>NW_006238928.1:4017404-4052266 GCF_000226075.1 Solanum tuberosum
TCACGTCTAGGCCCTAGGCTTGGGTCGTGACACAATATGTACCTTAGTTGATCCTAGAAATGGGTTTCTCTAATTTTCTCTGGTTTTTAGCTAAAAATGAAGAAAAAGTTCGTAGAAGAAGATATATGTAAAGTTCCACCGACCTAGGGCCCCACCTCACGTGCCTGCTTGCGCAGTCCCACGAAAATGGAAATATCTCTCTATTCTGAAGTCGTACGAACAAACAGTTTAATGCTTTGGAAACTAGACTCGTAGACCTTCGATTCGATAGGTCGTGGGCCCCATAACTATTTATATATTGGGAGAAAATCTCCAAGAGATTTGACCCATATTTCAGAGAAATCTTAAAAAGGAACTTACGATAACTTCCGCCAACTTTTTTTTCGCCACTTACTTAACTTCAAAACTTGAGATACAACCCTTGAACACTTAAAATATGATATACCACATCATTTTTAATTTATTACTCACTCTTTTTGTCTTTCGACGAAGATACGAGTTAATTTAGACGTTTTGAAAAGTCGGGGTGTTACAGGTACTTGTATCAATGCCTATCATACCATTGGTACGAGACGCCTATCTTTTTCCCTTACCCATTGTCTATTCCATTTTTAATCTTTAATTAAAAAAATGTCCTTCAACGAATTTTGAAAGTCTTAACATATCTGAAATGTTGAACACGTGTCACGAATCCTCGAGATATTGCATTTCCCTTTCGCAAAGCTTCAAAGTGTTCTCAATCTTTCAAATATGCATTATTCATAACTAACCAAATTCGTAGACACCCATTACAATACTTCTGGCCTAGACCAATTCACAACATTATTCATACTTATAAGAGTATATGTATATTGTTGTGGTATCATTAAGGTTTCTTGTTCAGAAATTACTCATTAGATCAATGATATTATAAGTGTATATGTATACTCTTATAGTATCATTGGCTAATGAGTAATTTCTGACAAGAACCTTAATGATATCAATACAGTATATATATATACTAATTTAGTATCAATTAAGAAATTTATCGACCTTAATGATACCATTATAGTATATGATATTTAGTATCAGTTAAGCGAAATTAGTTTTTTTTTGGGGGGGGGGGGGGGGGGGGGTTTACTTAGTGGGATATGAATGTAAAGGGGTATATGTTTGTAATTATTTTATTTTTGTGGGGTATTTGCTTAGTTTTCCCAATCAATTATAGACTTGGACCGTTAATTACTAACTAAATTAATTATTTAAAAGTTTTCTTTAGTTAAATAACCGTAGTTAAACTAATAGCTCAAAATTCTCATTTAAAAATTACTCGAAGAGTCAAAGTAGTTCTAGTCCCCCAAAATGATCTAATGGGTCGTTACATCTATGTTCTAGCAAATATATTAGTGTATGTAAACGATATACAAATTGTGTTTTTAAAAAAAAAAACTAACTTATGCTAAAAGAGACGGATTTTATTCAGTTTCTATACATCGATAAAAAAAATTAATATTGAGGGCTCAATCCAAACATGTGGTGTTAGAATAAGTATAAAAACATATTTGAACAATTTAAAATTTAATTAAAAAAATTGACACCTATTAAATCTCTCTCGTTTTATACAAACACAAATTATACAAAATACAATGTATAATTTGTGTTTGTATAAAACGAGAGAGATTTAATATACAAATACAATTGTTTTAACTAGATTAAATTGTATATGAATTTAAATTTTATGCAGATATACAAACACAAATAACATATACAAACACAAATAACATATACAAATCTTCCCCTTGCCAGTCTTTTGCCTTTCTCTCTTTCTCGCTTTATACAAACACAAATTATACAAAATACAATGTATAATTTGTGTTTGTATAAAGCGAGAGAGATTTAATATACAAATACAATTGTTTTAACTCAATTAAATTGTATATGAATTAAATTTTATGCAGATATACAAACACAAATAACATATACATATACAAATGCAATTTTTATAGACACAGACACCCGATTTATACAAATCGCTGCAATTTATACAAATCAGATGCCTGTGATTTTATACAATCAAATGTTGCCTGCGATTTTATATAAATCTGATGCTCCATAGCAAACATATGTTTGCTATGGAGCGCAAATAGCCAAACTGTAGCTATTGAGCGCTAATTTAATTTTTATGTTTGTTAAACCTAAAATTTACTCTATTTTTTATTGCAATTTATTTCTATCAATTTAAAATCTATGGCCAACAACTATATTTTAAAAACCATTCAATGTTAAAGCAATATTGTTTTAGATTCTCATTATCTAATAATCTCAAACTTTTATCATTTTTTTTATATTGAATAATCAACTTTTCAAAGAAAAAAATAATACATAGTAATAAACTTATTACTAGTAAAAAGTGGAGCCTCGGAAAATTTTGAGGCCTAAAACCCTTAACTTCACCACCTTTATCCTTTTTTCCGGCTTTGTTTTTTTTTCCTTCTCCCTTTTGAGTCATTCAATAATTTCTTGTTAATAATTTGGCTTTACAAAAACATTTATAAGAAAACACCTTCTTATAATGTGGATATGCCAAAATAGTAGAAGTATTATTATTATTATTATTATTATTATTATTATTATTATTATTATTATTATTATTATTATTATTATTATTATTATTATTATTATTATTATTATTATTATTATTATTATTATTATTATTATTATTATTATTATTATTATTATTATTATTATTATTATTATTATTATTATTATTATTATTATTATTATTATTATTATTATTATTATTATTATTATTATTATTATTATTATTATTATTATTATTATTATTATTATTATTATTATTATTATTATTATTATTATTATTATTATTATTATTATTATTATTATTATTATTATTATTATTATTATTATTATTATTATTATTATTATTATTATTATTATTATTATTATTATTATTATTATTATTATTATTATTATTATTATTATTATTATTATTATTATTATTATTATTATTATTATTATTATTATTATTATTATTATTATTATTATTATTATTATTATTATTATTATTATTATTATTATTATTATTATTATTATTATTATTATTATTATTATTATTATTATTATTATTATGTATTTCAACATGATTATCATTTACATGCTTTGAGCATGATAGAGACATACCAATTTATATGGTTTGTAAACTGTGGTAATAACTAAAAAGGATATCTTGGCCAAAGGGAATTGCATAGAGTGATAATTATCTCTCACCTTTAATAGTAAGTTTATGAATTTGAGCAATTAAAAAGTTAAAAAAAAGATGAAAATTTCTAAAAAATGGTAAGAATAAAAATATAAAAAGATATGTTGCAAACATAAAGCCTAGACACATATAATGATTACATCGTGAATAGTTGAGAATTCAACAATCATAATTGAGAAAAATAATGAATATGAAGTACTATCCCTTTTCTCTCTATTTCCTTACCACTTCCTTCATAAGATAAACTTACAAAATGTAAGGTTAATCATAATAGCATGTGACATAGAAGGTTACATAAAGAAGGTTTGATGGCTTGCTATATAGCACATAAAGATAGATCAATATTGAAAAGCAAAAGGCTCAAATGGCCAAACAAAAGAAGAAGAAGAAGAAGAAAAGCTTACAGAAATCCGGGCTAATTATATTTTATTTCGAAAATTTCTCCAATTATAAAATTTTTAAATTTTTTATTGCTCTCGAATACATTCCTTGGTTGTTCGATACATTGCAAATGATACACAAGTTAATGGGAGGGATGTATCTGAGAGAGGAGAGATGTATTCGAGAGCGGATAGATGTATCCGAGAGGGGATAAGGATGTATCCGAGAGGGAATAAGGCTGTAACCGAGAGGGGATAATCATGTATTCGATAGGGGATTTTTATGATTTTTTTATATGATAGGAAATTTTAAAGATTATGGTATCTTAAGTAGTGTATTGATGTAATCTTTCAAAAAAAGAAGAAGGTGTTTTTAGGCTCTCCTATTTCGAGAAGTGCTTATATTATACATTTGCCTAGCATTTTATATATGACGAAAAAGATTAATTCAATAAAATATATCGGACTTGTTTTAGGAACTAAGAAAAGAAATAATGAACTTTCTACTAAAATAACTCTTCAAAAAATTACTTTGTGTACTATAGAAGTACATAGATATTACACGTTATAGTTGTCGATACATTTGGAAAAATACTAAAATATTATTTTATACATCGTGATCTCAGTTGTTATTAATTTTAAACAAATCAAAGTGTCTCACAGATTATAACAGAGGGGGATAAAATGAAGGTTGGCATAGCAATTTGAGCAATGGTATGAGCAGTAGGGGGAGCCATGATTTAACTAATAAAGTTTAAAATCACATAATTTTAACCATGTATAATCAGGATAATTTATCGTCAAAAGAGGTAGTGTTGAGTGTGTGAGTGTATAACATATGGGGCTAAATACGAAAATATACAAACTGAAGTATTGGTAGTGTAAATATATATATTAATAAGTAGAGGAGTGAGTGTGACAAATACTCTTCTCCACTTCCAGTCGTATCGTATAATTTTATAATTTTATAATTTTGAAACTTCGAATGAAACATCGTCACGCCAAAACAGAGAGAGAAAGAGAGAGAGCGAGAGAGAAGAAGAAGAAGAAGGAGTCCTTCAGACAATCACTCTTCTTGAGCATCGCTTACTCCTCTGGTAAGAACTTCCTCAATTATTTTGATCTTTTTTCTTCGCAATTTAAACATGGAAGATGAATATGTGCTTCAAGGTTTTGATTCAGACGCAATTGAACTAATCTGATCTGGGTCGGTGAAAGACTTTGTTCTAATCTTGCTTAGGCATGGAGCTATTGTTTAAGTTTCTAATTTGTTAAATTTTATTGATTTTTTTTTAATTGTATTTTCAAGATTTCATTTTGGATTGTGGGTAATTTTTAAATTGTGTTAATTTTGTAGTTTTTGTGGAGAAGAATGTTATCAAGAATGGATTCTAGGAAAAAAATTGGTGAGAAGCCTGGAAATGGGAAGTTGTTGAATGATATTGAAACTATAAGTAAAGCCCTATATTTGGATAAAACCCAACCTCGGCTTTTGATGTCTACGGCCAGTAGTCGTTCTAAGTCTGTTGGGAGAGCACGTTTACCGGAGCCCAAGTCGAAGAATAAAGACAGTGGTAGAGATTTATTAGAGAAGGATAGTAATAAGAAGTCCACATGGAGTTGGAAGAGCTTAAAGTCATTAACTCATGTTAAAAACCAAAGGTTCAATTGCTGTTTTTCGCTTCAAGTCCATTGCATTGAAGGGATACCAGCATTTTTTAATGACCTTAGTCTTGTCGTGTATTGGAGGAGGCGAGATGGTGAGTTGATGACATGTCCTGTGTTGGTTTGTGAAGGTGTAGCTGAGTTTGAGGAAGAGTTGAGTTATACATGTTCTATATATGGCAGTAGGAATGGTCCTCATCATTCAGCAAAGTATGAGGCAAAACATTGTTTGTTGTATGCTTCAGTTTACGCTACTCCTGAACTTGACTTGGGGAAGCATCGGGTTGACCTTACCAGGTTGCTTCCTCTTACACTGGAAGAATTGGAGGATGAGAGAAGCTCAGGTAAGTGGACAACTAGTTTCAAATTGTCAGGTAAGGCTAAAGGGGCAAGTATGAATGTTAGTTTTGGGTATCATATAGTGGGAAATGGGAACACATCTGGCACGCTTCCTAGCAATAGGGATGTTCTTGAGGGGCGGAACTTGAGGCAGAACAGTGGTGCTGCAAAGCTTCTTGCACAATCTGAGGAAAGTGATGAGCTGAGCATAATAAGGCGATCTGGAAGCCTTCCTGCTTGGTCTTCTTATTCACAGCAGTCTGCAGAAGATGTAAAAGATCTTCATGAGATTTTACCGGTGCCGAATTCTGACCTCTACAAATCTGTAGAAGTGCTGTATCAGAAGTTTGAGGAAGAGAAGTTGGAAGCTTCATTTGAGTTCAAACCAGAGATTGATGTGTTCTCTAATACTGTTGATAACCTCAAACCAAAATTGGCCTTGTTATCAGATCCTGTGAAGGGAAATGTTGAAAACGAGTGTGAAATTGGTGATTTTTCTGTTATAGAGCAAGGCATAGAACATCCCTTGAAGGAACTGGAGGGAAAAGAAGACGATTCTGTGAAATCTGTTGATGATGCTGTGACAGAGAGACTTGTACCTGATAGTACCTTGAAGATGGCCATTGAAGAGGAGGCCCAGCCTGTACTATTGGCCAAGGGTCTTGACAGTGAGAATGAAGACCTTGCAGTGAGTGCCAACAATTTTGAGACAGATGAGTCAGCAAAAGAATTAATTATGAGAGAATTGGAATCTGCATTAAACAGTTTCTCTGACTTGGAAAACGAGGGATTATACTCTCAGGAACATGAGAATGAAGTTAGAAATAATGATGGTTACTTGGACGCTAAAGAGAACTATAAAGAGCTTAGGAAGGGAAAATCCCTCAGCGTGGATTACATTACTGAATCCGTGGCTAGTGATTTCCTGGATATGCTAGGGATTGAGCATAGTCCATTTGGCCCAAGTTCTGAGAGCGAGCCTGATTCCCCACGAGAACGATTATTGAGGCAATTTGAGAAGGACACTCTGGCTGGTGGGTGTTCTTTGTTTAACCTTGATATGGACATTGAAGAATTTTCTTCTGATGCTCCAAGTGTATCTCAGTGGAGGAGCATCTCTGAGAATTTCGGTTACTCATCTTCTGCACAATCGTATGAGGAGATACCCAAGATAGCAATTGAGGAAACAAGTAACAAAACAAGAGCTTACATGTTGGAGGACTTGGAGACCGAGGCTTTGATGCGTGAATGGGGCTTGAATGAGAAGTCATTTGAATGTTCTCCACCAAAAAGCTCTTGTGGTTTTGGCAGCCCAATCGATATGCCTCCTGAAGACCCTTACCAATTGCCTCCTCTTGGAGAAGGCCTAGGAAACTTGCTACAAACTAAAAATGGAGGATTCTTAAGGTCAATGAATCCTGCAATTTTCAATGATGCTAAGAGTGGAGGGAGTTTAATAATGCAAGTATCCAGTCCGTTGGTGGTGCCTGCAGAAATGGGGTCTGGTATAATGGACATACTGCAGCACTTGGCCTCCATTGGAATAGAAAAGCTCTCGATGCAGGCAAGTAAATTAATGCCTTTGGATGATATAACTGGGAAGACAGTGGAACAAATAGCCTGGGAAAATGCACCGAGCTTAGAAGGACCTGAAAGGTTTGTTGTTCTGTTTACATGTTGCATTTTAGAGTTAGGTTGCTGTTTCCTTACTGCAAATATACATATTCTTGCACCTACTTATTTCTTTTATGAAATTGTTTTGCAGACAAGATTTATTCCAACATGAGTTTGAATTTGGGCAAAATATGGAAAGCATTCAAAGTAAAAAGGCAAAATCGCATGGATCAATGTCTAGTAAGTTGGAAACAAGTTCTACCACTCACATGAACGCCGAATATGTATCCTTGGAAGATCTTGCTCCTTTGGCAATGGATAAAATTGAAGCCCTTTCAATTGAGGGTTTGAGAATACAGACAGGCATGTCAGATGAGGATGCACCTTCAAACATCAGCGCTCAATCTATTGGCAAGTTTTCAGCCTTTGAGGAACAGAAGGTCAATTTGGGTGGAGCAGTAGGTCTGGAAGGGGCAGGTGGATTGAAGCTTCTGGACATTAAAGACAATGGTGATGACGTTGATGGGCTTATGGGCTTATCTCTGACACTTGATGAATGGATGAGGTTGGACTCGGGAGAGATTGACGATGAAGATGAGATTAGCGAGCGAACCTCCAAACTGCTGGCAGCTCATCATGCTATCAGCACAGACTTGTTTCAGGGCAGGTCAAAGGGAGAGAAGAGACGCGGAAAGAGTAGGAAATGTGGTTTGCTGGGAAACAACTTTACAGTGGCACTAATGGTGCAGCTCCGTGATCCCTTGCGGAATTATGAGCCAGTTGGTACACCTATGCTTGCTCTTGTCCAGGTAGAGAGAGTGTTTGTACCACCTAAACCTAAGATAAACAGCAAAGTTTCTGAGGTTAGAAACAACAATGAAGATGATGACGATGAATCTGCACCTCCGAAAAATGACTCGAATGTGGACATCAAAGAAGAGAAAATCCCCGAGGTTGAGCCAATCGCACAGTACAAAATAACCGAAGTGCATGTTGCAGGTCTGAAGAGTGAGCAAGGTAAAAAGAAATTATGGGGTTCCACAACTCAAGAACAGTCTGGCTCTCGTTGGTTGGTTGCTAATGGAATGGGAAAGAAAAATAAACATCCATTTATGAAGTCAAAGGCTTCTAACAAATCTTCAAAGGAAGCTGCTTCATCAGCAACAACCACTGTGCAGCTTGGTGATACACTATGGAGCATATCTTCTAGGGTTCATGGTACAGGCACTAAATGGAAGGATATAGCAGCACTAAATCCACATATCCGGAATCCAAATGTGATACTACCTAATGAAACAATCAGACTGAGGTAGTGGTGGAAACTTTGTTATTCATTGGGACGAAGTGACCACCCAAATGCAGCTGCAAGTTTATAGTGAACATGAAAGAGCTTGTGAGTTGCGCAGGAGACAAAGGATTGACGTGCTCTGCCTAAATGTCTCTGTACGTCCATAGCGATTGTGCTGAACCAGTATATGTTTGTGCAGTTGTCAAGGAATATATTGTTAAGTTTTTGTTCTCTTTTGTAAATGTGCTTGATTTTGTACATGGTTAGCTGTTGTCATGTACTGAGAATCGTGTGATTCCTGGTAATAATAGAAGATTTGTTCCTGATGTTGTGATTTTCCTTTGAATCATATTTCTATTAGCATAAGTCATAACCTATTTCAGCATATGTTTTAAGTTATTTGTGTTCAGGAGCTACTACTCATTTGGTTTGAATACTAGAGACGAGTTATTTTTTATTCACTCTTTTGCTTTATTCTATTCAAACAAAAATAATAATATTTAGCTTAAATATTTTGTATGTGCATTCTCGTGATTGTACTGTGTTTGTTTAAAAACAAAACTTACATTTTAAATTGTTAAAGTAAAAGATGATTTATTATTTGTATCATTTCATTTAAGCACGTGACACTCTTAAATTGTAAGATATGTAATTCAGTATGTAAACAAACATAAGAAATAGTCAAATAAATTCATAAATGAAGATTATATTTATATAGTGTAATTTTTTAGTAGAAAAATATGAAGAATTTTCATAAAAATAACAAGTAGCGAAAGTTGTGGATATTATATACATAGTACTAAAAATAATGTGAATATACATGGAAATGAAAAATGATGTATAAAAAGAATTTAAAGGAATACTTTTGTCATGTTTACAATTCCACCCAAAAGTAGAGATAAATTATCCCAGTACTAATAATTAATCGTGAAGAAAAGACATAAAGTTATCACTGAAGTTATCTCGGATTTTCAAACAGACACCTTAACTTTGCGGTCGTCTTATTACCCCACTAAACAATTTTGAACAGATATTATATCATTTTTCGTCTACCTGACATAGAGAGTGGTGTGCACTCTCTCAAAAGAGAGTGAACAACCTAAAATAACTAATATAATTTTATTTTTACAAGTATTTTTATTATAAACTATATTTTCTTATTATTTTAACTTTTTTTCCTTTTTATTTTTCTCTTCCTTTCTTCCTTCCTCTTCAAAAATTCATTGTCATTTCCATTGAAGCTTCTCACTTTCAATGTCACCATTTTTACCACAACTTCACCTTCCTTTTTTACTATATTAGTTTTACTCTCTTTAATTTTAAAACTTTATCTAAATATTTTCTTACATTTCGAACAATTTGATAAACCCATTAGATTTCAAGATGATTAGGAAGTATCGTATAGTTTTTTTATCCGATTTCAATTAAGTTCTTTCAATTTTTGGGAAATTCATTGATTCTTTTAAAATTATCATTTCTAATTTTGAAGTTATATGAAAAGGAGTAGTTGATGATACCTTCATAATTTTAAATTTTCTTAGAAAAATAATTAATTTTGTTATCAATAATTCAATAAAGTCTAAAAAATAGTATGAATTTTATAATAAATTTGACCAGAGAAGAAGAAAAAACAATTTAAAAAAATGGGAGTGGAGTTCAACTTGACATGGCGGGTTGGGGTGAGGGTGGGAGGTGAAGAAAAAGAAAGAAAATAGAGGGATGAAGTGGGAGGTGGAAGATGAAGTGAAATTTAAGATGAAATCAAAATTAAAATAAGTCAAAAAATAAGAAAGAGAGAGAAATAAACAAAAACCTAAAAATGAAAAAAAAAAATTAATTAAATTAACATGTGTCATGCAATGATTGGTGTGTAAACACACTTGCTTCTTAAAATCTGGTGTTGATCAAAAAATGATATAATAATATCTGTTCAAAATTGTTTAGTGGGGTAATAGAACGATTGCAAAGTTAATGTGTCTTTTTGAAAATTCGGGACAACTTCAGTTGTGACTTTATGTCTTTTCTCTTAATCGTGAGATAAGTTATCACATACTTTATAATCAAACAAGGGGCTAACAGATACTGACAATTTATCTCGAAATTAACTCCCTTTATTCTTTACCCTGAAGAAAATCTGGGCAGTGGACTATTGGTATATTTGTTTTGGAGAGACAGAAATGTGATCAGTAGATTTCATAGAGGAACTTCTTTAGCAGACAGATTGTGCAAGGAAATCGTTACACAGGTGACAGGACTATCTCCAGCTGACAGAGACCTCTCTTTTTGCTTTATATTCATTCTTATCCATAGCTCCTGTTTAGGTATGTAAATGACTCTATAGTCTATACCAACAAGAGAGGTTCTTCTGGACAAATCAAAGTGGGTGAACACAGCTAGATTATTATATTACACAATCTTAAATGGACAATACATAATCTAATTAAGTAGTTGATAACCCACAAAAGTAGCATAGCAGATAGAGATAATAACAGAAATAGATATATGATGCATCTAAGGAACCAACACTAGCACCTTTCGCATCTCACGCTCAAACTCATTCTCCTCCTATAATTCATTATTACTTCATCTTTATTTTACGTTACCTATTATATGCCTAGTCAACTAGATCACAAGCTGCAACCGCAAAAACTCATAGAAACATTCAAAATCGATTCATACCAGCAAGATTAACACAATTTTCAAAATCAAACATCAGGGTCCAAATGGTTCAACAGCTAAATTTTACACAAGTTAGCATTAATCACGGCAAGATTCTTTCCTACAAGAAGATCCCTATGTCCTCCAATTTAGAGTCAAATGGAGGAGTACCGTAGCAATTTTACCTAGTAGATTATCCAAAAAAACAAAGAGCAACGACCAGATTTGGATGAACATGCCACATGTTAATGTACGTAATATGGCATTGTGCTGAGTCCTACATGAGACAAATATAACGGTGGAACTCAGAAAATTCAACAGGATGTCAAGGGCGTGGCCTCTTGTTGCTGCATGATGGACATTTGTACTGCTTTATATGCTCAGCCTTCGCAGGTGTGATCTTCACACACTTCCCATGGAACCACCTCTCGCATAAGTCGCAACAAATCCAGAATTCATCTGAAGCATAATTCTCACCACATGCCCCACAGAGGGTATCACCATGCTCTTCCTCCTCTTCATCTAATCCATCTTCCTCATCTTTTACTTCAACCTTTGCATATTTACCCTGGATTTCAATGCGAAACTATGTCAATACACCTAGGTGTAAGTCAATGCATGCATAAAGAACTGTACTCAAGCCATGAAACTGCCTTTAAAGGTTTATCTATAATAATCAGGCAAATGTATGGCAGGAGACAGAGTCTAGTATCAAATAAATGAACAAAACCTGGTGCATGGGGTGAAGAAAACATAGATAAAGTGATGGGAACACAACATGAGGACCAAAGCTAAGGAAATAGTAAAACTTACAGAATAAAAAGCAAACTCGAAATAAATACAACTTCAATTTACAAGGCACTTTGACCCGAAAATTAATGAAGACCAAATTCAGTAAAATGAAAATCATATTTTAATTAAAAAAGAATAACACGAAGTATAATTGTGAAAACACAACATTCAAACCAACTGAACTATATGTCAGTATTAAAATATAGCTTAAATATTGAAAACTTCCGTCTTGCCTCTAAACACGGTGCCCCCTCTTTAAACTACAGGCATAAGCATACACCCCACACGGTGCACCCTCTTCATCATTTACTTATTGCCTACTACATCACCAAAACCAGAAGCCCAACTCACTCCCACAAGTCGCAACTTACACAGCAACATAGAAGCCTAAGCCTAACTTACTCCCACAAGAACCCCTTGTCATCTTCCTCCGTCCATCTTACCACCAGCGAGTACCAGCCGGTTTAGGGTTCCAACCATCCTCCTCCACCGGCGTCCAGATTTAGCCATAAAGGAACAGATCTGCCGGGACAGATCACCAACAACCTTCAGATAACACCAGCAGCAAACTCTGGCGATTACCAAAACCAGGTTTCCTGTGTCCTTCAAGCGCAAAACAGGTTCCGTCTCGACTCTCAACTATATTTACATTTAACACAATTGTCATTGCTTACTGCCTCATTTATTGAATAGCTACGTGTTTGTGAACCACCTTAGTTGCTTTATTTTGTTATATTATTTGATTTCATTTCCTGCTGTATTGTTGATTCTTGCCCTTAGTTTCAGTTCTTAGCTTCTTTAAAGTTCTTGTTCTCCTGGAACAACTCTGTTTTACTGTGTGCTTACCTACATTGCAGTATATTACTTTGATTTAGTATTTATTTATTTTTGAAACTGGTAAGGTTGTATTCTTCAGCATTAAGGGCATGCTGGCCACCACCAAAGAGGGTCAATTACAAACTTCCTAACAAATCTACAATCTGATCTGTATCTACCATACACACCTGTTTACACCAAAAAAGTAGAGATACTATACAATTCCATTTGACCTTGTGTATGGAATTGGATCTATTTTTGAAGCATCTACTATTCCTTTCCTTCCAAACTGACCACCATATACATGATGGTATTAACCTCCACCATCTCTTCTGACTCTTGGTGCCTCCTCTCCTTACCCAGCTCTTCAACACGTTTGATGTACGTTCTGGCATTGTCCAATTCAGATTTGAAATACTAAGGAACAAATTCCAGATTTGAGCAGTGTAATTACAATGCAAGAAAAGGTGGCTGTTAGTTTCACTTGTCAAATTGCATAAAAAACACCTAGGGACCAGCTGTCTACCCTTCTTCTGAAGTACTCCCTGTGTTAGACAAGCTCTCTTTATCACTAGCCAAGTGAAGCATTTCACTTTTGTAGGAATATCCCCCTTCCAAAAATAGTTCCAAGGTGTTTTGGTCTCCCTGCCATCATCTGGAGACCTCCTGTAAGCACTGTTGACTGAGGAAAGACCATCTTTGTTGTGCTTCCACAACATCCTGTCTGTGGCATTTGCATTTATGTTCACTCCACCTAGCCATCCCTAGTATCTCAGCCACCCTTTCCACCTCCCAATCATTGAGAAGTCTCCTAAAAACTAGATCCCAACCCTGTTCAGTCCAGCATTCGCCAACATTAGCATTGGGATTTCCACAGATTTGAAAAAGATCTGGAAAGAGATCCCTAAGAGGGGATTGGTCTATCCAAACATCCTTCCAAAATTTTGTTTTAGTGCCACTTCCGACCTTGATATATAAATTTGTCTCCATTTGTGGCCACAAGCTTCTAATTGATCTCCATGCACCCACACCATAAGGTTCTCTTGTGTTCTTCTGTAGCACTTTAATTTAGTACTAGATAGCATTTGATTCTTGCATTCTAGTTTCAATTCTTGTCCTTATGTATAACCGATGTTAGTGGCTTCGGGATTTGATGGTAGACCTGTCCTTGGTTGGGGTTGGGGTTGGGGGTGTGAAGTGGAAAGGGTACCAAGGGAGCTCCTAGGTTGAGAGTTGGGTCCTGAAACATAGGCACTTTAAGGGGGAAGTCGATAGAGTTAGTGAAGATTCTCAGGAACACGAAAATCAACATAGCTTGTGTTCAGGAAACTAGATGGGTGAGACCCAAGTCGAGGGATGTAGACGGTTTTAAGTTGTGGTACGCAAGAGGTTTCAAAGGATAGGAATAGCGTAAGCATTTCAGTAGATATGGATCTCAGGAGCATGGTTGAGGTTAAGAAAGTGAACGATAGAAATAATGACTTTTAAGCTAGTTGTGGGTGGGGCGACTTTTAACATAGTGAAGTGGGTTTGAACGAGGATGTTAAGAAGCGCTTCTAAGAGGAGATGGATGAGGTGGTGAGAGGTAACCCGCACACCGAGGAGATTTTTGTGGGAGGTTATTTCAATGGACACATAGGGAGCACTTCAAGAGGATACGAAGATGTTCATGGCAGTTTCAGCTTCGGAGAAGGGAACGCGGGGGGAGTTGCGTTTTGGATTTCACGAAAGCTTTTGACATGGTCATTGCAAATTTGAGTTTCCAGAAGAGAGCGGAGCACTTGGTGACCTTCTATAGTGGGGTAACTAAGACTCATATAGATAACCTACTCCTTAGGAGGAGTGATAAAGGTATATGCAAGGAGTGCAAGGTTATTCAGAGTGAGAACCTAACTACTCAGCATAAGCTCAAGGTTATGGATTTACACATCAAGATGAAGAGGAAGAAGAGGATTGTTTATGGCCAACCAAGGTTTAAATGGGAAGGCTTGACTATTCCCAATGTCCGAGAGTTGGGGAAGAAATTGATGGCTATGAGGGCTTGGGAGAGTAGCAGGGTTGCAAATAGATGTGGACTAGGACAATCGGCTGCATTTCTCGAGGGGTAAGTTAGGTGGTCTTAGAGGGGAATGGTGGTAAAATGGAGAGGTCCAAGAGAAAGGAGAGGACAAGAAGGATGCGTATAAGGTGTCGTGGAAAGCATAGACGAGGAGGACAATAGGAAGAATAGGGAGAGATATAAGATGGCTAAGAAGGAAGCACAGTTAGCGCTTACAGTGGCTAAAATGCCAGCATTTGAACACTTGTGTAAAGAGATCGAAGGTACAGACAGGGGTGGTGACATGAAGTTGTATAGGCTCGTCAAGACAAGAGAGAGGAGAGCTCATGATCTGGACCTAGTGAACTTTATCAAACACGAGAATGACTAAGTTTTGGTAAAGATGCACTCATTAGATAGAGATGACATACATATTTTCATAAGCTATTGAAAGAAAAGAGGACAGGGTTATTGTGCTTGTGCTGGGAGAGTTAAGAGCACTCCATGAGGGAATTTTAGGTATTGTAGGACCATAAAGTATGTGGAGGTTGAGGGGGCAATTCATAAGATGGAGAAAGGAAAAGTGATTGAGCCAGACAAGAATCTTAGAGTTTATGAGAAGCTAGAAGTTTGGAGACAGACCCTAGAGCCTAAAGGGTTGTTTGGTACAAAGATTAATAATGCAGGGATTAGTAGTGCAAAGATTAGTAATGCAGAGGTTGGTAGTGTAGGGATAAGTAATGCAAAGTTTATTTTTTATCAAGTCTTTGATGCATTGCTTCCCACCTCATCTTGTGTTTGGATTAAAACTCTACAAAAAACCTCTTTCCAATAATACCCTTGAGTTATTATGGGATTTTCTATTTCATGTAATTAGGTCAACGTTGATAATTATCGGACAATATTATTATTTTTTATGACCTTATAATTAGCTAGGAGAAGAGCAATTTTGTTGTCAAATTTGCTATTTTCTCACTTGAATTATTTGAGGGTAAATAATTGTCATCTTAATAAATTGACTCACAAAACGTCAATTTTCAATTTTAAAAAAAAATAGACCATCTACTTTTAAAACCGAGAAAACAGTAAACAAAAGTAAAATCAAATAAACCATCTACATTTACACATAAAAATTGCAAGTTGTAGTTTTAATATGTATGCAATTTTATAAATTATTCAAAATACAAATAATTAGAAAACCACACACACACACACACATATATATATATATATATATATCAACAAATAATACATTCAATTAAGATTACAAATGTCATATGGTGATATATTTGCCTTTCCACTTAGTAAATGTTAAACAACTTACATTTCAAATATTGTACTAATTTGTATTAGATTTATTTAGCAACAAACAACTTTCTCTAAATAATAAAATTTGTAAGCTAATTTATTTAAATAAATTTACTAATACAAATATAAAACATAAAATCAAGAAAATAAATAAAGTGATTAAAAGGATTTGAGAAGTATTTTTGTCTTTACATAGTTAATTCAATGGTATTAAATCCTATGTATTACTAATACCACCAAATGTAAGGTATTAGTTATACATCACATAATACCATCCATGAATTAGTTATACATAGGTCCAAAATTCCTACCAAACATAGTACTAAATAATACCATACATAATGCATGGACTATTTCTCCTAATACTTCCTACCAAACGACCCCTAAAGGTTTTAGATTAAGCAGGACTAAGACGGAGCACTTGGAGTGCAAGTTTAGTGACATAGCACAAGGGGCGAAAGTGGAGATGAAGATTGATACACAAGCTTTCTTAGGAGAGGGAATTTAAAGTATCTTGGGTCTATAATACAAGGTACATGAGAGACTGACGAGGATGTAGTGTACCATATTGGAGTTGGATAGGCAAAATAGAGGCTCGCTTCTAGAGTTTTGTGTGATAAGAATGTGACACCAAGGCATAAAAGTAAGTTCTACAAGGCGGTGGTTAGACCTACATTGGTGTAAGGGGCAGTGTGCTACTAGTCAAGAATGCTCGTGTTCAAAAGATGGAAGGTAACGAAGATTAGGATCCATAAATGGATGTGTGGCATACTAGAGGGATATGACTAGGAATGAAGATATTTGGGGCCGAGTGGTCTCCGTGGAGGACAAGATGATGGAAGCTAGGCTGAGATGGTTCGGGCATGTGTAGAGAAGTCGCAAATGCACCAACTAGGAGGTGTGAGAAGTTGGTCATAATGGGTGTTAGGAAAGGTACGCCAAAAAAGAACTGGTGAGAGGTGATTGGACAAGACATGGCTCAACTCCAACTGTCTAAGGACATAATCCTAGATAGGAAAGTTTGGAGGTCAAGGACAACAATTGAAGGTTAGTCTCTATCGTGGCACCTTTAAGGGGGAGAGTCGAGGCTTAGTCTTCTCTACTACTTTTTTCTTTATTAGTAGAATTACTATTTAGTATGTGAGTAATGCCTTTTATTTCATTTTATTGTCACAGTTGGTTCATTGTTTGCGCCTATTTTGCCTCTTTTGCTACAACTATTTTTTCTAACTGCTTTGGTATTGCTATTTCGTTTTCATATTGTTCTTGCAATTATTTTTCTATAATTCTTCTATTGAGCCGAGGGTCTATCAAAAACAACCTCTCTACTTCACAAAAGTAGGGGTAAGATCCAACCTTCCCCAGATCCCACTTGTGGGATTACATTGGGTATGTTGTTGTCTTTGTAATGATCAAATTACAATTGGAATAAGTAATGCTAGTACACTGTTACCTTCTCAAAAAAAAAAAAAAAAAAAAAAAAAAAAAAGTAATGCTAGTACCCAAATACACAATAATGTCAACATTACTCCAACTCTTCAATGTTGAGATTCAAAGCACCAACTGCTTCTTGTTGGGATCGTCTCACCATTGTTTGACACACACACTTTAATGAAATGCATGGCTTTACCCTAAGCATAACCCCTTGTTTAACATCGCTATAAGCAACAAAACGATGGCCTTCAATAAATAACACTGCCTCAACACATTTGGTACTACATAGTAGATCAAATAAGCCTCCATGCTTCAAATAGAAAGAAAAATCAATGTTTTATCAGCTTAAAAGGCTTGTGTAGATTTCCCTAACCACATTGGATAACACTATGTTACACGAATCATCCAAAACCATTTATTCACTCACGTCGTTCCAACATGATTTGGGTGTGACTTGTGAATGTTAGATACACACCGAATTTGGTCAATAAACATGGGTGACTTTCAATACATATATATATAATACAATTTGATGTGTATTTATTGCAATACTTTCAGGCTATACAAGTCACATATATGCTCCCTGGCACATTTCCCAAAAATTCTCTCTCCTACTCTTTCTGATAGGTCGCCTGAGAACTACCATCTCTCTTCCTCTTTCACAGTTATCTCCTTCTACCGTAGTCTACTTTCTTTCCTTTTCTATTCCTGCTCTCTGACAGATATGGGGGAAAACATATTAACACAATATATTTCAATTCGGGATTCAAATCATTTGACATTACCAAATGGAGTTCAAATGGATCTGTTCGGTATGAATGGGTGGAGAGGAGGCGAAGGATGATGAGAAGATCAACTGTTAGCAGCAAGGTGATGGACTGGATATGTTTCTTGATAAGAGAAGCATCAACTGATCAAAAGAAGAGCATAAGGAGGTGGAAGTTTGCTGACAGAAAAGAAGAGTATTCTTGTACGAGGAAACATAATGAATATGGGAGATATATAAGTTATAACCATTATCTTCAAATGCTGGGGGAAGATCAGTAATTATTATTCCAGAACCAGTCTTGAATGTTGGATGGTACGATTTAGCTTTTAAGATGGAGAATGTCATTAAATGCTCTCATTAAATGCTCAAAAAGACAGCCAATACCTCAAGACTAGAAGAATCCTACTATCCATATTCAAAGACTGTATGATAGTAAATGGATTTCAAACAGAGATGGAAAGCACTTGAGATAGGCAAAAGGATGGACTGTTGAAGAGGTGCCTCATTTTGGGTACCTGGCTAAGGCAATTAAAGAAAAACCTTCTTCATCTGAGAGCAGAAGATGATCATCATCCGAGTGGAAGAAGACCTTTGAGGTCAACATAGAGCTATATGGAGATATGTTCCTTTTTGTATTCCCCAATAGGTTCATGGCAGAATAGACACTGCAAGGCCAATGAAAGTGGAAAAAACTAGGTTTTAACCTAGAATGGTGGAGTCCGGTGCTTGGCTGCTTTCCAAACACCACGATGATCAAAGAAACTTGGATCAAGTCGTGGGGTGTTCCTCTACACCTTTGGACGCACCAAGTTTTCGAAGAAATTGGACAACTTTGTGGTTGCTAGATAGCGCTACTGAAGATGAGACAAAGTTGAAGAACCACATGACATGGACGAGAATTTTGGTTGCAAACAACGGCAGAAGCATACCACAAGAGGTGTCAATAGCACAAGAAGGAATAAGATGTCACTTCCCTGCATGGACTGATAGCAAACTGAGGTGCGAAATGTCGCCGGAAAAGGCATGTTGTACCACTGGAAAATCTAGGTCAAACTTTGGACAAGAGGGTAAACAAAGTTATGTCAATCTCTGTGATTCAGTACAAGAATCCCTAAATTTAAGGGATTTTTGTATAGAAGAACATGTGGGGAAGGTTCAGATGACAGCTGGAAAAGGGGGCTCAAATAAGTCATGTGAGAGTCACATGCCTTCTTTAATGAAGAGCTCTGAATTGGGCCTAGAGAAGCCCATGGAAGGGTATTTAATTGAAGTGGAAAATGGGCCTGATCAGACAAGCTTTGTTATTTATAACAAATTCAACTCAGTCAATACTCAATAGAGATAGATTTCTACAGAACAAAATACTGCACAGGAGATGATGGTGAATCAAAGTGAGGAATTGGTGGAAAACCCTCTGCAAATTGCGGAAGATACAATTACACAAGTTTTGAGGAGAGATAACATGCAAGAGGATAAATTTGAAGAGAATCTAAACGAAGGATGGAATATCAGTTTTAGAAGACAGATGAATGACTGGGAAATCAACAGAGTTACTGATTTCCTCAACACTTTGAGCTAGTTCTCAGGTCTCCAAACAGGAGAGGATACTCTATGGTGGCAAGGTAATATTGAAGGGGTATACAAGGTCAATATTGCTTATCATCAATTGAATCAGTCCAACTATCAGATTCTCAACTGGCTATGGAAAGTCAAAATTCCATATAAAGTCTCCTGTTTAATATGGCTATTAGCAAGGGGAGTTATGCTTACACTGGATAATCTAATGAAGAGGGGAATTCACATGTGTTCAAGGTGTTTTTTGTGTAAGGAGATTGTCGAGACAGTCATCCACTTATTTCTTTTTGCAAGTTCACAGGCAGGTTATGGAGCATTATTTTAACCTTAAAAGCCTAACATGGGTCATGCCAATCAAGGTTTCTGAAGTTCTGAGAAGCTAGGATGAAGTAGGAGCAATAGCTAAAACTAGGTGTAGGTGGAAACTCAACCCAGAATTCATCTGGTGGACAGTGTGGAAGGAGAGGAACACCAGATGCTATGAAGGTGTAGAAAATGAAGTGCAGAGGATCAAGCTTAACTTTATCTTACTGTTCTGTTTTTGGTGTAACCAGTTATACTCTAATGGTTCTATGTCTATTATTGATGTACTTGATTCACTATAGACAGAGATAGAAGCATTCTAGAGTCCATTTTGTAAATATGGTTTCAGTACTACCCAAGTACTTTTCTAGATATAACACAAAATCACTGTTTATAAAATAAATAAAAAAACACAATTTATTAGTCGTACCTCAACAATGTACTTGTACTCCTATTCATACCCTCCAAAATCTAAGATAAAGGTTAGGAAAAAATTCAAATTCTAGATTCACACCCACATCTAATATATGCACTCATATCCATGCAACATATGATAACAGGCAGAGACCAAATTAATAATCACTTCATCAGGATCCTTATAATCTTTATTATGCTTGTTGACTACTAAAAATCACTACAAATTTGGCTTCCTATGAATTTAAGTGGTACGCCCTCGTGATATTCACTTGATTTTTGTTCCAACTTGGTGATTAATTTGTGTGACCATTGAGGTACTTTTCTGCTGATATCTTTTAATCCAATAGATTTTTTCTAGATTTTGTCCCATTAGGATCAATTTATTGAAATACAAAATTTACAAATTTAGTTCTTTTTCCTGAATTCACCTATCAACTAACAAAAGCGGATCTAGGCTTTCAAGAAGAAGGGTGCACCTATACTAGCGATAGGAGAGGAACGAATCTGGGAATTGGATATCATACTTGCAAGTTCAGAGATAACAAACTAATTAATATTTGAACGCTATCGGAATGGAATTGGACGAAAGAGAAAAGACAGAAAATTTTGTTTTTCTTTTTCGAGAAAAAGTACTTTTATATGTCAACTATTTGAACTTCTAAAATTATCAAATTATGTAAAAGTCGTTTATATATCAATGATTAATGACATAGGAAAGATGATAAATGAACTTGTGAGAAAAGAAAGGATGAAAAGAGGAAAAAGGAATAGCATATTGGAAAACAGAAAGAAAGAGATAAAAGAAAAAGAAACAACAACATACCCAGTGAATAATAGAAAAGAAACAAAAGAGAATAATATGTAATAAGGGAAAAGATAAAATAGAAAACAATATCATCTAAAGGAAAGACCACAAATGTTATTTGTTGTATACATCGGTGCATCTTATAACATGTAGCCATTTCTAACCAAAATATGTATACATATTCTACAGCTCTAGTCGAGCATGGGTTCAAGTGCACCATATTTTACCAAGTGGTTCTGCCACTGTCATCTAACCCTTACTCTCAAACTAGTTGGGGTGAGCCATATATTATATCCTCTATATCAGTTCCACTCGATTCGGCCCCATTTCACCAATATCAACTATAGGAGAAAAATGCACAAATGCTTGAGTCATCCATATTATCTATCTAATACAACAAATTGTGCTAGTCACTATAATTGTCCTCTTCAGACTAATTACAACGCATCTGAGCCATCATACACAATACAAGTCAGGCATACAAGTCCCCAATTACACCTCAGGCTGAAGTAAATAATTCACAAACATATAAACAAACAATAGCAAGTAAAAGATGGATCTGATATCTGTGGGTCAAATCCCAACTCCCATAGCTGATATCTGGACCAATACTTTCAGGCCACAACCCCCTTTTTTTTTTTTTTGGGGATATCTATTTTTATACTACAATCTTAAATTTCAAGGTTAATATTTAGTGCCCTATGGTCCGAGAGTCCAAGGATTTCATGAGAAACTACCACTTGCCTTGCTATCTTTTAAGTGAATACTGCAAAGTAATGGTTATCAAAGAAGCAGCAATTTTTATTTGGGTAGAGGGTTTCAGAGTGATAGTGTCGTACCAATTTAGAGTTTGACTTGGATTTGTTGCTGCTATGATTAGAGACTGATGATCTATCTTTTACTTGCTTCTTGGCAGCTCCAGTGACAATTTCATAAATAGTTGGCAGCTCATTTATCATATTGAACAGGCGTTTCCTGAATCACAGAGACCAAAAATGTTTAGGTAAAACAAGAAGCTTTTCAATTTAGTTAAATAAGTAAATAACTGTTTTTCTGTCATGAACAGAGCATGCACATGCACATGCATCTCCTGAGTCCTGTGACCATTCACATACAAGGGCTTTACAGAGTTACACTGCTTAGCTACTTAACAGAATAACCAGCTCCTGGTAGGCTATATGTCCACAATAAATAAATATAACAGATGAACTGCAATAACAAATTCATCAAAGGAATTTTTTCTATTTTTCTTTGATAAGGGATTCATCAAAGGAAGAATGAATACACACAGAAAAGGAAGGCAAAAGGCAATGCAACTGTTTCTGTGAAATCTGTCAAGAAAAAACAAAGTGTATGGTACCTATCAGCTTTGTCAAAACCAAATCTGGCACCAAAATAAAAGGCAACAGAGAGCAACCATGCATCACTGTGAACAGCAACTAGGGCCAACCAGTCCTTTTCCTGCATCCCATCTCTGGCAAAGTTTATACCTAGTGCTGGCTCTGGAAGCTCAGGAGGCACCTCCTCAGCTGGCAAATTGACTTCCCATTGCTCGCTTGGAAATCCATAGAGGCAAAGATTTTCCTTTTCTGCAAGGTTTTAATAAGAGAGAAAGAGAGAGCAAAAATAAATTTCAAGATTGAGTTGTCATCAAAAAGTTTCAGATAACCTAATCTATTTTTCAGAAAGTTAAGCAATAAAATAAAATGTTAAATTAACCATAAAAATCTTTTAAAAAAAGACATAAAAGTATTTGAACATCTGTTTTAATTGTCTAAGGTAGACATTCCAGGATCAGAAGTCTTATTAGGCTAAAAGATATTCCAGGCTCTGTCTGAGAAACAACATTGCATTCTTTTCATCGAATTCATAAAACTATAAGATTTTCCAAAATCATAAACTGTCATGGGGAATATAGGACAAACAGTTTGATGTTGCTTACCTCATTAAGATGATAAATATAGCACAAAACCTAGCAGTCAAGCCAAAGATATTAGACAGATTTTACGCCCTAAATTCATGGACCAATCAACATTTCAAGCCATAAACTAGCCCAATATAAGAAAGTTGAACAATTAACCTTCCAAGATATTGCAACTTAAAACACCCAAACATTGGAAGCTGGAGTCAAGTTTGTGACAACAACTGAGTGATGGCAGCAAGGAAACAATTGACACATCTTCAGGCAAGCTCAAGCAATGTATAAGTATCAAGTCTAGTGGACGGGCAAGTTTTGCAGGAAATTTTTTTTTGCTAAACTTACGTGTTCAAATATACCTTCCACTGTTAATCTTTGTTACTTTTTTCCCTCATCATACTAGTAATTGTCAACTGAATCACATTACACTCAACCTAAGGTTAGAGGAGGTCACCATTCTAAGAAAACAAATGAGAGGGGTTGGGGGTGTTGTGCAGGCTCTTGAACATCCCTTTCAAAGTTTCAAAAGGCATTAAAGGAGTTGAATTAAAATGTGAACAGATGGTTCTTCTACAATAATGACCTGAATAATAAATTATCATCCTTCAAAAAGACGTGTTTGGAAATATAGTTAAGATGACCAGCCTGAACAAATGAGCTATGACCTATATAGCCACTTAAAAAAAGGGCCATAATTTCATTTGTCCTCCTTCCCCATCCCCTCTTCCAGATTTCCGGATGCAAATAGCATCCTTCCACTCAAAGAAAAATGTTTTTTTTTTCAAATAGTTACTGACAGAGCAGGAAAGATCAAAAACCTAAATGGGTATCAGGCATTTCCCTTGGGGACATCAATAAAAAGGTTTAATTGAGCGAAATCATTGCAGAAAGAAAAGAGAAATCCGGTGCATAAAGCATTCCGCATTAACAGGGTCCGGGTAAGACTCGTATCCCCTAGGGTGTGATGTAGACAACCTACCCTAATGCAAGCATTACTGGCTAGTTCCACGGCTCGAACCCGTGACCTATTGGTAACACGGAAACAACTTTACCATTGTTCCAAAGCTACCCTTCAAATAACTAATCAGAACAATGTATCTACATATAGAACCCATCTATTAAATGAACAGCACATAATTCCATATCATCACACTTCAATTCAGAACTCATGAAAACATAAGAGCAACTACATAAAAAAAGTCAGCAAAACGAAAAAAGAGGACGTTAAAACAACAATAATGCAGTGAGATTTAGAAGCAGAAAATTAGCAAATTAATTTCTTATTTTCAAAGAGAATATATTTAGTAATTATAAGCCGGCACCCATCATCACAAAGGAGCCCCACGCATCAACTAAAATATTGGACCCGTTTCTGAGCAAAAACAGTACCAAATAAATAATCAGGAAATGCAAATTCTATTTTAAACAGGCTAGAACGTAAAGATCCCTAACTCACCAGGGTCACACTGCTGATAAAATTCCTCCACATCTGCAAGAAAATGGCCAAATTAAACCTCTAAAGTATTACAGCGTACAATAATACAACACTAACAAAACTCAAAAAATTAAAATGAAAAACTCTAAAGCGAAAGAACAAATTGAACTCTCTAAACACAGAAAAGGAAGAATTTTGTGTGTCAAAAAAAATTTAGTAGGATAAACATGCAGTTGGTAGATAAGGGAATGCGGGTGTGTGCGCGAGAGAGAAAGAAAAAAAAGTGAAAGTATACCAGTGGTAAGGGCTTTGATCAAACCGGCACGACGGCCTTTCAAATCCTTCAAAACTTCCTCCACAGTGCGAGGATTATACTGTGCACCTCCTTCCATGACCGATTTCCGTGCACACAGCGACTGCTTTTCCCCTTCAACTTCAGTGATTTCAACGACTTTTTGGGTACGAAAAGAATATAAAAAAGTATTAATTAGAATGACAGGGGTACCGTAGTAAATGTAATGCACTTCAACACAATTTTGATGTTTACGATTTGGATAAAAATCAATTCAAATCGAAAAATTGAATCAAACCGATTAGATGATCAATGTTATTTGGATTTGGTTTTAGATTTTTAAAAATCTATAGTATTTTGTTTGGGTTGGATTTTGTTCGAAAAAATTGAAGAAATAATCGAACTGAACCGATAAATTATATACATATATTTTATTGCTAGTAAAATTATCCGCGTCTCGCACAGAAATTCAATATCACAGAATTTATAAAATAATACTTAAAAACTTATCATTCATTACAACTTAAACACTATGTTATCTTACATACAAAATTACGTAGTAACGGACATTAATAATGTAAAAGAAAATGATAATTATAACATCTTATCATCTATCATTCAATCAATCATCTTTAATTTAATTTTATAATTTATCATTTTGCTTCCCAGAAGTGTTACTATTTAATATTTTGGGGAATCAAATGAACATCAACCTAAGATATTAAATTTTTTAATAAGCAAATAATTGTTGGTGAAGGAATAAATAAATTTTAAAAGGTCGAGAAAAGTGAACAAATATTCTAATTCTAACGTGTAGAAATTCTAACCTTACCTTTTGCTTTACATATGCCATTTTAAAGTTCCTCATTTCAATGTATCATAAGTAATTATTAAAATGAAAAAATAAAGGGAGAATGTATCATATTGGATAGCAATTCAACTTATTATATATACTTGAAAGGGAAAAATATCATACAAAACTATTCAATTTGTTTGGGTGTTTTTTTAAAAATCAACATACTTATGAGTCTGAGATTTCGACTCATTTAGGGCTTTGTTTTCATAGTTTTATTGTCCTCAATGCCTAATTTATGCTTTAAAGTTTAAACTGATGATAAAGTGATGATTTGCAGCAATGAAGGCTAAGGAGCAAGGCAAGGACATTACCGGACAAAAAGGAGCGAAAAAACTAAAGAAGTTGAAGAAAGGCAATCCTGGTGATCGCCAAGACCAATCGGCGAGCCGCCGAGTGGCTCTTTAGCTCGCCAAAAGTTCCAACATGCCAGCCTTGGGGAAGAACCTACTTGGCGATGGAAATTGACGGTCGGCGCACCGCCGAACGGATCGTTGACCTCGATCCAGCTCGCCTAAAGTCACAGAATCATGAGGATAAAAAGCCAAGGCAAATCGGCGATGGAATGGAGCAATGGGCATGTCACCGACTTGGTCGGCAATGCTCGACTTACTTCACCTAATGGTCCTGAAGATCAAAAATTGGGAAACTATAAATTGAAATTTGAGAAGGAGTTGAAAGGAAGAGTCATATCCAGTTTTTCCCAGAGTTTTTCATTGTAGAACTTAGAGCTTTTGAGACTTGGTTTTGAGGAATTTTCAATTGGGTTTTGAATTAAGTTGATTTGAAGCATTGTAGAGGTTTGGGAAACATTACCCAGTTCATGGCTAACATAATTGGGAATTGTTTCTTTCTATTTATGATGTGTGGCGCTAAAACTCCAATTCTTGGGGTGTGATCATGTGATTATCAGTTTTAATTAGCGTATGGGTATTGTTATTTACTGATTTAAATGATTAATTGAAGTGGGTTTAACTGATAGCTATGTATTAATCTATGAATTGTAGTTGCAAATGCAATTCTAACTCAGTGTTCTGGGCTTGCTCGAGAAAGAAGTTTAGAACTAAGGTTTTCAATTGATGATTGTAGTTATTGGGTTGTTGTGGGTTCAGCTCGAGAGAGCGAATTCTTTACTCAATTCTACCTATCTAGCTCGAGAGAGTACATAAATTGAGGTTTTGGGTTGTTTATAGTGTTAAATTTGTCGAGGTTCGAGAGAACTCGCTTGATTGTTCAAGAGAAAGCTATTGCATCTATAGTCTAGCCTACCCACTGAGATTCAGCAACTATTAGTAAACTCCAATTATTCATATAGCGAAATTAGTCTATAATTGATCACATCCCCAAAAATTCCTCTCTACTTATTGATTTCCCTATTTTCGTAAATGTTATAGTTGTTAATTGACAAATCAAACCCCCCATCTGACATTCGTATCACTCCTTCGACTTATCTAAATGTTTTCGATAATTTTTATTCCTCTGACCGATTAGACCACTTTGTAACTTCGTAACTGAATTCGAACTTGTACCGCTCCCTATGGGTTCGACCCCAACTCTTCGTTGGACTTTATACTAGATTACGATCGCCTACACCTAGTATTGGATGAGGTGTAGTTGAGCGTTTATCACATGGTAAAGAAACACATTTATTACTTCAGGAAAAGTATTTACAACTTGCAGTAAACTTGAGAATCTGTCCATACTTCATATTGAATATGAGCAATTAATTTATTTTGTAGGTATCTATGTCTTTGGGATTAAAAGAGACTGAAGTCTAGTCATATTCCTCTATAGGTCATCTGGCACATCCTTGAACTCATGTCAAAAGTTTATTAATTTTTTGTTTTACTTTTCCTGGTTCATTTCGCACATCAAGGTGCGATAAAATTTTTAAGGTCTTTATGTCCTTACAATGGCATACCAAATTTGATTTTTTTCTTCAAGAGATGGTAGTATAGATCTTTAAGGAGTTTTTTTATTGTACCTTCAACAATTTCAGTAGAGAAAACTTGTGTGAATACTCAATTAACGTGCACTATTTAATTCATACTAACAAATACTTATAACAATAAATTTGCAGAAACATAAAAAAAGAAGTTTAAAACATGTACTCAAAAACAACAATTAATATCATAAGCATAAATTAATGACTGTAAAATACATATCAGGATCTGTAATAGTAAAATATAATAGAAAGGAAAAATTCGAGCTCATTGAATGCACAGTGTCCGGCCCTTTAAGAAAATTATCTCTCTCTAGTACCTGAGGTTTAAAGGAATAGATCCTCTCAGGATGGAACGATTCTATTCACTAGTGTATTGATACAAGAACAATGGTGTCAGTGAACCGCTCAACATGAGCAAAGTACACAAATATTTAATTGTGCAGAAAAAAAAGAAGTTCAGAATTTTTGTTGTTTTAAAATGAGAGGAAAGTCTTCTATTTATAGACAACAAATGATAGTGTGATTAAATGCTTATTGTGCCTTATCATAAATGTCACAACTCTTTGGAAAAGTTACAACCTTTCGGAAAGGTCACAACCTTTCATAAAAGTCACAACTTTTCATAAAAAGTGATAACTCTTCAAAAAAGTCACAACTTTTCATGAAAGGGAAAGATTAGTTTTGGAAATAAATAAATGAAAAGGGAAACCTGGTTTGTGGTGGTGCCACGTAGGCGGGCCTAGAGTTCTCTTATATATATATATGATTATACATACATAATATATTGTTTTTACAAACAGTTTTAAAGATCCTATATACATTTTCATCAAAATTTATTATTCTAGGTGTGACTGGAAATGTCATTATTTATTCCTTCTAGACAAAAATGGTGAATTTTGAAGCTTTATTCACTATAAATTTAGTGATTGTAAATTCTATAATATAGTCATTCTAACTATTTTCGTTTTGAATAGATTGTTATCACTTTTTTCCCATTTTGAATGAATCATTTCCTTTATTTTTGTGTATGGTTAATAAACGAATATCGAACCAAATCAAATTGAAACCAATAACAACCAAATCGATAAATTTATATTATAATTGGTTTGGTTTGATTTTGAAAGTTTAAAAACCGATTAAGTTGATTTAATTTTGATCAATAACCGACCCAATTGATCTGTAAACACCCTTATGTCGAGAACCCACGTGGAAAATAAATATTTTCTCTTCTCCCAAGTAAGAAAATGACTTGAACTGCAAAAGAGACACACTCTTGTAAAATAGAGAGAAAAATTCACAAATAGCTAAGATGTGAAACATAATAGGCCTTCATAGCTAGAGTTTGCCTATTTAAATAGTGTAGCTATAGTTTTAGTAGCTAAAGAGCTTTCGTTTGTATAATTAGGTTGATTTTAATTAATTATATAAATTGGTTATTAAGTTAATTTAGTTAAATGTGCGGCAATTTCGGTTGTAAAAATGAAAACGATCCCTTAATTCATGGTTATTAAATCTAATTAGAATTCCTTACCAAATATGACTTATTCTTCTTGCATATGTGGGGCATCCTTTGGACATTCTTTGACCATAAACTGGACTTCCTAAATAAATAACATTAATATAATTAGTTGTACAAAAATATTAGATGTTATTATGAAAAATGTATGTGTACAAGTTATATTAGATATATATAAAAAAAAAAAACAGATATGCTTATACACAATTTTGAGATTGTATAACTATAATTGTTGTTTTATGCACGTGTCTACAAATTATGTAACATATACAACTAAGGCATAATGGAAACCGATTAAATACTCATTTAGAGAAAACCTAATGAATTTAACTGTATATTTAAACAAATGTTGGAATTGTACAACTATAACTGATATATTGTATAAATATTGTTTTATACATATGTGGCTTAAACTTATGTAATTATGTACAAACAAGTCATAATGCAACTCAATTGAATGCTCATACACAAAAAAAAAAAACTATTGAATTTAACTATACTTATACAAATAAAAAAAAATAAAAAATAGAAGTACCTTGAAATCTACAAATTCTTGTTGGTTCATTACACTAGAATCGTCTTTCACATGTATTTTTGAGTCATTGTTACTAGAAGAGGTTTCTTTTACTTTTATGGAGATTGTTCATCCATGGTTTGAATGCATCTATTGATTAGGAGGGAGGAATGAAATTTTCAAAATTTGAATTTGAATTTGAATTTGGTTGAGTTATTTAAGGGGAAGTGAGAGGTTTTAGGAGATAGATTAGTGGGTGTGATAAAAGAGAGAGTATTTTGATTTGTATAAAGGGAAAAGGCATAGATTTCCCCCTGAACTTGTCTCAAAAGGTTAGTTACACGCTTAAACTATCATGGTGACCTATTACACACCTTAACTACTCAAAAGTGAATTTATTACCAACCTGAGACGTGTAACACCTCTCTCACATTATGTGGTGCTCGCTTCCACATCAGCGCTACGTCAGTGTCATGTCATAAATCATAATTTTTGGTTTTCTTTTCTTTGTTAATTAACTTTTCGTTTGTTAACTATATTTTACTCTAACTAATTCCTAATTAATTATTTTAATTCTCTAATAATTATGTCATCTTCATCACTAATCTCACCCATTTTCAATTCTCATTTAATCGGAAAATCATATCTGGTCTCACCTTCACTATTGATTTTGTTCTTCACCACCAATATATCACCTTCAATTTTTCTTCTTCTTTGTCACCCAACACTAAATATCACCACCACAAGTATCAATATCGATTTTTTCTTCTTCACCACCTTCAATTACCTCTTTTAATGTTTGTCACCCGCCACCCATCACCACCAAACCCATAAAAGCTGCTATTACCACCAAACTCAAAAATTGATTAACAACCAAAATTTCTTTAACAAAGTCAAAAAAGAAAAGAAAAAGATAGAAACAATCAATCAAAAATTTTCTAGATAAAATACAATTATTCACTAACAAATCTATGAGAATTAATCTAATTGCGAATAAAAAAAAATTGTGCTTTAAGATTGTGATAAAAAATAAAGAAGTGTGATGAAAATAAAGAATGAAGAAGAAGAAGAGGCACTACAAAAAAACCCTAAATTGCCAACATATTTTACTAACAACTTTAAGTTGGTTAGTATTCTACTAACAAATTACCAACATATTTCTAACTGAATTATACTTTAAAATTTAACAACGAAATTCTAATAGATTACCAACCAAAATCTTACTAAGTATTTTAGTTGGTAAATACAGCGGAAAAAAATGGCGCCAAATTTAGCAACATTTTATCAATGGATTACCAACTGAAATATTACTAACGCACACCTTTTGTTGGTAATATTACCAACGAAGTATATATCGGTTGGTAAATATGACAAAAAATTATTTATATAATTTATTAACATATTACCAATGAATTACTAACCAAACATTTACCAACGGCAAAATTGTATTGCTAAATTTATCAACCAAATATAAATGTGTTGGTAAATTAGTAATGAAATGTAATTTGTTGGTAAACTTGCCAACCAATATCCAATTAGTTGAAAATTTTGCCGACGAATAAAGATTGTAGTTAGTAAATTACTAATATCATTAAAATAGTTGGTAATATACCAACCGATCATTAATCCATTGGTAAAATTTACTAACATATTAATTATTAGTTGGTAATATTACATATGAATGTTTAGTTGAATAGTAACTATTACCAACTGTGATAAAATTTATTGGTAAATTTATCAATTGAAGTTAAACTTTTTGGTAAATCAGCGTCTAGTGTTGAGGCTTTCATATTCAGTTTGTGTCGTTAGGCGTTTTAACTTTTAACTTTTAGCCAAAACTTGACTTTGGTCGATATTTTTGGTAAACGTGCTCAGATTAGAACTCTGTAAGTGTCATTAGCTTCGAAACGTCATTTTTTATCTAACAGGAAGGTTGCTTCAAGTTTTGAGGCTTCCATTTTTTGTTTGTGCCGTTAGGTGTTTTAAATCTTATGTTTTGGCCAAAATTTGACTTTGGTCAATATTTTTGTGAACGTGCTCAGATGAGAATTCCGTCAGCGTAATTAACTCCAAAGGTCATTTTTTATCTAATAGGATGGTTGGCTCGGGTTTTGAGGCTTTCATTTTTAATGTGTGCCGTTAGGTGTTTTAACTTATAAATTTTGGCCAAAACATAAGATTTAAAACACCTAACGGCACACATTAAAAATGAAAGCCTCAAAACCCGAGTCCAACCATCCTATTAGATAAAAAATGACCTTTGGAGTTAATTACGCTGACGGAATTCTCATCTGAGCACGTTCCCAAAAATATTGACCAAAGTCAAATTTTGGCCAAAATTTCACTTTAGTCAATATTTTTGGTATTTATGATCGAATTTAAAATTTGTCACCGCCCAAAATTTCACTTTAGTCAATATTTTTGATAATCATGCTCGAATTTAAAATTTGTCACCGCGGTTAGTCATATAAGTTCAGTTTTGGTCTCATAGGATGGTTGGTTCGGGTTTTGAGACTTTTATTTTCAATTTGTGTCATTAAGTGTTTTAACTTTTGGCTAAAATTTGAACTAGGTCAATTTTTTTGGGAAACATGCTCAAATTTGAATTTCGTTAGCGCGGTTAGTTCTGGAAGGTCATTTTTCGTCTAATAGGATGGTTGGTTTGGATTTTGAGGTTTCCATATTCAGTTTGTACCGTTAGGCGTTTTAACTTTTAACTTTTGGCCAAAATTTGACTTTGCTTAACATTTTTTGTAAATGTGCTCTGATGAGAATTCTGCACTAATAATTAATTAGTAAATTTATTAGAAAAACAAATAATCATACTAACATATTTAAAATTTATACCCAACAAGGATTGTGATGGAGTGGTAAATACTCCTTCATGCTTAACCAAGAGGTCTGAGGTTCGATTCCCCTTGGGTACGGAGTCGCCTTGAATGATATATTACCAACAAACTAACAATTAATTAGTAAATTTATTAGAAAAATAAATAATCATATTAACGTATTTAAAATTTATTACCAACAAGGGTTGTGGTGGAGTGGTAAGTACTCCTACATCCTTAACCAATAGGTCTCATGTTCGATTCCCTTTGGGTACGGAGTTGCCATGAATGATATATTACCAACAAACTAACAATCAATTAGTAAATTTATTAGAAAAACAAATAATCATACTAACGTATTTAAAATTTATTACCAACAAGGGTTGTGGTGGAGTGGTAAGTACTGCATCATCCTTAACCAAGAGGTCTTAGGTTCGGTTCCCCTTGGGTACAGAGTCGCCTTTGTTAGGGAGCGCTTTACTCCCCAATGTGGGACTTCCCAGCGTGAATCCAGATTCAGTCGGGCTCCGATGTGGGGTACCGGATGAGAAACCAAAAAAAAAAGAAAGTATTTAAAATTTATTGGTAAATTACCAACAAAAATTTACTATAATTACCAACGTATTACCAATGGAATCGAATAATGAAGAAAAAAAATTACTAAACTCCTTTTCAATTCGTTAGTAAAGGTACTAACGATATACTAACCAAAAATTAGTTGGTGAATTTACCAACGGAAATTTCAGGTCCATGTTTCAAAATTTTGTAACAACATCTTTGGGTGTTTACCGACGAGCCTTTTAGCAACAGATTAATATAAGTTGGCATTTGGTTGGTAACTCAATTTGCCAACCAATTTGATCAATTTACCAACGATTTTTTTTGTTGGTAATTGGGGTTCCTTTTGTAGTGAGGTGTGAGGGTGGGAGTTAAAATAAAATTGAATGAGGGCACAAAAGCCCATTTATTGACTAATAAGAAAACAAAAAGACATCCGGTCCAAACAAAAACAAAAAGATGCAAAAAGGAAACAACAAAAAAACAAAAGAAAAGAGATCAGAAAGGAAAAAAATGAACAGACACACATTTAGAAATCTGCAAGAATTTCAGCCTTCACACTCCAGATCTATACACTCCTTGATGTATTTTCCATCCACAACAACACCAATCGACAGCCATCTTCGTTGAGCTCGATCTTAGCTCGAAAAATTTCCTCTAGCATTTGAAGATCATCAACTATCAAATTTGATACTTCTACATCCATGGCTGCCCATATTTATCCGATTTCATCACCCCTAACTCAAAGTGAGTGGATCTATCTTTATTGTAGTCCATGCTATTGAGATGTCTGCCTTCAACTAAGCTAAGTACACTTTATCTTGCTATTATAAATCATGATATCTTTCCCCTCTCTATATCTCAATGGGTTGAATCTCAACAGAGATTGATACCACCATCTAAGGTCAAGATTAGAGAAAGAAAGACATAATTTTTAATAACTAAAATAAAAGATAGTTTTTTAATCCAATTTTTTTTAACTTTAATTTCAAACTGACGCGCCTATTTTTTTATTTTTGTTTTATTTTTTTGGCACGTCGGTTTTAGGGGGTAAGAAAATTCACTTTTGAATAGTATAGGTGTGTAATAGGTCACTATAATAGTTTAAGCGTGTAATTGACTTTTCGGGACAAGTTCAAGAGGGAATAAATAGAGTCATCAAAGAAGGCTAGCTCAACCAAATCTAGCCCAAATTTTGCGGGCCAAAGAATTTAAAGTAATAGTTTGGGATGATATTTCATTTGAAATTGAGAATTTTTTTTATAAAAGGCTTATAGACTATAGTATAGAATCTATGGGTAATTAATATGGGTATCCACTCATATTTACCCATTTTAAATGGGTTGGGTATTCAACTCATTTAAAAATGGGTAAAAACGAATAATACCCATTTAAAAGTGGGTAGTTAAATGGATAAAATTGGTAAATGATGTTCTTTCACACACAAAAAAAAGTATAAAGGGTTGGGTAGTAAGAAGGTTTTTTTTTTTTTTTTAAAAAAAAATTTCTATAAAAAAAAATGAAACAATTTTTTTTGGGATGA
>NW_006238928.1:4061592-4088243 GCF_000226075.1 Solanum tuberosum
GGGGGGGGGTTGGTAGGGGGTGGGGGTCGTAGAAAAGCCTTTTACATTTTGCTTTGAACAAGATTTCTATTATAATATGGGTAAATATGTGTACCCATATTATCCATTGGGTAACTCATTTTTACCTATTTAAAATGTGAGTCGAGTCGAGTACTTTATCCATTTTTATTTAACTCATTTTTTATCGACTCATATTCGACCCGACTCGCTCATTTGCCACTCCTAAGTATAGATATTGAATTTTTTTCACAAATCTCATAGTGTTAAGAGCTAATTGCATCATATCTTCAAATTACAAAAAATCCTTAAATTTGGTGGAATCCAGATACATCTCAAAACGTCCTGATACATCACGTCCCAATTTTGGATACATACCTCAATGTATCGATACACCGCGTCTCGATTTTAGATGCATCACTCCACATCCTGATACATTGCGAACGTACCGATATATCGCGAAAAATGATGTATCTGACTGATACATCGCATAAAATGATGTAACCGAGGGATACATCGCGTAAAGTGATATATCTGAGAATAGGAGTGTCACGACCCAAAATATAGCCTAGATGTGACATGACGTATAAGACCCCAAGAGGACGTACATGAGACACTTGACCTATATACAACACAATATAATAGAAAATACGAGAAATAAAGTAGAAAATCTCATATCATAAAAAAGTTTGACATAAAAGCGGAAGTCTACTCATAGTTTTAACAAGTCAATCTAATACATCGAAAGAAGTGGTTGAAACGTAACTCATGCACCATATACAACATCTGAAAAACTAAAACATAAGAAAACAAAGTAAATGTGACATGGTCCTCGGAACATGAGGACTCACCAAATCTTCACGTCAAGCACTCAATCACAAGTCACGAGCGGGGAGGAAGAGAAGCATCAGACCCTACCCTACATTATATGACAATGTAGGCACAAATATGCACTAGTACATGAAATATACTAAGTATGAGGGATATGCATAAGAATATAAAACATGATCATAAGGGGACATAAAGGAAAACATGATATGCATGACCAAGCTAAAACATAGTAAAATCTTTAAAGAAGAATCATAAATCGTTAATATGATCAATGCATCTTAAAATCATAATGAAAGCTTCATAAAACCTTTGAAAGTAACTTGGTTCATTTTATGGGATATTTATCGTTAACCGACATAGGCCACGTGAGCTATAACGTGGAATCTAGTGTCTTGCTCCCACATCGAAAAGATATGTCCTTATTTGCCAAGGCAAGGACGACTTTAAAATTCTATCTTAGGTGGATCCACTAGCTATGTCTTTCTAAGGCAAATCCTATGGGGGCATGTAGTTAGGGACAATGAAATTGCAACTAAAGACCGACCTCTACTAACAAGGGAGTCTCAATCTCAATATCCTCTCAATGCTAAGTAAAAATCCCAACGGAATAGTAATATTCATCAACATATCATCATACATGAAAAAATACAATTAAGTTACTAATCCAAAACTAAATAATCATAGAATATTGATTTCATGTATCACGACACTTCATCCAATACTAAGTGCCAACGATTGTTAGTCAGTAATATAACCCAACTAAGTGATTTGGGGTCGAATCCCACAAGGAGTGGCTTGTAATCGAGAATCAGTAGGCAAGTAAGAATATGCTCAAGTCAATCATAGGAATAAAAAGTTAAGAAGAAAAACATAATTCAAGTTTGGGGTGACACAAGTGTCAAATATCAGGGGGTTTGTTTGTATTAACAACTACAACAACAAATACACAACCTATCTCTATTCCTCCTTACTGAATGGATTTGGCAGAGCTTAAGGAATTGAAAGATTTTTTGGATAAGGATTTCATCCTACCGAGCATCTCTCCATAGGGTGCTCCAGTTTTGTTTATTCGAAAAAAAGATAGCTTGCTTTGTATGTGTATTGATTACCATCAATTGAATAAGGTTACCATTAAGAATAAGTATCCTCTTTCAAGGATAGATGATTTGTTTGACAGACTACAAAGAGCAAGTTACTTCTCTAAGATTGACCTCCAGTCGGGTTATCACCAATTAAGGGTGAAAGAGGATGACATTCCGAAGACGACTTTTCAAACTCGGTATGGTCATTATGAATTTTTGGTGATGTTTTTTGGCTTGAATAATGCTCTGGCTGCTTTTATGGATTTGATTAATAGGGTGCTTAGACAATACCTTGGCATGTTGATTGTGCTCATTGATGATATATTGATCAATTCAAGGAGTGAAGATGAGCATACCGAACATTTGAAGATTGTGTTGCAAGTCCTCAAGGACCAACAACTCTTTGCAAAATGTGAGTTCTGGTTAAAATCTGTGGCCTTTCTTGGTCACATTGTTCCACAAAAGGGTATTGAGGTAGATCCTATGAAGACGGATGCGATAAAGAGTTGGCCTAGACCTCTATTCCCTTCAGATATTAGAAGTTGCTTGGGTTAGCCAGTTACTGTAGAAGGTTTATGGAAGGGTTTTCGTCGCTTGCCTCTCTATTGATGGCATTGACCCAAAATAAAGTGAAAATCTTATGGTCGGAAGCTTGTGAAAAGAGTTTTCAGGAATTGAAAGATAGACTTACTTCCGCTCAAGTGTTAACTTTACCGGAAGGAACCGATGGGTTTGTTATTTATTGTGATGCTTCAAGAATTGGGTTAGGGTATGTCCTTATGAAAAATGGGAAAGTCATTGCCTATGCCTCAAGGAAACTTAAGGTGCACGAAAAGAACTATCCTACTCAATATTTAGAACTAGCGGCGGTTGTGTTTGCTTTGAAAATTTGGAGGCATTACTTATATAGTGTTCATGTCGATTCTTTACCGACCACAAATGTTTGCAATATGTGTTTAAACAGAAGGATCAAAATCTTCGCGAAAGAAGGTGGCTTGAGTTACTAAAGGACTATGATATAAGTGTTCTCTACCACCCCAATAAAACAAATGTGGTGGCGGATGCTCTTAGTCGATTGTCAATGGGTAGTGTTGCTCATATAGAGGATAGTAAGAAAGAATTAGTTCCAGATGTTCATAGATTGGCCCGAATGGGTGTTCTATTGGTAGACTCCACCAAAGGTGGTGTTGTGGTCCAAAATGGTTCAGAATCATCTTTTGTGGTGGATATGAAACCCAAACAAGGTCTTGATCCAACTTTGGTTGAATGGAAGGAAGTGGTGCTTAAAAAGTCTGTAGAGGCTTTCTCTCAAGGGGTAAATGGTGTGCTTCGTTATCAAAGTCGTTTGTGTGTTCCCAATGTGGATGACTTGAGAGAACAAATCTTGTCAGAAGCCCATAGTTCTCGAGATTCCATTCACCCGGGAGCCACCAAGATGTATCTTGATTTGCGGGAGGTTTTTTGGCTGAATGGGATGAAGAGAGATATTGCGAAATTTGTCTTAAGTGTCCAAATTGACAACAAGTGAAAGTTGAGCATCAAAAGCTGGGAGGTTTGTCCCAAGATATCAGTATTCCTACTTGGAAGTGGGAAGATATGAATATGGACTTTGTTGTTGGTTTACCCCGCACCCGGCGGCAACATGACTCGATTTGGGTTATAGTAGATTGTATGACGAAATCAGCTCAGTTCATTCCCATCAAAGTTTCATATTCGGCGAAGGACTATGCTAAGTTGTACTTAAGGGAAATGGTTAGGTTTCATGAAGTGCCCTTGTCCATTATCTCCGATCGTGGTACCCAATTCACTTCTCAGTTTTGGAAATCTTTCCAAAAGGGGCTTGGTACTCATGTCAATCTTAGTACGACCTTTCACCCGCGAACCGATGGGAAAGTGGAGCGTACTATCCAAACTTTGGAAGATATGATGAGAGCGTGTGCAATTGACTTCAAAGGTAATTGAGATGATCACTTGCCTTTGATTGAATTTGCGTATAATAATAGCTATCACTCAAGTATTTGTATGGTTCCATTAGAGGCTCTATATGGTAGAAGGTATAGATCTCATATAGGATGGTTTGAAGTAGGTGAAGTTACGTTGATAGGTACCTAGTTGGTACATGAGGCTATGGAGAAAGTTTGGCTTATAAGAGAAAGATTGAAAATGGCTCAAAGTCGACAAAAGTCCTATGCCAATGTTAGAAGAAGAGATATTGATTTTGATGTGAATGATTGGGTCTACTTGGAAATTTCACCCATGAAGGGTGTAATGAAATTTGGAAAGAAAGGAAAGCTTAGTCCCCGTTACGTGGGCCCGTATAAGATGCGTGTTGGTAAGGTTGCTTATGAACTTGAATTGCCTAATGATTTGGCATCGGTGCACCCAGTCTTCCATATCTCTTTGTTGAAGAAATGTGTTGGTGAACCGACATGTATAGTACCATTGGAGAGTCTTGGCATAAAGGATAACATTTCTTACGAAGAAGTTCCGGTTGAGATCTTGGTCCAGCAAGTTTGAAAGTTGAAATATAAAGAAAATGCTTAAAGTAAAGGTTCTTTGGAAGAATCAGTTAGTTTAGGGTGCAACTTGGGAGGCCGAGGCCGATATTATATCCCCTAACCTCATCTCTTTCCTTTCGTTCTTACCCTAGCTCGAGGTATCTAGTTCCTCATGGTTTATTCTTTGGGTGTCATGTGTCTTAGATATTCCCATGATACCTCATTTATGCATGTTCATGAAAAACTTGATTTTGAGAAAATGAGTTAGCTTGATTGATTTCTTCATGTTTATGTGCATTTGAGTATAAGTTGCATGTAGACCTTATGAAATGATGTTTTTAACATGCTTTAGTTTGGAGTTGAAGTTTCCTCCTCGGATATGTGCATTTATGTGATTGCATTCATGTTGGGCTGCTAGGTCTAATTCCTATCTTCCTTATGATGTTTTGAATCTCATTCGAGGACGAATGTTCCCAAGGGGGAGATATTGTAACACCTTGGATTAGAGAAAGGACAGAAAGGGGTCAAATAGACATGTCAAGAACCCAAAAGTGGACCATTAAACCCTCTACGGAGCCCTAGACGGGCCGTGTAGGGGACCACGGTTCAATTGGGTGCTCGTGGTAAGTTTCCAGAACCTTCCCCAGACAGGTTCACTCTCACGGACCCCTAGACGGCTCGTGGTGATGTTGACGAACCATCAAACGGGTCGTCCAAGTCACCTAGTCAGTAAGGTCTAACCCCAAGTCACTATGAATGTCCATGGACGTCTAAATGGCCCATGAAGTCGTCCATGAAGGAGGTTTATCAGACTTTGAGTTTATGGTCAACTTCAAATGATCATATATTTTAGCACAAAAATAATTAGGTGGCCCATGACTAATCGAATTAAAAATCTCTGAGTCCTCTTTCCAACACCACCGAGTTTGCCTAATTCCAAACTTGGAGTAAAATGTTATATCCGAAATAGTGAAGCCCTATCGGGTAGAACTTCTTCACGACCCACTTGATGGGCCGTGGTGCTGTAGACGTCCTGTGGAGGCCTCCTTGAAGTCACTTTGTAAGGTTTTAAATCAGGGGCTTCTGAGTCTTTTCCTAATTGTTTTCACTCAATACTACGTCATTTTACCTTCTACCCAAAACCCTATATAATGATTTTTACCCCCAAAATCACCTAATTCAATTCATTCTCTCATATTTCGAAAAGAAGATCAAGTCATTCTCTCAAATATTTCTCTCTCTAAGGAAGAAGGAGTCAAGTTAGGGTTTCAAGATCAAGTCTCCAGTTCACCAATTGCTTAAGGGCTTTGAACTCCAAGGTATGATAGTTTTCACCTATGGAGCTCTTTCCTCCATAGGGTTCCGAAATTATCCAATTTACAAGTTAGAAGTCTCCTATTGAATTTAGGGTTTTCTTATCATGGGTTCCTTTCAGTGTTGATCCAATTGATTGTTTTATGAACTATTATGCATGAATTGAGAAAATTTCATGTTTCTAAGATGAATCCCCATGAACCCATGCATAACCCATGTTATTAAATTATGATGATATAATGTGAGTTTTGAACTATGAAAGATGAGTTTATGAAGATATGCATATTTTTTATGAAGTTGATGAAAATGATTTCAGTTTCTATGAGAGTTAAACATAAATGTTGTTGTTGTGAAAGCATTTCTCACATACTATTCAATACATGAATGTGAAAGGGTTTTCTCAACTAAACTTTGAATAAAGTTTTAGGAGCTATTCTAATGAAAGCTAGCTTGGATTGGCTACTTGATGTGCCTTCCATGAATGATAAGACAAGTTAAGATTTATGACTATTCCATGCGTTTTATGATTATCACTGAGAGGATATTGAGATGGAAGCTCTCCCATAGCAGGAGGCTGGGTTTCTAGTAGCAATCTCCTTATCCCATACCTATGTGCCACCATAGGATGCTGTCTTAGATAGACGATGATTGTCTTAGATAGACATTAGCTATTGGATTTGTAACACCTCAGTTTCAGAAAAGAGAAAATTGCAGTCCTTCAGAAAATCTGGTGCCAGAACTGACGAACGCCACCAACGGTTTGTCGTCTGACACACGGACCATAGGTAGGCCCATGGTTGGCAAGTCGAATTTTCCTAAAATATCAAGTTTCAGTACTTTTTCAATGGTTCACCAAGATGGTCTGTCCTTCAGTGTACGAGTCGTAAATAGGTCTCGTAGATGTGTTCTAGACATAAGAGAAATTTCAGGGTCAAAAGTTGAGACCCACGGTTTGTCGTTGGGACCACGACCCATGGGTGGATCTCGTCAGTCTAGGTCTAACGATCAAGGTCTCTAAACCCATCGACGGATGACCAAGATAGTGCGTTAGTGGAACCACAGACCGTAGGTCCCCAACATCGATGGTGTCGACAGTTATTTTCTTAGGGGTTTTGGGTTGTTTCCTAATATCTAGCCTAATACTATGTCATTTTACCCTTCACCTAAATCCCTATATAAGTACTTTACCCCCAAATTTCCCCTATTGAAATCATTCTCTCAACTTCCTAAAAGAAGACTTCCTCTCAAATATTTCTCTCTCTAAAAGTTGAAGAAGAAAGCTAGGATTTGTAAGTCAAGTCTCAAATTCCACCATTGAAGTCAAGATTTCAGCATTGAGGTATGATAGTTTTCATCAATGGAGCCCTTTCCTCCATGGTGTTCTCAAATTCTCCAATTTACAAAGTTAGAATTTCCCAATTGAGTTAGGTTTTCTTCCATGTCATGGGTTCCTTTAAATGTTGATCTACTTAATTGATTTATGAACTTTTATGCATGAATTGATATAATTTCGTGATTTTAAGATGATTCCCTATGAGTCTATGTCTAACCTATGTTTTCTAGATATTGATGATTGAAAGTGGGTTTTGAACTATGAAAGGTGAATTATGGAATTATGCATGTTCTCATAAATTTGATGTAATTGTTTTCAGGATGCTTTGAGAGTGAAGTATCAATGATGTTGTTGTTGTGGTGTTGTTGAAAAGATTTTCCACATACACATGAAAGCATGATTATGAAAGAATAATCTTAAATAAGAAGGGTTCTTAACGTTGAAAGGCTTTCTTACCTAAATTGAACCAATGTTAAGGAGCTATTCTAATGTTGAGGCATGAGGTGATTACCCATGCTCTCTATTGAAAGACAAGAGGTAACTACCCATGTCACATGATGTAAGGACAAGAGGCGATTACCCACGTTCCTTTAAAAGATAAGATGAATATGATTAAGAACTATTACATAGAAGTTAATCTTAGTATCGAGTGGACAAGTGGCGATTACCCCTGTCCAATAAACTATGTGCCAACTTAGGATTGTCTAGATAGACATTAGCTAGTGGATCCACGTAAGCTAGAAGTTCATGATCATTACCTTGGCAAGTGGGACAACCCTTTTTGGTGAGGGATACACCGAATTCCATGTTAATAGCTTACGTGGTCTTATATGTCGGTTAGGGCTACTTCCACAAGCAAGTTATGATGAGCTAAGGTATGTCAAGAAGTATCTCACATGTGTTTTAAAATGATGTCTACTGGTATTGACCATGTTTTTATGATTCGTGATTTTAACCTCTTATCTCATGTTTTAGCTTGGTCATTGCATACCATGAAATATGTCTCTCTTTAAGCATGTTTTCAAATGTTTTATACATGGCTATCATACTTGGTACATGTTTGTACTAACGTATACTCTTGCCTATATTTTCCTAAAATGTAGGGTCTGACCTTACAAATTTGTATGTTCGTGGCTAGGGATCTCATATAGAAGATAGCAGATTTGTGAGTCCTCATTCCCCAAGGACCGAGCTTGATTCCTTTATTGTCTTTACTTTCAGTTTTTGAACTTGACGTATGGGCTACGCCCCGATCAACCTTATGTACTAGATGGTTTTGAGACAATGTTTAGACTTTTGCTTTTCTCTATAAGACTTTGATATGTTGAAACTGTCGTTTAAATCTCTTATGTTCTATTATCTTGTATGATGAATGCTAAGTGGCTTGTATGGGGCCTCTCGAGGTCTTATACGCGATGTTACGCTTAGGGGATACCTTGGGTCGTGATAGGATGTACGTAAGCTAGAAGTTAAGGTTGTTACCTTGGCAAGTAAGGACACCCCTTTTCGGTGTGGGGCAGACACCCGATTCCATGTTATAGCTCACATGGTCTCTATGTCGGTTAAGACTACTTTCCAGAATAATGATGAACTAAGGTTACTTCAAGAAGTATCTCACATGTGTTCAAAGATGATTTTACTTGCATTGACCATGATCATGATTATGATTTTAACCTCTCATCTTATGTTTTAATTTGGTCTTTGGATATCACGGAAATGTCCTTTTAGTATGATTTTATAACTCTATGCATTGCTGTCATACCTGGTACATTTTTGTACTAATGCATACTTTTTCCTACATTGTTTCCTAATGTAGGGTCCGACGTTCCAGTTTTCCATCTCCGTGGGTACGAATCACTTAGTAGATATTACAAATAGGTGAGTCATCATATTCCGAGGACCGAGCCTTTGTTTCTTATTGTCTTTACTTTTTAGTATTGTTTGTGATGTACCGGTTATGTTCTGATCACTCTTGATGTAATAAATGGCTTTTGAGACTATGCAGACTTCCGCTTCGTTTTGACAAAACACTTTATGAAATGAATCGTCTTTTAAAATCTCTTGATCTTATATTATCTTATATGATGCATGATAAATGGCTTGTGTAGGGTCTTTCAGGGTCCTTTACGCTCTATTACACCTAGGGTATACTTTGGGTCATGATAGTATGAGACAAAGATGGCCACACGTTGGTGATTATGATGTTGGTTAGCTACCGAAGGCACCACGATTGCTAAAACTTGGTTGGGCATGACATGCATTTGCATCTATATATATGTATTCACAACATTAGATTACATGAGCATATCATGCATATTTAATTTATATAAAGTTCAATGTCAGCCACAAAGTCTACCAGAGTGTCCGTTTCATGTGGTATCCTTATTATCCTTTTTACAACAAGTATTTATGACTCTACATCTGCCTTACATACCAATACCTTTGTATCCACACTGATGTCATGTTTCTTTGGGACGCTGCATTTGTTTCGTGCCTGTAGGTCCAAGTACATATTCTGATTGACCCGCTAGAACTCGGGGTTCAACCATGAGTTGGTAAGCTCCACCTCTTTTCGGAGCTTTCATAGAATTCTTACTTTTGTTGTACAATTTGGGTATAATCGAGGCCTTGTCCCAACCAATGCTTATGATACTCTTAGAGGCTATTATGGACACGATATTCTGGGTTTCTTTCTAGAACTTCCATTCTACAGTCCCATAGGCTTGGCCTGTATATATATATGTATGTACGTATGTATGTCTTTAGTTGCGGCCTCATCGGCTAACTAGTACTTTATTATTTTTGGCTTATCTACCTTCGTTTATATGACTTGTTGTTATTTAGGTTATGACCTTAATGGTCCAGACTTAGTATTTTTGATGTTATTCTTCCCGACCTTCTAGGGCCATAGTTCAGTCAATTAGTATGTTTCTGTGGCTAACTTCAATGAATAAGGTATCGAGTGATAGTCACGCCTCCCCTATTTTGGGGCGTGACAAATTTGGTATCAGAGCAAGTCGTGTCCTAGGGAGTCCACAAGTCATGTCTTGTAGATTCTTATTTATAGGTGTGTTGTGCAGTACACTTATAATCAGGAGGGTAAAAGGCAAGTAGGACTGGTTACATTTCTTTCTATTTGTAGATCGTGTAATAGAGCAGAGTTATAAGTACACATGAGATATAAATCGTGCTTTGTGTTTCTTATCTGACTAAGTCCTTATGCTCAAGAGGATTTATCGAGATTTTACGGTAGAGATTGTTGGTTGTCTGAAATTTGTAGACTTGATAGAGCTAGAGATGCTCGACTTTATATGGGCATGGATTGGCTGAAACCTTGTTATGCTAATGTCGACTATCGAGATAAGACTGTTAGATTTCAATTCCCAAGGGAAGTAGTACAAGGATGGAAGGCTTATATAGCAATGCCGAAAGGCAAATTTATTTCCAATCTTCAGGCAATGAAATAGTTTCCAAAGGCTGCATTTATCATATTCTCTGAGCGAGTTTCAGATATTGATGCTAAGTCATCGACTCTTCAGTTATTCTAGTGGTCAATGAGTTTCTATTTGTATTTCCAAGCAAACTTCTTGTTATTCCCCTAAAACAGGAGATTGAGTTTTCTATTGATATATTACTAGATGTCCAGCCGATATCAATTCCCCCATTTAGAATTGCATCGGAAAAAATAAAGGAATTGAAAAAATATTTTTGGGATATTTTAGATTAGGGCTTCATCAGGCCTAGTGCATCACCAAGCAGTGCACTAATGTTATTTGTGTGGAAGAAACATGACTCATTGGAAAAGTGTATAGACTACCAAAAACTGAATAAGGCGACTATAAAGAACAAATATCCACTATAAAGGATTGATGGATATTTTTGACCAACTATATGATGTTGGATGCTTCCCAAAGATTGATTTACATTTAGGGTACCACTAGGTACTTGTTCGAGAGAGTAATATTCCAAAGACAACCTTCATGATTAGATATGTCCATTTTGAGTTTTTTGTAATGTCTTTCAAATTGATGAATACCCCAACAATATTTACGACTTTGATGAATAATATATCGATGTTCTTTAGACTTGCTCACAATTGTATTAGATAATGGTATTCTCGTACATTCTCATTCAGAGCCAAACATAGGGATCATCTCCAAGTAGTGATTCAGTTACTCCAAGGTTAAAGGTTGTATGCTAAGTTCTCAAAGTTTGAGGTTTGGTTGTGTTTGATGGTTTTTTTGGGGGCATATTGTATTAGATGCTGGTTCGGGTTGACTTACAAAAGATTGAGGCCGTGAAAACTAGGCCTAGACCTATGAACCTGGTAGAAGTTCGAATCTTTCTAAGGGTTAGTAGAGTATTACAGAAGGTTTGTGGAAATATTTTTTTTCACTTTCAGTAACCCTGATAATGTTGACTAAGAAAAAAGCTAAGTTTCAGTGGACCATAGCCTACGAGGGGAGATTCCAAGAGTAGAGAGATAGATTGACTTCAGCAGTAGTTCTGACCCTACAAGGCGGTCCAGAGGGCAATGCAATGCATTATTATTCTTCAAGCATTAGGCTGGTTTATGTTCTGACAAATCATAGAAAGGTAATTGCTTATGCTTAATGACAGTTAAAAAAGAATTAAGAGAACTACGCGACCTATGATTTAGAGTTGATTGCAATTATTCATGCCTTGAAGATTTTGAGGAATTACTTGAACGTCTTTAATGTCGATATTTATACAGATCGTAAGAGCCCCCAATATATTTTTAGACTGAAAAGGTTGAACCTACAATAGCACAAATGGAATGAATTACTGAAAGTATGTGATGTGGATATCATATATTATCCAAGGAAACCCAATATAGTAGAGGATGCCCTCAATCGTAAGTCTATGGACAATCTTTCACCTTTGGGAGCTTAGAACCGACATATGGCCTAAGAGCTCCATCATCTAGCTTGTTGGGGGTTAGCTTATTAGACGCAAATGATACTAGAGTCAGAGTTCAGTACTGAGTAATATCATCTCTATTGTGGAGGTGAAGGTGTTACAAAAATGAGGAATCTACCTTACTTCAACTCATAGGCAAGGCTCAACAATGGACTTTTTTAGCCATTGAGGAGATATAGTCTTCAGATTCAAAGATCAACTATATCTTCCGAATGCCACAAGGCTTCTATAGAAAATTATAGGACATCCAAACCATTCTGTCATGACCTAGGGGTACCTCCTAGATGTAACAAGGCGTATAAGACCCCGAGAGGCCTCATATAAACCACTTAGCATATCATAACATAGAGTAATAGAAAAGTGCAGAAATTTAAAACATTTTGAACACAATAAAAGTCTTTTATAAAATGAGCGGAAGTCTAACAACATTGTCTCAAACCATCTAACATAAGAGATAAAATCTTGGGATGCAGCCCATACAATAGTCCTACATGAAAAGAAAGACATAAAAGAGATAAAGGGGTGATCCAATCATCGAATACAATGATGACTCACCAAAACTTCACTTCCTTGATCAACTAAGAACCTAGCCACAAGTGTGTGAATCGAGTGCGCCAGACCCTACATTTGATAAGAATGTAGGCAAGAGTATGCGTTAGTACCAAAATGTATTAAATATGATGGCTAGCATAAAAAACATAACATAAGCATTAGTCAACATAAGCCATAAGGCTTAAGCATAATAAACACATAATAAACATCATAATGAAAGAGGAATACTTCCTTAAGTAGACTCACATAACCTTAGCCAAAACTTATCATCCAACTCTAGTAAAGCTTACATCATGGAAGGCATATCTAGAAACACTCCAAAGCAAATCATCTTCATAACATAATAATATCGTACATATGCACTTTTAAAGACATGGGGATTTGCCTCTATGCCTAGCTTATAAAGGCTAATGGGTATTCGCCTCTTGCCTTACTTACTTTAAGATCACGGGTACTCGCCTCCAGAATCTCATCATATGACATGGGTACTCGCCTCTACATCATTTCATAAGGAGCATGGGCACTCGCCTCCATGTACATTCATCATAGTAAGAACGCGGGGACTCAAATCTTGTTCAATTCTATGGACTATGAGAATCACCCTCATATCCTTACATATGAAGGTCAAGGGTAATCACCTCTAGCCTTATCAATTACATAAGCTTTTAGTCTAGATTCATTTTAAGTGAGCAATCCTTTCAACCTAGAATCATTCATGTGAGTAAACCTTTCACATTCATACATTCATAATTAAGCAATTCATATGGGAAGTATCCCTTCCTCAAAAATAACATCAATTACCAACAATTCATATCATAAGCTTTACTCTCAAAACCCAATTCTCAGGATCTTCATATAAGATTTATTCTCAAGCAATTAACATCATATTCATCATATATGCTTCAATCTCAAGCAATTCTAGTCATAATTCATCAATCCTATAAGGAGATATCAAAACCCATAAAGTTTCCCTTCAAGGAATCAAACCCAATTTCATATATTCTAGGTTAGAAACATGGAATAGACACGGGTACATGTAATTTCATCCTATAAACATGTAATCCTACCAATTCAATCATAAAAAATCATAATTCACTCAATTGGATCAATATTCAACATAACCCACAACATTGGAACAAACCCTAACTAGAATTGGGGAAATCTTCTTCCAATTGTGGAATTCTAGGGGACTCCATGGGAGGAAGGATCCCATGGATGAAAATCCATCATACCTTGATTACAAAGCCCTCACAAGCTTGAATATTGTAGACTTGACTTGACCTTAAGCTTCAACTTCTTCCTTCTTCTTCCAACTTCTACAGAGAGAATTTTTGAGAGGAGTTTTGGGGGTTAAAAATACTTATATAGGTGCTTTAGACTTAGTCAAATCAACACCACTTCAATTTAATTAAAACCGGAAAAGACCCATATGCCCCTAAAATAACCGTCCAGGCCTGACCTATGAGACCACGACTGACGGACTGTGGATGGACCTACGGTCCGTCCTGGTCGATCGTGGTTCATGGTTAGAGAGTCGGAAAATGGGGCCTTGGACCTACAGAACCCAAACCACGGGCTGTGGACCCATCCACGAGGCGTGGGTCCACCTAGGCAGTGTCCGTGGCGCCCATCCACGAGGCTCACCTATGGGGACTGGCTCCAACCATGGGCGTGGTTGGCCCTCGTGGGTGACATCTGGAAATACTAAAAATCCGCTAAGATTTCCTCTTTAGGCTACGGGGTGTTACAATATCTCCCCCTTGGGAATGTTTGGTCTCGAATGAGTTTCTAAGCACATTTCTTAATGAAAAGACTCAAGACTAGCAGCCCATCATGCATGCAACTCATCAAAATACACACAAGCGAGGAGGAAACCTCAACTCCAAGATAAACATACTCAATGCACCATAAGGGAGTAGGAACTACATTTAAAAACCCAATATGCATGAAACTTTTCAGATTTCTTACACTTAAGGAGGAACTATCATTTCCAACTTAAAAGCAATGCTCAACACAATCTCATGGAGCCTATATGCAATCTATACACAACGCACATACTCAAGGAGGAAATCTCCACTCCAAGTTAAGGCATGTTCTTTAACTCATCTCATGCAGTCTATAGGCAGCTCATACTCAATGCACAAAAACATGAGGAAAGTAATTCACAAAAGCCATTTTCTTCAAAATTAGCTTTTTCATGAGCATGCAATTTGAGGAAATCATGGAAACACATAAAACACATATGACCTCAAACAAGAGCAAATCAAGAGGGAATTCATTACCTCAAGCTAGAGAAGGAAAAATAAGGGGATATCGGGACATCATATCGGATTCGGTCTCCCAAGTAGAACCCTCAACGAGATGGTTTCTCCATAACACTTTTACGGAAGCAACCTCTTTGTTCCTCAATTTCATAACTTGCCGGTCTAGAATCTCAACCAGAACTTCTTAATAGGAAAGGTTCTATTTCACTCCCAACCCTTCTAGGGGGACTATGGATGTTGGATCTCCAACACACTTTTTCAACATAGAGACACGGAAAACCGGATGCACCGACGCCAACTCATTTGGGAATTCAAGCTCATATGCAACCTTACCAACACGCCTCAAAATTTGATATGTGCCTACAAAACAGGGACTAAGTTTCCCTTTCTTACCAAACCTTATCACACCCTTCATGGGTGAGATTTTCAAATAAACCCAATCAAGCACATCAAATTCAAGGTTTCTCATTCTAACTCGGCATAAGACTTTTTGTCGACTTTGGGCCGTTCTCAACCTCTCTTTAATGAGCTGAACTTTCTCAATAGCTTCATGAACTAACTCGGGTCCTATCAAAGCAACCTCACCCACCTCAAACTATCCTATAGGAGATCTACACTTCCTACCATAAAAATCCTCAAATGGAGCCATACCAATACTAGAATGGTAGCTATTGTTACAGGCAAATTCAATCAAAGGTAAATGGTCATCCCAATTTTCCTTGAAATCAATCACGCAATCCCTTAACATATCTTCCAAAGTTTGGATAGTACGCTCCGCTTGACCATCGATTTGTGAATGAAAAGCTGTGCTAAGCTTAACCTTAATGCCAAGACCCTTTTGGAAAGACTTCCAAAACTGAGAAGTAAACTGAGTACCTCTATCAGAGATAATGGACAAGGGCATTCCATTTAACCTCACCATCTCTCTCAAATACAACTTAGCATAATCTTCTACCGAGAAGGAAACCTTGACGGGAATGAAATGGGCTGACTTCGTCATTCGGTCTTCTATGACCCAAATCGAATCATATTGGTGCCGAGTTCGTGGCAACCCTACTATGAAGTCCATATTCAAATCTTCCGATTTCCAAGTAGGAATACCAATGCCTTTGGATAAACCTCCCAGTTTTTGATGCTCAACCTTCACTCGTTGGCAATTTGGACATTTGGCCAAAAATCCCGCAATATCCTTGTTCATCCCATTCCACCAATAGACCTCCCGCAAGTCACGGTACATCTTGGTGGCTCCGGGGTGAATATAATACCGAGAACTATGGGCTTTAGTAAATATATTTTCCCTCAAGTCATCAACATTTGGAACACATAACCGACCTTGATATCTAAGGACACCATCTCCCCATTAGAGGAAAGACTCAACAAACTTTCTAAGTACCACTTCTTTCAATTCTACCAAAGTCGAATCAAGAAATTGCTTTTCTTTAACATCGGCTAAAAAATATGATTCTGACCCTTTATGAACCATAACCCCACCCTTGGCGGAGTCTACCAATCGAACACCCAATCGGGCCAACCTATGGACATCTCGGGACAACTCTTTTCTATCATCATCTACATGTGCAACACTACCCATTGATAGATAACTAAGAGCATCCGCTACTACATTTGCCTTTCCGGGGTGATATAGGACACTTATATCATCCTTCAACAATTCAAGCTACCTTCTTTGGCGAAGATTCAAGTCCTTTTGGGTAAACACATATTGTAAACTTTTATGATCTGTGAAAACATAACATGTACCCCATACAAATAATGCATCCAAATCTTTAAGGCAAATACCACCGCCACTAATTCAAGGTCATGGGTAGGATAGTTCTTCGCATGAACTTTTAGTTGCCTTGAAGCATAGGCAATCACCTTACCATTTTGCATAAGCACACATCCCAACCCCACTCTAGAGGCATCACAATATACCACAAAGCCATCCGTACCTTCCGGTAAGGTCAAAACTGGAGCGAAAGTAAGTCTATCCTTCAACTCTTGGAAAGTTTTCTCACAAGCATCCGACCATATAAACTTGGCCTTCTTTTGAGTCAAAGCCGCCAATGGAGAAGCAATGGAGGAAAACCCCTCAACAAATCTTTTATAGTAACTGACCAAACCCAAGAAACTTCTAATATCTGTTGGTGATAGAGGTCTAGGCCAACTCTTGACCGCATCCATCTTAATCGGATCCACCTCAATACCTTGTTTGTAACAATATGGCTTTAGAAGGCTACAAACCTTAACAAAAATTCACACTTGCTAAACTTTACAAAGAGTTGTTGGTCGTTGAGAATTTGCAATACAATTCTCAAATGATCAATCTGCTCATTCTCACTTCTCGAATAGATCAAAATATCATCTATGAACACAATTACGAACATGCCAAGGTATTGTCTAAACACCCTATTCATCAAATCCATAAATGGCGTCGGAGCATTAGTCAACCCAAACGACATTACCAAAAACTCATAATGACTATGTCGGATTCTAAAAACTGTTTTTGGAATATCTTCCTCCTTCACCCTCAATTGGTGATAACTCGATCAAAGATCAATTTTAGAGAAATAACTTTCCCCTTGAAGTTAATCAAATAAGTCATCTATTCTCAGAAGAGGTTACTTGTTCTTGATGGTCACTTTGTTCAATTGATGATAATTGATACATATACGGACCATCTTTCTTCCTAACAAACAACACCGGAGCACCCATGGAGAGATACTCGGTCGGATGAAACTCTTATCCAATAAGTCCTTTAACTGATCCTTCAACTCCTTAAGTTCTGCCGGAGCCATTCTATAAGGAGGAATAGAGATAGGTTAGGTATCGGGAAGAAGGTCAATCCCGAAGTCTATTTCTTTTTCGGGAGGTATACTGGGTAAATCTTGGGGGAAAACTTCCAGAAACTCTTTTACAACTGGGACCGACTCAAGAGTAGGAGTTTTGAACTCCACATCCCTCACCCTCACCATATGGTAGACACAACCTTTTGAGATCATTCTCCTAGATTTTAGGTAAGAAACAAATTGATCTCTAGGCATAGAATTTCCCCCCTTCCACTCTAGGATAGGCTAATTTGGGAATTGAAACTTCACTACCCGAGTTCTACAATCGATAGAGGCATAACAAGAATGTAGTCAATCCATCTCATGTATGACATCAAAATCCATCATGTCAAGATCTACCAAATCTACTAAAGTAACTCTATGGAATAAGGAAACAAGACATCTCCTATATACTCTCTTAGCCACCATGGAATCACCAACAAGGGTAGAGACAGAAAAAAGGTTCTAACAACACATCGGGGAGCACATCAAACCTCATAGTTACATAAGGAGTCACAAAGGACAAAGTAGCACCTGGATCAAGTAAAACATACACATCTATTTGGAAAACTTTTAACAAACCAGTCACCACGTCCGGGGAACTCTCTTGATCACTTCTAGTTTGGAGAGCATAGAATTAGTTTTGCTTAGAAGCACTTGCACCCGAACCCCTTGGACCGGATGAAGGGTAGGGTTGAGCCCTACGATGAGTATCGCTCTCATTCTTAGCAACTTAAGGACAATTCCTTATTTTGTGATCCATTTTCCCACATCCAAAGAAAGCATTGGAACCCGCTAAGCATTGGAACCCGCTAAGCATTTCCCTTCATGATTTCTCCCATATTTAGAACAAGTAGGAATTGAAGGCCTATTACTATCTCTTTGAGGTTTTGGGTTAGACACCCTTTTATTGTTAGTCCTTGGAGGAGCATTTGAAGAGCCCGTCCACCAGACCTAGAATGTGAATAGTTATTATCATCCACTCTTGCTCTCTTTGCCTCTCTAGATCTCTCCTTGAGTTGTTCTTTCTCAATTTGTTGGGAATGCACCATAAGGCAAGAAATGTCCATGTCATGAAAAAGCATAGCGGTGTGCACTCTTTGACTACCAGACACACTCGACACAAACTTACTCATCTTGGCCCTACGATCCGCCATAATGGAAGAAGCATACTTGGAAAACTGCGTGAACCTCATAGCGTATTCCCTTACACTCATATTTCCTTGCCTAAGGTTGATGAACTCAAGTAACTTGGCCTCTCTCATCTCAAGAGGGAAGAATCTATCAAGAAAAGTACTTTTTACTCTTTCCCATTCTATGGGACGCTCTTCCACCGACCTTGCCTCTTTCCATTGATTAAACCAAATCTTTGCAACCCCTTTGAGTTGGTAAGTGACCAATTCTGCCTTCTCTGTTGGAGTCAATCCCATAATAGCAAATATCTTGTAGACCTCGTCGATAAACTCTTGGGGGTCTTCCTCAACTTTGGAGCCATAAAATTCGGGAGGGTTCATTCTTATAAAATCTCTCACTCTTGCCGCCACCATATCACATTTGGGTTCACGGGGGCTACAACCTCTCTATTGGCTTGGGCCGTAACAGCCTGAGCCAACACTTGGAAAGCCAACCTAAACTCCGCATTTGTTACATTCTCATTCAATGGGTCAATCAGAGCTTGATAAGGAGCTTGGAGAGGAACTTGAGGAGGAACCTCTTGATCAACATTGCCTCCCTCTATCCTTCTAGCATTAGCCCTTTTAGTAGTCATATCCTGAAAACCATCGGTAAGGATTATGAGAAGGACTTATAGAGTTAAACTCCATGTCACGACTTAGAGAAATGAAGAAGTGAAGTTTCCTAAACATCTAATAGCCTCTCATTCATAGATGTGGCGTGCTTCACACTTATGAACAAGACTCTACTAGATGTGGCTTAAGACATCCTACAACCCTTCTAAATCTTGTGCTCTGATACCAAGTTTGTCACGATCCAGGGGTACCCCTAGATGTAACAAGGAGTATAAGACCCCAAGAGGCCTCACACAAGCCACATAGCATATCATAACATAAAGTAATAGAAAATTGCAGAAATTTAAAACATTTTCAACACAATCAAAGTCTTTTATAAAACGAGCAGAAGTCTAACAACATTGTCTCAAACCATCTAACATAAGAGATAAAATCTTGGGACCCTGCCTATACAATAGTCTAACATGAAAAGAAAGACTTAAAAGAGATAAAGGGGTGATCCAATCCTTGAATACAATGAGGAATCACGAAAGCTTCAATTCCTTGATCAACTAAGAACCTAGCCACAAGAGTGTGAAGTGAGAGTGTCGGACCCTACATTTGGTAAGAATGTAGGCAAAAGTATGTGTTAGTACAAAAATGTACCAAATATATCATCTAGCATAAACAACATAACATAAGCATTAGTCAACATAAGATAAAAGGCATAAGCATAATCAAGACATAATAAGAATCATAATGAAAGAGGAATACTTCCTTAAGTAGCCTCACTTAACCTTAGCCAAGACTTAGGTCTTCCACCTCTAGTCAAGCTTACATCATGAAATCATATCTAGCAACACTCCCAAGAAAATCATCTTCATAACATAATCATATTGTTCATACTTACTTTTAAAGACATGGGGATTCTCCTCTACACCTAGCTTATAAAGGCTAATGCATATTCGCCTCTTGCCTTGCCTTACTTACTTTAAGATCTCGGGTACTCGCCTCCACGATCTCATCATATAACACAGGTACTTGCCTCCACATCATTTCATTAGGAGAATGGGTACTTGCCTCCATGTCCATTCATAATAGTAAGAACGTGGGGACTCACCTCTTGTTCAATTCTAAGGAGTATGAGAATCACCTCATATCCTTACATATGGAGGTCAAGGGTAATCGCCTCTAGCATCATCAATTACATAAGCTTTTATTCTAGATTCATCTTAGGTGATCAATCCTTTCAACCTAGAATCATTCATGTGAGTAAAAATTTCACATTCATACATTCATAATTAAATAATTAAACAACAACATAACATAAGCATTAGTCAACATAAGATAAAAGGCATAAGCATAATCAAGACATAATAAGAATCATAATGAAAGAGGAATACTTCCTTAAGTAGCCTCACTTAACCTTAGCCAAGACTTAGGTCTTCCACCTCTAGTCAAGCTTACATCATGAAATCATATCTAGCAACACTCCCAAGAAAATCATCTTCATAACATAATCATATTGTTCATACTTACTTTTAAAGACATGGGGATTCTCCTCTACACCTAGCTTATAAAGGCTAATGCATATTCGCCTCTTGCCTTGCCTTACTTACTTTAAGATCTCGGGTACTCGCCTCCACGATCTCATCATATAACACAGGTACTTGCCTCCACATCATTTCATTAGGAGAATGGGTACTTGCCTCCATGTCCATTCATAATAGTAAGAACGTGGGGACTCACCTCTTGTTCAATTCTAAGGAGTATGGGAACCACCTCATATCCTTACAACATATGAAGGTCAAGGGTAATCGCCTCTAGCCTCATCAATTTCATAAGCTTTTAGTCTAAATTCATTTTAGGTGAGCAATCCTTTCAACCTAGAATCATTCATGTGAGTAAAAATTTCACATTCATACATTCATAATTAAGCAATTCATATGGGAATATACCTTCCTCAACAAGAACATCAATTACCAACAATTCATATCATAAGCTTTACTCTTAAAGCCCTAATTCTCATGATCATCATCTAAGATTTATTATCAAGAAATTAACATCATATTCATCATATATGCTTCAATCTCAAGCAATTCTAGTCATAATTCATCAATCCTATAAGGAGATATCAAAACCCATAATGTTTCCCTTCAAGGCACCAAACCCAATTTCATCTATTCTAGGTTAGAAACATGGAATAGGCATGTGTACATGTAATTTCATACTAAAAACATTTAATCCTACCAATTCAATCATAAAAAATCATAATTCACTCTATTGGATCAATATTCAACATAACCCACAACATTGGAACAAACCCTAACTAGAATTGGGGAAATCTTCTTCCAATTGTGGAATTCTAGGGGACTCCATGGGAGGAAGGATCCCATGGATGAAAATCCATCATAACTTGATTACAAAGCCCTCACAAGCTTGAATATTGTAGACTTGACTTGACCTTAAGCTTCAACTTCTTCCTTCTTCTTCCAACTTCTACAAAGAGAATTTTTGAGAGGAGTTTTGGGTTTTCTTTTGGGATTTGAGAGAATGACTTGAATGAGTGATTTTGGGGGTTAAAAATACTTATATAGGTGCTTTAGACTAAGGCAAAATGACACCGCTTCAATTTAATTAAAAGCAAAAAAGACCCATATGCCCCTAAAATAACCGTCCAGGCTTGACCCACGAGACCATGACGGATGGACTGTGTAAGGTCCATCCACGTAGATCGTGGTTCATGGAAAGAGAGTCTAAAAATGGGGCCTTGGACCTACGGAACCCAAACCATAGGCTGTGGACCTATCCACGATGCGTGGGTCCAGGCGTGGGTCTGCCTTAGGCACAGTCCGTGGTGCCCATCCACGAGGCTCACCTATGGGGTGTGGCTCCAACCATGGGTTTGGTAGGCCCTCGTGGGTGACACTTGGAAATTCTAAAAATCCACTAAGCTTTCATCTTTAGGCTAGGGGGTGTTACACATTCTCATTACTATGTTCACATAGTATCCATGAAAATATGTCATGGTATTAAGGAGATATATTGTCAACATGTAGAGGTAGAGCATCAGAAGCTAGTTTTCTGAATTAAGAGATAATTATTCCATTGTGGAAATGGGAGGAGATAAATATGAATTTTTTCACATGTTTCCCTCATTCGCAATGGAAGATCAATTCCATTTGGGTGATTATTGACATGTTGACGAAATCATCTCATTTATATCTAGTCAGGGCTACATTCTAGTTGATGGTTATGTTGGGATGTACACTAGAAAGATATTTAGACTTCATGGTGTCCTAGTACTGCGTATTTTAGATAAAGGGGCACAATTTATAGCACAGTTATGGAGATCCTTGTTGAAGAGTTTGGAGAGTCAAGTTAATCATAGTACGACTTTTCATCTTCAGATTGATGGCCAACCTGAACGTATAATCTAGATTCTTAAGGAAATGTTATAGGTATCTGTAATAGATTTCAGCGGAAAGTGGTAGGATCGTGAGTCACTGATTGAGTTTTCTTATAATAACAACTTCTAAGCAAGTATTCAGATAGCTCCTTGTAAAGCACTATATGGGCAGAAGTGCAGGTCGTCGATTGATTGGTTCAAGAATATGGAACTAGAGTTGTGAGGTCCTGATCTAGTCCAACAAGTGATTGAGAAGGTAAATATCATTAGACATTGGTTGTAGATAGTATAGAGTCGACAAAAGTCTTACGCAAATGTTTGACGGTGAAACTTAGAGTTTGACGTAGAAGATTTGGTTTTCTTGAAAGTGTTGCCTATGAAGGGTATCATGTGATTCCTCAAGAAAGGGAATCTGAGTCCAAGGTATGTTAGGCCATTTAAGATTATTTGGAGGATTGGTAGGGTGGTGTAGGATCTAGGTTTTCCTTCAGAATTGAAAGTAGTCCATCCGGTGTTCCATCTATCTATGTTGTAGAAGTGCATTGTAAATGCTTAGTGAATTATGCTTGTTGAGGAAATTCGTGTCTATAAAGAATTGTCTTATGGTGAGGTGTTAGTTGTTATGTTGGATCGGTAGGTAAGAAAGATTTGAATTATAAAAGTGGTTTCTGTGAAAGTGTTATGGCGGAATAACAACGTCGAGGAAATAACTTGAGAAGCCGAGGAGGAAATAAGGAAGAAGTACCCCCCAACTATTGACGACTTAAGGTGAGTTGTATTTAAAGAATTGACAATTATTCCTATACACCAACTTAAGTGGATTTCAAATAACTTTAAAATGCAAATTATATGGTTTGTCGCGAGGTAGCTATATGAAGCCTTGTAATTGAAGATTTCAGAATTAGATTTCAGATTTTCGAACGTAACAAATATAGCATCGAAAATAACACAGTAGCAGCAAAGAAATGCAATCGAGAAATTGTTTGGATCCATTCACGGATGAATGTTCTTAAGGAGGGAGAATGTGGGCCTCGTGGTTCTTTCGCATAATATACGTAGCATGGCATGAGTGTATGAGGTGAATATGACTTGGTGTATCATGTCTGGATAATAAAGTTGCAAGGGATGGTATGTTCAAAGAATTAGACTAAAGTTATGGGTCAAGGATGCCTTTACACAAGTTCGAGTAAAAGAATGTCTGTTGTAACACCTCGCCTGTTCGGAAAGTTTAAATTAACCAGTACCTTCGGGGGGAGACTAAGAGTGTTTTATATGCTAAGAAGAATGGTTTATAAGGTAATATAGTCACTCAATGATTGTAAGTTAAGTTTTGAAGTCAAGCAAATTGTGAAATAAAAGTCGGAAAAAATTAGAGTAAATTTCTTTGATAAATTTTCTGAAATTTTGGTTAAATGTCTCGAATCTTTTCTCCCAATATTTAAAGCTTTAGGAGTACCCCAATATACCAAATCAAAGGTCTACAAGTCTACTTTCAAACACACTAAACCGTTCATTCATAAAACTTTTGAATAGAGAGATACTTACATTTTTATGAGACTGCACAAGCAGGCACGTGAAGAGGGCCCCATGGACCCTATGTCGGTTTAGCTTTATAAGAGTTGATTACACTTCGTGTTATATGATTATTTTTGCACAAATAAGAATAAATACAATCCTAAATCCTCTATAAGGGTCCTCTTACCATCTAAACCAAGATTTATGAGATTTCATCGTGGTTTCACCTTCAGAAGGTTTGTAGATGTGTTACTTCTTTCGTCCCCATTGGTTGTGATTTGAAGGATTCTTCATGATGAAGGAGTCTCATTTTTAGGTGGTGTTTCTGTTGTTTGGAGATTACTATTGTAAGGAAGGGGTATACTCCATATTAATACCGCAAGACCCAAAATCGAGGTATGTTCAGGCTAAGCGTTGTACTTCCTTTGAACACAAATTTTAGAAACCTAAATCGTCAAATGCTGTGTTACTATTCTATTACTAGAAAGACCTTTTGTGAAATGCATTGGGATTGCAGCTGAAGTATTTTAGTGACTTCATTATATTGATATTCCACTCGTTCAGTTATATAGGGTACTCGAAGTCTATCTGTCATTTTGTCGATTCCCTTGACTATAGGTCAATGTGTATATATTCTTATTCTTCTTTAGGTGTCGTATCTTAAAAAAAATTGTGGAGGAACATTATGAATTTGCAATCAGTCCTCCTTCCTTGCTAATTAATTTTTTTGAAAAACTTTACACTAATACATTAATTTCCAAAACTCTTAAATGTAGCTCGTATGTTTAAATCATTAAAGGACTTGTTTCTTTTATGAAATACTTTCTTTTACAAACTACTAAGGAAACATATATAGAAACTATGTGAAGCACCTTAAGCTCTTTATGAACATCCTCAAGTTTAAGTTACCTTTTTAAATTCAAGTTAAGTGTTCCAGTTTAATCTATAAGCATATGAGATTACAAGACATTTAGATGTGATACGAAAGTAATTACAGGATTATGTGAACAAGAGTACCAAAAAGGCAAGATTGACAACATGATTATGGTAAGATAAATGCATTACAAATTCATGAGATGACATGCTATGTATTCTACTCCCGATATATAATCGGGAGGTATGAGGCCTATTGCCTATATTTATACGTATGAGACACAGATGACCACAAGTTGGTGAATATAATGTCGATTAGCTACCGAAAGGCACCAACATTGTTAGCACTTGGTTGGGTATGAAATGTATTTGAATATATATATATATATATATATATATATATATTCATGACATACGATTACATAAGCATATCATACATATTTAATTTATATAAAGTCAGGTGTCAGTCACAGAGTCTACCAGAGTTTCTATTTCAGGTGGTATCTTTATTACCCTTTTTACAACAACTATTTATGACTCTACTTTCTGCCTTACATACCAGTACATTTTTATTTGTACTGAAATCATGTTTTCTAGGACACTGTATTTTTGTTTTGTGCATGCAGGTCCAGGTACAGATTATGATTGACCACTCTGATAGGATTCGAGGTTCAGCCGTGAGTTGGTAAGATCCACCTCTTCCGGGCGCTTCCATAGGATGTTTACTTTTGTTGTACAGTTTGGGTATAATCGGGTCTTATCCCGGCCAGATCTTATGACACTTTTAGAGGCTATTGTGGACACGATATTATGGGTTTCTTCCTGCTGCTTCTAGTCTCCAGCCCCATATGCTTGGCATATATATATATATATATATATATGTACATATGTATGTCTTTAGTTGCGGCCTCATCGACTAACTAGTACTTTATTATTTTTGGCTTTTCTACCTTCGTCTATATGACTTGTTGTTATTTAGGTTATGAACTTGATGGTCCAGGATTGGTGTTTTATATGTTATGCTGCCCAACCTTCTAGGCCCACAGTTGAGTTAGTTATTATGTTTTAGTGGCTAATTTGTTTGAATAAGGTATCGAGTACCAGTCACGCCTCTGTCACGACCCAAGCCTAGGGCCTAGATGTGACATGGCGAATGAGGAACCCGAAGGAACCCCAAACAAGCCTGTCAAACTTGTCATCACACTTCATCGGTCGCGGAAGTACATTCAACATTAATTATCGGGAAATAGGGACTAAGGGCAAACCATTTCAAAATGACATCATAGAACAAGAGTCAAGCTCATTTACAAAATACTTGTCCAACGCACACCTCTACATACATAGATGGGACGGGGCCATGACATTCTACCGGCTCCCCTCATAGTCAAAATACAATTGCAAGCTAAAGTCTCAAAACATAGGAGTAGGAAACATAACATAGCCCTCGAATCATTGAGGACTCACCAACAAACTCGGATAAGCGTCGTACT
>NW_006238928.1:4091266-4129585 GCF_000226075.1 Solanum tuberosum
CTAGGAGATATGACCCTCCAAAGTAGACCCTCGAAAAAGGCTTCACTTGGAAATTTCGGATTTTGATACGGTTGCTCTAAAATTTGGGTTAGACCCATTTCCCACTCAATTTGACCCCCTAAACAAGAATATGAAGTCGAATTTTCGAAAAACGAAACGGATTTTTTTATATATAGCTAAACAAGTTTCCGGTAACTTCCGAAGCACATTTTTAAGAACTTTTTGGGTCATTTCAGCCTCCCTTAGTTTGGGGAGTGACAGATTAATTCCAACATACATTGATGATCAAAGCCCAAAAGTAATGGAGGAAAAAGGATACTTGAAGCTTGAACCCTAGTTTCTTCCTTGAAGCTTGAGAGAATTTGGAGGGGATGAACTTGGATGGGATTTGAGAATTTGAGAGAATGAGAGGGTTTGGGAAGAATTAAGATTAAAAGGTAGTTATAGGTCTGAAAATTAGGGTAAAAATGACATAGTATAGACATTAAATGCACAGGAAAAGATCCAAATACCCTTAAGAAATAACTGTCGGACGGTCCTATGGTTAATAAAATACGTATTAGTCAACCGTAAAACTTAAGAAAACCAACATTCACCTTACTTTCAAGAAAGCCCTTCGAATACTCAAACTTTCTATGACCTGTAGACCCATCTGTAGTCCTCAACTTTCTGTCCAATTTTTCACTAAGTCTAGTTCACTACCATGGAACCATTCTACGACCCGTCGAACCTACTACGACCCATCTTGTTCACTCATAGGTCAAACATTAGAAACTTGAAATTCCAAAAACTCAACTCCATGTTTACGATTCCCTTCCTACGGTCCGTAGGTCGGTCTCGTAGACCACTACTTCAACAATTTTTTTGCACCTTTCGTTTCCAACTTAACTTTCCAATTTCTAAGGTGTTACAATATCTCCCCCTTAGGACTATTCATTCTCGAATGAGACTCAAGCTAGTATGAATAGTGTAGGAGAGAAACTAACAACCCATCATGAATGTAAATCTCGTCATAATGTACATAAACATGAAGAATCACTCCAAGTTAAATCATAACATCAAAAATCGAGCGTTTTCATGAACTTGCATGCATGTGGAAATATGAGAATGACTAAAAAACATAAATCCAAAAGAATGAACCATGAGAAACTAATAACTCAAGCTAGAGTAGGAGCAGAGGGAAAGAGATGAGGATACCGGGACATCATATTGGCTTCGTCTTCCCAAGTTACACCCTCACTAATTGATTCCTTCAAAGAACTTTCACGGAAACAACTTCCTTGTTTCTTAACATCCAAACTTGTCGGTTTAAAAGCTAAACCGGAACCTCTTCATAAGATATATTTTCTTTAACTCCCAAACCTTCCAAAGGTACAATAGATGTCGGATATCCAACACATTTATTCAACAAAGAGACATGGAATACCAGATGTACCGATGCTAAATCATTAGGCAACTCAAGTTCATCAACGACTTTGCTAATACACCTTAAAATCTGATATGGGCCCACATAATGGGGATTAAGCTTCCCTTTGTTTCCAAATCCCATTACACCATTCGTGGGTGAAATTTTTAAATAGACCCAATCATTAATATCAAACTCAAGTTCTCTTCTTCTAACATCAGTATAAGACTTTTGTAGACTGTAAGCCATTTTCAATCTTTCCCGAATAAGTCAAACCTTTTCCATAGCCTCATCCACACTATCAAAGTAGCCTCACCAACTCCAAACCAACCTATCGGGGTCCTAAACCTCCTACCATAGAGAACCTCAAACGGTGCCATCCTAATACTAGAATGATAGTTATTATTATAAGAAAACTCAATCAAAGGCAAGTGATCATCCCAATTACCATTGAAATCAATCACACAAGCTCTTAACATATCTTCTATAGTCCTAACGGCATGCTTGACTTGTCCATTGATTTGAGGGTGAAAAGTCATGCTAAGTTTCACTTGGTACCGAGACTTTTCTGAAATGACCTCCAAAACTGAGATGTAAGATGAATGTCATGATCAAAGATAATAGACAAAGGTACTCCACACAACCTTACTATTTCTTGAATATAAAGCTACGCGTATTTTTCTGCTGAAAATGACGTCTTAACGGGGAGAAAGTGAGTCGATTTTGTCATTTGGTCCCCAATAACACAACTCGAATCAAATTGTCGAAGAGTGTGAGGTTAACCCGTAATGAATTCCATATTCAAATCTTCCCACTTCCATGTATGGATACTAAAGTTTTGAGTCAAACTACACAGTTTCTAATGATCAACTCTCACTCATTGACAATTTCGACATTTAACCACAAATTCCGCAATATCCTTCTTCATCTCATTCCACTAATAGACCTCAGGCAAGTCGCGGTACATCTTGGTGGATCCTTGGTGAATAGAATACTGAGAACTATGAGCTTATGCCAAAATTTAATTCCTCAACTCATCAACATTTGAACACATAAACCACCCTTGATATCGAAGAACTGCATCTCCCCCTTGGGAGAAAGCCTCAATAGATTTTTTTTTGAAAACCCACTACTTCAACTCAACTAACATCGGATCAAGATCTTGCTTACCTTTCACATGCGATACAAAAGACGATTCCAAAGTATTATGAACAACCACATCACCTTTATTAGAATCAACCAAGCGAACACCCGATCGGGCCAATCTATGAACATCACGAACTAAATCCTTCTTGTCATCCTCAATATGAGCAACACTTTCCATTGACAATCAACTAATAGAATCTGCACCACATTTACCTTACAGAGATTATATATGACACTCATGCTATAATCCTTCAATAACTCAAGCCATCTTCTTTGGTGAAGATTCAAATCCTGTTGTGTGAACACATATTTCAATATCTCGTAGTCGATAAACACATCTACATGAACATCATATAAGTAATGCCTCTAAATATTTAGAGCAAATACCACCGTCGCTAACTTCAAATCATGAGCGAGGTAATTCTTTTCGTGTACCTTAAATTGCCTTGAAGCATAAGAAATAACTTTCCCATGTTGCATCAAAATACAACCAAGACCAATCCATGAAGCATCACAATATCTCGTAGTCGGTAAACACATCTACATGAAGTAATGCCTCAAAATATTTAGAGCAAATACCACCGTCGCTAACTTCAAATCATGAGCGAGGTAATTCTTTTCGTGTACCTTAAATTGCCTTGAAGCATAAGAAATAACTTTTCCATGTTGCATCAAAATACAACCAAGACCAATCCATGAAGCATCACAATACAGTACAAAACCATCTAATTCTCGTGGTAAAGTCAATATAGGGGTCGAAGTGAGTCTATCTTTCAACTCTTGGAAATTCTTCTCACAAGTTCCCGACCATAAAAATTTAATCTTCTTTTGAGTCAATGTTGTCAAAGGCAAAGAAATAGAGGAAAATCCTTTCACGGACCTTCTATAGTAACCGGCCAAACCTAAGAAACTCCATATAATGATAATGCTCAAACTATCCTAAAACATAATTAAGAGAATAAGTAGTCGTTGTCAATAAAAATATCCAACTAAGAGTCAGGGTTGAATCCCGCAAAGAATGTTATAACGATAAGAATTCAACAAGAAAATTAGAAATGCAGACCTATTTATTATAGCACATTAAGAAAAATGGGCGGATGATTCCACCAAATTTACAAAAGACAGTTTGAAGTATCAAGTGTCACAATTAAACTAAAATTTAGAAATTCAAGCAATTAAGAGGTAATCGATGTCACATAGGGGTAATTGTGTTGCTCAATAGTGCTAAACAATCATGAATAGGCTGAGTCTTCTTTAATGACACTAATCTTCTTTCTTTCTCATAGTACCAATTCATAGAATCTCCTTTCGATGTCATTTATGTGATTAACAAATCAATCCATTACCTTACGGAATCTCTCTTTCGAGTAGATTTGGGCAAATAGATTTAAACCATAATCTTTCTTTTGAGCAAACCATAGAAATCAAACCTAAATTGCATGTATTAAACTATTTAACCACTCTAATTTGATCTCTTTCGAGCATGAAACTATGATAAAAAATAGGATGAAGTTTGCAATTTTAACGCATGAACTAAGACCACACTAATTAGCCTAAATCCATGAATGAACAATAATGAAACAGAGCAAAACACAATAGCCATTAAATTAAATCAACACCCAACCCCATAATTGCACCTCTAGACTTGGAGTTTTAGCAACACATCACAAAAGTAAAGAAATTATACCTATAAATATAGAAACCATGGATGTGATGAAATTAAGCAATTATAATCAACACTCACTTTGATTTCAACTTCCAATTGTCAATTGCAAGAGTAAAATTGAAAACCCCAAACTAAAGATGTTCTTCACAAGGTAAAAAGTTTCATGTTAAAATTCTCCAAAAAATAAAAGCTCTAAAAAATTCTTTCCCAAAAAGAACTCTCTATTTTCTCTCCTTTGGGTAATTTATAGTTTCTCAAAATTTGGCTCAAAATTCACTGTGTGACCAACTAGGTGATAGTCAGGCTCACTGAACATGTTCGGTGGATCACCTCGCTATATGTTCCTCAACTTGCTTTTCATTTGCTTTAGGCTTCAGGTGTTTGAACCTTAGTTGGTGAACTTTTTCGAGTCTGCCTTTCAGCGGATCGCCAATTACCACATTTGTTTGCCTTTTAAGCCTTTATTTTTCATTCAATTCATGTCACCTTCATCAATGGTCATCTTGTTTGCCTTTAATATTCGATGAGTCACCGTTTCACTTTTGGTTTGCTGACCTACCTCGATTGTCTTTAATTGTGAACACTTTCACTTTGGGCGAGGTCAGGCCATTTGGACGATCCTCCGTTTTGGTCTTGCGATTGCAAGTGTGGAGTTTATACTTCTTTTAATGTTTTTGGCCTTTCTTTCAAGTATTCGTCCTAGTCTTGTCCTTTAGCCTTCATAGCTGCAAATCATCAAAATATCATCAGAATAAGACATAATTAAGCATTGACGACACTAATTGTTAAACTAAAAAAGACCTCAAATGAGTATAAATTTACCACTCATCATCACCCCAACTTAAATTTTTGCTTGTCATCAAGTAAATCAAGAACATAATTACTTCAATAAGGAGGCTTACAACAGTTCTAAATGAGAGCTAACATGCACGTGCCACTATAAGACTACTATCAAGCAAATGCAACATTCAATCATGATAATAAATCTTCATATTATGACTAGCTGGTATACATCAAAGCTCAAGCTCACTATAGCTTCTTTTCTAGTGCAAGAATGTGTTTCAACAAATGCATTCAAGTGCCCTCACTGATTTTTTTTACGTTTCAAAGACACCTCATCCAATTCTATATGTTCAACGATCGTAAATTAGTATAAAACCAAACTAAATAAGTTGGGTTCGAATACCACAGGGAGTGGTATATGTTTCAGATTCAATTGGGAAGTATGAACATGTTCAAATCATTCAAAGGAATAAAATTTAACGAATAAAGACATCTTTCAAATAAGGGGGTGACATGAATGTCAAATGGGGGGTTTTGGTTTTAATTATCAACTACAAACAATCACAAACAAAAAACATAACAATAATGAGACGAGTTCTTGGGATGTGATCGATTGTAGGCTAATATAGACAAATGGGTAATTGCAACTATTAGTAATTAGCTAGATATTAGTGAGTAAGCTAGGCTATAGTGGGGGTAACATTTCTCTCGAATAATTTACCTCGAATCAAGTTGATTTCTCTCGAACATCAACAAGCATGCAAAATAAGAACAACCCACACCTTAGTCCATTCACTCTCTTGAGCTGAATGTGTGGGATTGGGTTTTGGATTCACTTTCTCGAGCTGACCCAGGTCAACCCAATACCCACTGACCATCAATCAATAATTTTGGTTCTAAAACCTCTCTCTCGAGCAGGACAAGAACACAAACCTGGAATTGCATTTGTAACTACAATTCCTAAATTAAACCAGAATTAATGATTAAACTCACTTCTAAATATCATTTAAACTAACAATTAGCAATACCCATAAACTAAATCAGCCCATAATCACATAATGAGACCCAAAGAATTGGGGTTTTAGCTAGACATCATAAAAAGGTAAAAACCGTTACCAAATTGCTAATCCATCAACTGGGTAAGAGTAGATTCATCCTTACAATGTTCCAATTCAAGGAATCTCAAAGACCCACTTCCAATTTCTCAAAAGTGAAAAACTTCAATTCTTCAAAGCTTATGAAAAATTAGAGAAAAACTATCTCCAGGTACTTAAAACTTAATAAAAAAATTATTCTAAAGAGTAATTGATACTAAATTAAATGTTCAAAAATGTATTTATAGTCACCAAAAATGTGCTATGAAGATTCACGCGGTGAAGTATGTCGGGCTCGCTGAACCACTCAGTGAGCTGCCCTTTGGTCTATTTCATCTCCCTTTTGCCTTGGTACTCAGCATCCTCCAGGTCTATAACTTTGGGCGATCTATCTTGGCTTTGCGGAATCACTCGGCGATTTGCCGACTACTCTTTTCCATCACCAACTTGGTTCTCTCCTTCAGGGCTTGGCATACTGGAACTTTAGGTGATCAAATAGCCATTCGGCGATTCACCAAGCGAACTTGGCGATCACCAGGCGGCCTTTCTGCATTCTTTCAGCCTGCTTTGTTCCTTTTTTCTTGTTAGTGTCCTTGCTTTGTTCCTCAATCCATATACCTAAAAATCAAGGGTTTTACATTAGTTATTGGCACAAATTAAGCATTTGAGGACACTAATTCTATATAAACAAAGCCCTAAATGAGTCTAAATGTCGGACTTATCAACACCCCCAACTTAAAATTTTGCTTGTCCTAAAGTAAAACTCAAGTTCAGATGTTCAAAAAGGATGTCTCAAACAGTGCTACAAAAGACTCAATCATGAATGTACACAACAAGACTCAACTTACTCATGCAAGAATCAATTGTGCACTCAAAGGTTCAAGTTGTGACTCACCATTATAAAAAATTCTCAAGTTCACAATACTTGCTTCAAATGCAAGTTCAATCTTAACAAAGGTACTAAAATGCTGTTAAAGAGTTCTTTAGTACTGGAAAGTTATTTAAAGTTGTCAGTGGTACATTTGTAACACTTGTGCCTAAGATTGCTAACCCCACCCAAGTGAAAGAATATAGACCTATAGCTTGTTGTTCTACTATCTATAAGATTATTACCAATATCCTGACCAATAGAATTAAATTGGTCATAGGGAAGATAGTTAGTCCATCACAATCTGCTTTCATTGAAGAGAGAAGCATCATAGATAATATCTTGTTTAGCCATGAGGTTTGAAGTGGTACTCAAGGAAAGGCATGACCCTTAGATGCACTATGAAAATTGATTTAAGGAAAGCTTATGATTCCATTGAATGGAAATTTCTAAGGAAAGTGCTTGCTGAATTGGGTTTCCCTTTTAAATTCATAACTTGGATAATGGAATGTGTGTCCAGTGTATCTTAAACTTTGATTATCAATGGGGATTAACAAAGTTATTTCGAGGGAAAAGGGGAATTAGACAAGGGGATCCAATGTCCCCCTATCTTTTTGTTTTGGCCATGGAGTACCTTTAGAGAGAGTTGGATGAGATTAAACATAACAAAGACTTCAAGTATCATCCAAGATGCAAGAAACTTGGGGTAGTTCATATATGTTTTGCTGATGATCTGTTGATGTTATGTAAAGATGACCTTAAGTCTATCCAATTTCTCCAATGAGCTTTTCAAAGGTTCTCTAGAGCTTCTGGTTTACAAGCCAACAATGAAAAAGGTTCTATATTCATGGCAGGAGTGAAGCCAGAATTGAAACAAACTATCCTTGAAACTTTGGGATATGTAGAGAGGGAAATACCTTTTAAATATTTGGGGGTACCTGTCTCATCCAAGAAACTGACCATTGGTAAGTGTTTGCCTTTAGTGGAGAAAATTACAGAAAGAATTAGGTGTTGGTCTGCCAAATTACTTTCATATGCTGGGCGAGTTCAGCTAATTAAATCAGTCATCTTTGGTATGCAGACTTACTGGGCACAAATATTTGTCTTACCAAAAAGAATGTTGAAGATGATAGAGGCATTGTGCAGAACTTATTTGTGGACAAGCTCAGTAGTAAGGTCAAGGAAGGCTCTTGTTTCGTGGGAAAAACTATGCCTTCCAAAGGCTGCAGGAGGTCAGAATATTATTAATTTGAGTTTGTGGAACACTGCTGCCAGTGTGAAGAAGTCCCCCTTGATCTATGGTTTTGAGATGTAACCCCACCATACAAAAAAAAGGAGAGAAAGAAAAGAAGAATGAAAAAGAAGAAGAATAAAAAAGTTGTGAGATAAAGTTGTGAAAGTTGCAAAAGAAATGGGGTGTCCGGTATTCCATTGGAAGTGAATAATGGGGTGAATTTTGAGCATGAGTGAAAATCCTGAAGAAAAGGAAGGAAAAATGATGTTCATACCACATTTCATGAGGATAGTAGCCACTGAGCCTAAATGACCATACCTTTACACTCAGCCCCGTTACAAGCCTTGAAAAGACCTTTTTGATCTTGAATGATCTGAAACGAATAAGACCTTTTTTATCTTGAGTGAGCTGAAACAAATGTTGGCTGGAAAATAAGGGCAAACATATGGGTGAAGTCATGCATGTGTTCTTCTTTTTTAGTGTGAGAGTTGTTTGTGATTCCGGCGCTATAAATTGTTGAATAATTGTGTGTGAATATGGAATCATCTTTGTTGTGAGGGCATTTGAGTACCTTTTTTTTTTGGTAAACTAATCATTTATTGATACCAAAAAGTGAACATTATAGTGCCAAACAATTGCTGACCAATTGCTTCTCAGAAAAAAAACCAACCAAAAAGACAACTTTCAAAAGGAACTATAAAGTAGCAACTATATACAATCTAGTGATGTATACATAAAATAAAAGTATTGTTCCATCTTCAGGGTAGTCTATGCAGTGTATTCTTCCACTTGGCCAGGTCCCTTCCTCTCACATGTATATGCAACACAATTTCTTTACAGAGTCTGTCGCTTTGATAGAGGTTGGACTGAAACCGAATAGCATTTCGTTCTCTCCACATAAGATACACAAGCATAGCAAATACATAACTAATTATTGCACCCATTCCTATTTTCTTCCTTGCCCACAACAAGGACATCTTGATGTTAAGCTAAATGAAGTGGTTCAAGAAGGCAGATTTTCTATCAGAAAGATGTATCTTAAGCTCATGCCTACCCACCCAAAAGTCTCCTGGAAGAGTATTGCACTACAACAAAACATTCTAGATTTTCCTCTTCTTTACACCACACCCTGAACTTAGGCTTTTGGCCTAAGTTGGCTAGTCAAACAAACCACACTTCATGAGGATTATGGGTGAATGGATAAAAAGGGGTTACAATTGCATCAAGTTTCTTCCAAGAAAAGGGAAAGGCTCAAGGGGTTCAATCAAAGTTCACACATCTCACAAGGTTGGCCACAAAAAAGGTATATTGTCAAATTGTTTCACTTTTCTAAATTGTTGCCTAAGATCATCTCAAGAGCTTGCATCACTTGGTCTACCGGACCAACGGGGAAAATACTAGGTGTCATCACACAAGGTTCAGGGTAAGCTCATCACACAAGACATTGGCACCAATATAAAACAAGACTCCACACTTTCGCTAATGTACAATGTTCATCACAAGAGACTCATTCGATAATCAGCTAGTCACAATGAGATGCAAAAAGTCCACATATTATCTATGCAACTTCATTTGGCCTCATCGTAGACGCACATTCATTTTTGTTTGATTAAGAGCACCATTCAAGTCATCGATATTGATCATGACCGATACTCCAATTTGCACAAGAACAACCACAATCACACAAGAGGTGGCAAAATATTTTCAAAAGGGTCAAAAACCATTTGCATTCATAATGAGGAGCCACAAGATCAAACATCCACAAGACAATATCAAAACACAATTTAAGCACAAAAACCTAGTAATATATACTAAAGATGTAGTCATAAGAGGTGGGTATGGAAATACCTCACCCCACCACAAACAAAAAATGCAGTTGTCCACAAATGCAACAAAATAACAAAAGTCAATAAAGATGACAAAGAGGGAGGTAAATAAGGGTCCTGTCTACACAGCCGCTCCATCTGTCGGGGCATCAATGCCCGAGATCACACTCTGATCCTTGGCCACAGTGTCCTGTGTAACATCAGCACTAGCTCCACTAGACCGAACCATGGTGGTGTCTCTTAAAGAGGTCTGTCGGGCAGTCTCGAACATTGCATCCTCCAAGTCAGACAGATCATCATATACAACGGCATCTCGCTCCCCCACCTGCTCCTCATTGGTCTTTGCCTCTGACATATCAGCTGCCACATCCTCCGTAGGCACATCTCCGGTAGTAGCCGACGACATCTCAGAACTGGCCGAGGCATCCTGATCCTCAGCTTACTCAAATAGAGAGGTGAAGTTTGTGGACTTCAAATAGTCCACGTCCTTCCTCAAATATGTAACCTCGACTTTCAAAGCCGTCACCTCTGAAGTAACCCCCTGTCGACTCTCACAAGTCGCTACTCTCACCGTGAGATCATCAGGACCGGAAAGGGAAGGTACATTTGGCACTGCTTGGCCCTCATAGCCATCTCTTGCTCGATGATGAGTCTTAAATTATGTTCTTCCGAGCTATGAGTGATCCGAGATAGGCCATCTTTGGGTGGCGTAGGCTAGACTCATTCTGCGAAGGTATTATGGAACTGCTAATGAACCCAAACCAGAATCGGGCTGCTATATTCAAATGTTTCTTCTCAATCGAAGCTCCAACCTCGATCCACCTTGGGGTGGTGTCATATATAGGGGGGCTAGCCATCCCTTAAGGTCATCCAACGTGGAAACAGTGGTGTCCAAACTTGGGTAATCAACTTCGAGTCCTCTATCCAAGACAACGTTGATATACTCGCTGCTGCATCACACTACCTTCCCCCTGACCATGACTAACTCTACCTATCTGAAGGCACTGGCCTTCTTCTTTCCCTTCGGTACCAGGTCGCATAAGCTATGTAGAACTCCTGGACCCATGAAGGAATAGACAGTGACTGGTGAACTGCTAAAAACCTATGTAACCTAAGAGTGTTCCAATTAGGGTACCTGTCCCCTAGGCCATCTGTAGATAGCCTTTTCTCTTCAAGAATTGCCCTCAATACCTCGGCCTTTAATCTGTTGAGTAGCCAGGGAGGAGAACCCCGAACTGGTGGCACTGGAACCACCGTCTGTGCTGGAGCTGGCACTGTATCAACAGCAAGAGGGGTGGCCTCTGGGATCCTAGCGAATCCTGGCGAACTTTGGAATGAATCTTATCACACCGGGATTGTAGAGGATGGTCATCCTCAGGCTCAGAGAATGCAGCCTGGGAATCAAAGGATTCTCCCTCACTTTCAGAGTTGTGCTCCGGTACCTCAGATGCGGGCTCTTTGCCCTTACCTTTCCCTCCATTGGGAGGTGCCTTCTTTCCCTTTTTAGAATGGGCAGCTGCCCCTTCATTAATAACTATGCCCCGTGCGCTTTTTCAGGGGTGGGGTGGGGGGGATATCCAGATTGGTTCTACCCATATCTGCAAAATATACCAAAATAAGTTAGAACTATTCAAGAAAAATGCAGAAAATAAGCTGCAGAAAGACTCGCCAAACCTATCGGCGAGTTGCTGAATCACTTAGGCGAGCCAAAGCGGGCTCGCCTAAAGGACTGGCTCAAAAATTTCTTAGAAAAATGTAATGTCGGCAATGGGAAGGGCCTTTCGGTGAATCACCGACCTCATTCGGCGCGCACAGACTAGCCCGCCAAAAGTTACAGTGTATTTTAGGGGTTAGGGGCACAAAAAGGGCGATCAAAGAAGACTTTCGGCGAGCTCAGGCTTCTCGCTAAAAGTTACAGACCCAAACTCTAGTGAAGCATGAAATTAAAGGTGAGCTAGAGGGATTTCGGTGAACCGCCGAGTGGTTCGGCAAACTCGACCCAGCTCGCCAAACTGCCGAACGTGCCTATTTTCAACCCTGACGTCCAAAATCAAACCCGCATCACCCGAAAATAAAATCAAACAACACACATTCTCAATTAAGCTCATACCCATTAGACCCATCCCATCGGGGTACTTAGATTTCCCCCGATTTGGCCGAAATTGGCCATTTGATGACGTTAACCCTTAAGAATGATGTCAAGCGCTCCATCATTAGGAGAAACATGTCATTTAACATAATTTGGGTTACTCAAACTTCACCCGACTAGACCCAAGAACAAAATACCGCAACCCAATAATTTATGATTAATTTTAAAGCATGCAATTTGGTAAATTAACAATTTAGGCACGAGATCAGAACTAGAATAGGCAAACTAGCACATATTTACGATTTCAGAGAGGCCCAACACACAACAATAAGAATTACACAATTGCAAATGAGTTCAACCGTTAATTATGAGTTTGGGGTTCGGAAAACCAACCTTTTATGTCGAAATACGATTTGTACTCCTAGGTGGCATAGATTTCCAACTCCGAACACAAAATCAACGACTAAAAAGGTAAAATGCAAGAATATAGGAAATATAGAGTGTGGATGTAATTGTATGAAATTAAAAAATGACTAAAAAGGTAAAATGCAAGAATATAGGAACTATAGAGTGTGGGTGTGATTGTATGAAATTTAAAAAGTGAGCGAATGTGAAAGAAGTTGAAATCTTAAACCTTTGGCCTTTTAAAAACCGTCCAGTCACACCCTTTCAGCGAGTTTAGTCGACCTCGCCGAACCACTCGGCGACATGCCGAGTGGTTACTTATCTCGCTTAGTTTAACAGACTCTATCTTCATAATTTCTTGGCCTTTTAAAACAGTTCAGTTCGCAGCCCTTCGGCGATATTAGTCGTCCTCGCCGAACAACTCGACGACAAGCCGAGAGGTTACTTACCTCACCGAGTTTTACAGGACTTCCAGTTAATTTGGGGGTCCAAGCAGCGAACAAATTCAGGCTCGCCGATCTGTTTGGCGAGTCGCCGACTTGTCCATGGACCTGTCGAGTTTTACAGACTCCACTTGATATTTTCCTGAGTCTAATGGCGGTCCAAGTCGGGCTCGCCGACCTCTTCGGTGAGTCACTGACTGGACTTTTGGCTCGCCAACCTGCATATTTCAAACACATTCCACTTTTTCTCCTACACAATCAACACACGTTATTCCAAAAACAAAAAAAAAGCAAATAAAAATTGGGTTCCTTCCCAAGAAGCGCCTTAGTTAACGTCGTGGCACGACGCAAGTCCTAAATCAAGCTTCATTCTTTGGGTTTGCCATAGTATCTCTAGGCAACCCTCCTTGTTGTTTCGGGTTTAAATGAGAAGGAATCTGACCCATTTGGGTCTTCAATTGCTTGATAGAGACGGAATGAGAGGTCACCGTCTTGTTAATGGTCGATACAACTTCCTTCATTTCCTTTAAAATTTTATTGGACCCTTCAACCTTGTTGAGAATATGAGAGAACATTTCCTCAGCCCGGCCACTCTCAGAATCTTTGGGCTTTTGACGCTCATGGGGAGGATCATACCTATCCTTCTCCGCATCACTTTCTTTCCAGGTGGCATTCCGCTCATGCCAATCTCTATCACGGTCTTTCCAGCCCTCATCTTTATTCCAACCTTTGTTACCACCAGGCCTTGAGTAGTTTTCACGATAACCTCCTCCTTGGTTGGCTAGGAAGTTCAGTTCCTCATTGTACATCGCTTCAAACTTGGCCTCATCGGGGTTTACATAACCCACACCCACAACATTAACACTCCTAGCACCAGCTCCCATGACAATGTTGGCCAAAATGTCAAGTTGGGTCATCATCTTTGCCATGTTTTGGTCCCTCTCTTGATCTTTCTCTAGTTGCTCCTTTGTCAATTTAAAAGTGAGAGGGGAGACCTGATCTTCATGGGTGTACCATGCCTGTTTAATTTTGGTCATACCATCCAAGAGTTGGGCTGTTATAATGTAAGGTTGTTGCATGAAACCTCCCGGAGAAAGTTTATCTGCCACTCCCTTGTTCACCAAATCAAGGCTTCAGTAGAAGTATTGCAGCAAAATGTTGTGGAGCAATCCATGAGTTGGGCATTGTAACACCAACTTCTTAAATCTTAGCCAAGTCTCATGGATTGGATCACCCTTCAAATGCTTGAAACTTTGGATGTTGTCCCAGAGTCAACGTTTTCGAAGGAGGGAAAAATCACACTTGGAATGCGGTGACAAGCTCTTCCCATGAAGTAATAGAATCTCTTGGCAACTCCGCCAACCACTTACATGCTTCTCCCATTAGAGAAGATGGGAATAACCTCAACCAAACCGATTCTTGAGATATGTTTTTAAAGGAGAATGGTCCGCAAACATCGACAAAGTTCCTTATGTGCCCATGGGGATCCTCATGAGCCAACCCACCGAACAACCCTTTCAATTGCAAGAGTTGCAACATGGTGGTTGTAATGTGGAACACAATGTTCCCTTCAACTTGGGGCAAGTGAATGGAACCAACTCCACCCATAAGATTTAGGTCATTGACATCATTAAGATTTTCGATGTCATCTTGGTGGCCCACATGGCTACCATTGCTTCAGTTAACACTCAATTCTCCTATTATAAACAGCAACACACAAACCAAACTAAAAATAAGTAGATTCAACTATGACTAACAAGAAAAAAAATTCAACCTCACCAAAAGCATTTCAAACAATACCACTCCTCAGTAGCGGCACCATTTTGATTTTTTTTTACATTTCAATGACACCTTATACAATTCTAGGTGTTCAACGATCGTAAATCAGTATAAAACCCAACTAAATAAGTTGGGGTTGAATCCCACATGGAGTGGTACATGTTTCAGATTCAATTGGTAAGTATGAACATGTTCAAATCAGTAATAGGAATAAAAGTTATCGAATAAAGACATCATTTAAATCGGGGGGTGACACGAATATCAAATGGGGGATTTTGGTTTTAATTATCAATTACAAACAGTCACAAACACTAAAACTTAACAATAATGAGATGGGTTCTTGGGATGTGATCGATTATAGGCTAATATAGACAAATGGGTAATTGCAACTATTAGTAATTAGCTAGATATTAGTGAGTTTGCTAGGCTATAGTGGAGGTAAACTTTCTCTCAAACAATTTACCCCGAATCAAGTTGATTTCTCTCGAACATCAACAAGCATGCAAAATAAGAACGGCCCACACCTTAGTCTATTCACTCTCTCGAGCTGAATGTGTGGGATTGGGTTTAGGATTCACTCTCTCAGGTTGAACCAAGGTCAACCCAATATCCACTGACCATCAACCAATAATTTCATTTCTAAAACCTCTCTCTCGAGCAGGCCAAGAACACCAACCTGGAACTGCATTTGCAACTACAATTCCTAAATTTAACCATAATTAATGATTAAACTCAATTGTAAATAGCATTTAAACTAACAATTAGCAATACCCATAAACTAAATCAGCCCATAATCACATAATCACACCCCAAGAATTGGGGTTATAGGTAGACATCATAAAAAGGTAAAGAACTGTTACTAAATTGATTATCCATCAACTGGGTAAGAGTAGATTCGTCCTTACAATGCTCCAATTCAAAGAATCTCAAAGACCCACTTCCAATTTCTCAAAAGTGAAAAACTTCAATTCTTCAAAGCTTAGGAAAAACTAGACAAAAACTATCTCTAGGTACTCAAAACTTAATAAAATATTGTTCTAAAGAGTAATTGATACTAAACTAAATGTTCAAAAATGTATTTATAGTCGCCAAAAATGTGCTGTGAAGAGTCACTCAGCGAAGTAAGTCGGGCATGCCGAACCACTCGGTGAGCCGCCCTTTGGTCTATTTCAACGCCCTTTTGCCTTGGTACTCAGCATCCTCCAGGTCTATAACTTTGGAAGATCTATCTTGGCATCGCGGAATCACTCGGCGATCCTTCGACTGCTCCTTTCCATCGCCAACTTGGTTCTTTCCTTCAGGGCTTGGTACACTGGAACTATAGGCGGTTAAATAGCCATTCGGCGAGTGAACTTGGCAATTACTAAACTGCCTTTCTTCATCCTTTCAGCTTGTTTTGTTCCTTTTTGCTTGTTTGTGTCCTTGCTTTGTTCCTTAATCCATATACCTGAAAATCAAAGGTTTTACATCAGTTATTAGCACAAATTAAGCATTTGAGGACACTAATTCTATATAAACAAAGCCCTAAATAAGTTCAAATCTCAGACTCATCACTCACATCAAGAATAATTTCATGCTCTCACAAAGCAAATCAATAAAGAAATTACGAATCAATAAAACTATCACTCTGCAAAAGAGAAATATATGCAAGCTTCATGCCACAGGTTTGCCATATTTTCCAATCAATACACAACCTAGATTATACAAGATAGCAAGGGTATACTAAACTTGTATTGGGGATGAGGGTAAATGTATGATCAATTTGGCTCAGTGATTTTACATTTTCTAAGCATTGTTGCACTCATCTTCACCTCTTCTCAAGTTCTTTCTATTCTTTTCATTTGCCGACTCAAACTTCAATTTTTCATTCAATTTATTGGACACCTATTTTTTTCTCAAACTTTTTTTCATTTCAATTTTCAAACTTTTGCTCATTATTTAAGGAGGGGTTCATTCTTTTTGTAACACACTTCAAAGTTGAGTCTCACCTTTTCTTTCTTACCTTTCACTTGACTTTCTTTCTTCCTTCCTTCCTTTCCACACCCCCAAATTAGGCTTTTGACCTAAGTTGATTATTCAAACAATTCAATTCTTAGAAAATTATTAATGGGTGAGAAGTTAGGGACAATTTTTGCTCAAGAGGTTTTAATAAGGTTAGCAACAAATGGTTTAGGCTCAAATGGTGTCAAGATGGTTTCACATGCTCATCGGTAGTCACAAAAGGTATGGACATTTGAGTTTTCTCTCAAAATTTGTGCCCAAGGTCATTTCTTGCATTTACCAAAGCTTAAAAATTCGAACTAACAAGGCAAATTTCAGGATTCAACTAGCATGATTTCAAGTAAAACCTCATTACACAAGTCACTTCAAAAACAATCATTTAGCACATCAGACAAGATCAAAAGCTTATGTGTGATGTTCATTGCAAGACTCACATCAAAACACAGCTAGTCAACACAAGAATCAAAATGATCATTCAAAAGTGCAGCCACACTGACTTCTTCTTGCCATCGTTAGCACAAAATACATTTCTCATCATAAGTACTTACTATCAAGATATGGATATTAAATACAATCGATCCTCGATTATCAACAATGAATACTCAAATATATCAAAAACTTCCAAACTCATGGGGCAAATGAATAGAGATAAAAAATAAGCTAAATCATCAACTATCACAATAAAAACCAAAATACTTCAAATGTCTCAAACTAAAACTTAAAATAACAAAATACAATCAAAAGAAAATATTGGTACAAGTGGTCTCACCTCACTAAAATAAAATATGCACTGTCCTCAATGTTATGAAAAGTAAAAATGGGAGGAGAGTGATAATAAAGTCCCCTTGACAGGCTATGCCAGTGAAGTGCTGAGATCTGAAGTGTCGAAGGGGAGGGGACGACATCATTATGGGTATCAGTGCTCGATGAGTGGTAGATTTACACTCATTTGAGGCCTATTTAGTTCAACAATTAGTTTTGTCAATGCCTAATTATGTCCTATTCTAATGATATTTTGATGATTTGTAGCTATGAAGGCTAAGGGACAAGGAAAAGATGAATGTTTGAAAGAATGGCCAAAAATATGAAAATAAGTGTAAACTCCACATTGTTGATCGCCTAACAAGAAGGACGAATCATCCAATTAGCATGACCTCACCCTAATTGATAGTAACACTTGAATTAATTGAGGCAGGTCGGAGAACTTAAAGAGGAATGACTCGCTGAATTCAAAGTGCAAACTTTCTGACCGTCGCCGAAGGTGAGAAAACTTGGAGAAAAATTGAAGTCTTAAAAGGCGAACAAAGGTGGTACTCGGTGTTATGCCAAATGTGAAATAGGTGTATTCTAAAATATGAATAATGATATTTTCAGGAAATATGAGACTTGACATATTAGTTGACATCAAGACTTATTAACTTGATTATAGATTTTGGTGGATTTTTAGGTCTAGGCTAGATGCATCATCATCCCCTATCTTATTGATTTTATATTGTGCACATGCATTGATATGAGATTTACTATGAGTAAGTATCCGACACGTAGAGATCATTCGTGTTGAGATCGTAATATGATTATAAGTTGGCACGTAGAGGTCGTTTGTGCTTGAGATGGTTTAATTTTTTGGTAGTGTGTTGATATCATCTACATATACACGTGGAGATCGACTGTATCAATATATGGACCTCGCGAGTCACCCATGGTTCATGAACTCTCGATGATTTTCCAAGAAGTATTCTATATATACAGTGAGAGGTTACTTACATTTTGAGGCATATCATCTCATGGTTTTGCATTGCATATCATCATATCCTTCATTCTTGTTTGATTTTGTGCATCATTGAGTTTGGACATTACGTGGCATTTTAGTATCCCTATTTGGTGAAACTTGACTAATAAGTATTATGTAGACATATAAAATGAAAGAAATATTTCTTATATACTCATGTCACTACTTTTTTGTTGTCGTTGTACGAAACATACTGGGTACAAGTGGTTTCATACTCATACTTACACTTGTTGCACTCTTTTGTGGTGCAAATCTAATTCAATATATGAGTACATCTCATGGAGCTTTTTGAGTTTGAGCTTGGATTATCCTTGTGTTGTGGTGAGATGCTTGATTGTTCCACAGCCCACACCTCCCTCTATCTTGTGATTTATTTTGTTGTTTTAGTAGTCAGACAAGATATTTCGTACTTTTAGACTTGTCATTTTTATTACAGACTTGCACTATATTTTAGATGCTCTTGTACTTATGACACCAAATTTTGGGTGGTATTTCAACTTTTCTTCATTTCATTTTAGAAGACTTATTCATGGAATATTTTACTTATCACTTACCTTTATCTTAGTATATTAAACTGAATTGGTAAGATTATTGGACTGACTTAACTTGGATCGTGATACACCCAGTTATCAATATCAAGTAATTTATGTTTTTGGAGTCATCACATGTTTCTTCCCATTAAACGCAAAACAGAAAATCATATATGCAGTTTGATACCTGCAATTGCTTACTCCATTTCTAAAAGTTTATAAAATCAAATACGAAATTTTAAATTCCTTAACAAAAATAATAAAAAGATATACCAACATGCAATACTTAAAGGTATAAAAAAGTAACCATAAGTGACTAAAGAACAAATAGAGAGACTGACATAGAACAAAAAAAAGGAAGAAGAAGCACAAAAAAATCAAAGAAGATGGAAATGAGAACCAATTTTGGAATGGAATATTCAGAAGAAGAAGAGTCTAGATGAGACTTCAATTGGTAAAAGTCAACTATTGAGCACATGTGTGACGATTTTTATGTACAACGTTGGCTTCATTTTCATTTTTATTTAATGGGGGATCTGGATTGAAATATGTTAGTCTATTGTTATGGTGTATCAATTATCTCAACCATTCAGTTCTAATACGATATTTTGGGATTTGAAATACTACATAGATTATGTAATTGATGGTATCATAATACCTTTTCAATATATGATGTATCACGATACCAATATGATACATTATATCATGATAAATTTACGATATATGATGTATCATGATACCTTTTCAATCTATTTATCATAATACATTTTCAATAGATGATGTATCATAACACGTTTTCAATACAGTACACTATGATACCTTTTTGATACATGATGTATCATGATACCTTTCTAATACATTACATCATTTTACCTTTTTAATACATTACATCATAATACCTTTCCGATAGATGATGTATCATGATACCTTTCTGATACATTACAACATGATACATGTTTTATACATTACATTACCTTTTTGATACATGATGTATCATTATAACTTTTCGATACATGATGTTTCCAGATACCTTAATGATACATGATGTATCATGAAATGTTGGATACATTAAATAAGGAATATAAATGTCATGAACCCAACCGTCAAGAGTGACACCCACACTAAATCATCTGGTGGGAGAACCAATGACTTGGAAACCACAAGTCTCAATAACAAGTTACAATAACAAGTTCATTGCATGAGATTACCTATGTGATTTAATTTCATATGTCTTCCTACCATGCATTGCACAAATGATACTACAAAGTAGTAGACATGCATACATACATAAACAAGAAACATAAAATCTTCACCTACCTCGAATCAAGCCTCTTAGAAACTCCAAGTAGCCCGAGCTTTCACCTTGCAAAGTGCCTTGGCTTGTTAATGATCTAAAACAACAATATAAACAATAATCAATCAGTAATGCCCTATAATTTATCTTGATTATCAACAACTCCTAACCCAAGGCCAAAATATGATCATCTTTCCCAACTTAGGGCTTTTTCCACAATTGAATCATGTCAAAACCTTCCGTCCAAGGGAACTAACCTATATTCTAAGGCTTAAGAATCAATGAATAAGCTTGGGGAGTCGCATTCATATCTTTACTGATAAATTCCACAAAAAAACAAGTGCAAACCGCCCAAAAACGCCCCTCCCAAGTCCAAAAACACAAGGCACAAAAATAGGAGTTTTGAGGATGTTTCTGTAATAAATATCGATTTATACCACTATAGCATCCCAACGCTCTATAGTGGCGCCACTATAGTGGAACTTTCCTAACTATAGCAGCCTGCATACTCCACTGTAGTGGGACACCTCCCACTATAAAAAGCTCAATGAATGTTCAGAAACTCTAAAGTACGGAAAAAATCATTTATAAAACACAACCTCCTCTCTTGACATCCCAACATATATCTTCTATGCCAAGATCAATTTCGGGAGTTCTACTTACCCGAATTCAATTCCTAAAGGCCCTATGGACTCCTTAATATCATGGATACAAAAATGTATAACTCAAACCTTAACATCATACCCCACCCATTCTAGGATGGCCTTATACCTCACCTAGCCGAGATTCCATCTTACGCTAGCCTAGCCAAAACATTTTAAGTCACTACCCAAAAAGTTTTCTGGCCCAAATTCTTCCCCTATTGACCTACTCATAAAAATCGGATCAGATCATTACAATAGATATCAATTTACCCACCGCTCATCCTCAAGTGATAAGATAAGAAAAACTAGGCTAAAGTAGAAAAGAGGGCAGTGCCTGAATCTTCAAACAAGTGGGGTTACTTATCTCGCATGTCCCTTTATGTCTCCTAAGTAGCTTTCCCATCGGATGATGTTTCCACTGAACCTGTACTTATTTGATCTCCTTTGTCCTCTGCTTCCAGACATTTTGATCAAGAATCACATCCGATTCCTCTTGATAATACAAATCCTAGTCCAACACTAGCGAGTCTCATTTAATGATGTAGTCTATATCTCCATGGTACTTCTTTAGCATAGACACATGAAACACTGGTTGAACCCCATACAAGTTGGTTGGCAGTTCTAACTCGTAAGCCATTGGCCCCACACCTTTAAGAACATCAAATAGACCGACGTAACAATGGTTAAGCTTACCTTACTGATGTTTGCGTAATCACGACACAACTTCCAATGCAAGTGTCTACGATCGTACAATAGTATAGTAACCCAACCAAGGGTTGGGGTCGAGTCCCAAGGGAGTGGGCTTGAGAATTAATAGAAAAATAAAATTAAGTTCTAATTAGTTATAGCTAAAACATTATCGAATATAAACATGTTAAATCTTAGGGGTGACGCAAACGTCAATTATCAATGGGGGTTTGTGACAAGTAAGCAAAACAACAAAAATGCAAAGAGTACTAATCAAAGAGAGAGAATTCTTGGGATGTGATAGGAATACGGGTTAGACTAGACTATTGGGTACATGCTTTTGATAGTAAATCCGTTGAGTATTTGTGACTAGGCTAGACTATAGTGGGGGTAAATTCTCTCTCAAGCAACTTACCCCGAATCAAATGGCTTCCTCTCGAACACCCACTTGCCTCATGAAGAACAACCTCCGCCTTAGCCCACTGCTCAGTGTGTGGGAGAAGGACTAGGGTTCACTCTCTCGAGCTGACCTTATGCCGGCCCACTCCCACCGGCCATCAGTTTAGTAGTCTTAATTTTACGACCTCTCTCTCGAGCAAGCCGAAAACACAAAGGTGAAATTGTATTTGCAACTACAATTTCAATAAGTTCCACCACAACTACTAAATGAAATCACATCTAAACAACAAATAAACTATCAGCAAGCAAGACCCAACAATTAATCTAACCCATATTCACAAAATCACACCCCAAGAATTGGGGTTTTAGCAAGACATGTAAAAGAGAGAGAAATTTATACCAAAATGAGTTTGCATTCAAATGGGTATGAAGATTTTAGTCTCAAAACAAGCAAAGAGTGAAGAATCCACAAGACCCAAATCCAAATTCTTGGAGTTAAAACGCTTAGAATCTTCAAGTTCTTCAAAACCCTATCCAAACTTAGACCTCAAAATTCTATGTTAAACATTATATATTAAAAATGTAATATTAAGCTACAACTCTCAACGAGTATTTATAGTTTTCAAAAATCTGTGCTGCAGCGGATCATTTGGCGTCGTTAGTCAAGATCACAGATCAACTCAGCGATCCGCCCTTTGGTAGGTTTCATCGCCGTCTTGCTCTATCCTTCAGTATCGTCATGTTTTGGATCATCGGGCGACATAGTACTGCTTCGTGGAACTGCTCGACGATACACCGACTGCTCCTTTTCACCACCGTTCTGATCCTTTCCTTCAGGGCTCAGCACACTAGAACAAAAGGCAAGGATAAGACCTTTTGGCGACTCGCCGAATGGGTTCGGTGATTCTCAGATCTTCATTTCTTCGTTGTTTCAGCTGCCTTTGTTCCTTTTTGGCTAAGTAGTTTCCATTCTTTCCCTCAAACTCCAAATATCTGAAACTTAAGGGTTTTCGTCATATATTGAGATAAAATATGCATTTGAGGACACTAATTCTATCAAAATATAGCCTTAAATGAGTCCAATTTGTATACTCATCACTTACTACCAAACCTCATGACTCCTTTCATGGGTGACACCATCAATATAATTCGGTCACCAACATGTATAGCCATGTCTCTTACCTTGCAATCAACATAATCCTTGTGCCTACTCTAGGCTTCTAACAACTTAGCCTGAAACTGATAATACTCAAATTACCCTAAAAATAATTAAAAGACTAAGCGGTCGTTGTCAATAAAAATACCTTACAAAGAGTCGGGGTCGAATCACAGAAGGAATAGTTTAATGAAAAGAATTCAACTAAGAAAATAAGAATGCAAACCTATTCATTGTAGCATGGTAAGGCAAGTGGGTGGATGCTTCAACCAAATTTTCTAAAATAGTTTGAAGTATCAAGTGTCACAATTAAACTAATCATAAGAAATTCAAGCAATTAAGAAGTAATCGTGGGGTGTGCGGCTAGGAATCAATGTCACATTGGGGTAGTTGTATTGCTCAATAGTGCTAAACAATCATGGATATGATGGGTCATCTTCAATGACACTAATCTTTCTTCGATCTCATCTATGAGAATTATAAATCAAACCATTACCTTACAAAATCTCTCTTTCGAGTAGATTTGGGCAAATAGATCTGAACCATAATCTCTATTTAGAGAAAACCATAGAAATCAAACCTAAATTGCATGCACTCAACTAATTACCCACACCAATTGGTCTCTTTCGAGCATCAATCAGAGATCAACAATAAGATTAAGTTTGCAACCTTAACCCGTTAATTAACTCCATGCTAATTAGCCTAAATCCATGAATATACATCAATAAAATAGAGAAACACAATATCATCTACATTAAATCAACACCTAACCTCATAATTGCACCCCTAGAATTTGGATTTAAACCAAACATCATAAGAAGTAAAGAAATTATACCTATCGTGTTAGCAACCATAGATGTGATGAAATTAAGCAATTATTATTAACAACCGCTTTGATTTGAATTTCCAATTGTCAATTTGAAGAGTGAAATTTAAAACCTCAAATAAATATGTTTTTCACAACGTAAGAAGTCTCAGTTAAAACTCTCAATGACAAACTACAAAAAATCTCTATTCCCAAAAACTCTCTATTTTGTCTCTCTTTTGTGCTATTTATAGTTTCCCAAAATTTGGTCCAAAATTCAATGCGTGACCAACTCGATGACCTTAGTCGGGCTCACCAAACATGATCGGTAGATTACCATCTGTTCCTTAGCTAGCCTTTCTTTTGGTCCAAGCTTCAGGTATTTGAACCTCAGTTGGCAAACTCGATTGAGTATGTCTTTCACATTAGGCGGATCGCCGATTAAAACCTTTACTTACCTTTTAATCCTTCAATTTGCATCAAAGTACTGTCACCTTTGGCGATGGTCATCTTGTTCTCCCTTCAACTTCAACGAGTTGCAAGTTCACTTTTTAGACCGCTGACCTACCTTGAACATCTTCAATTATGAGTACTGTCACTTTGGATAAGGTCAGGCCACTTGGGCAATCCACCCTTTTGTTTAGGTGACTACCAGTTTTGTCACGACCCGATTTCTGAAGTCTTTATGGCACCTACTACACCCCACCACAAGGTAAGCCTAACAATAAAACAATAGAAAATAAGAGAATATAGTCAAACAATAACAGGACCCCCAAAAGCCCGGAAGGTACAAACATCAAACAGAACCCGACCGACTCCCATAAACTAGAGGGTACAGACTACAAACAAGTATACTGTTGATAGGCAATGCATATGAATGCAGTGTGAGAAGAAGAATCATTAGTGACTATTTGAAACCTTGACCATAGGACTCCCGTCAACTCCCAGCCCAACTAGAAAGAGTGACAAATCAATCCTAGCCGCCCAAACAGTTAGTCCACTTCCAAGGCGAACATATGTTTTGACACCAAAATTACAGCAATTGGAAATGGACCCAAAATTGAGTCAAAAGAAACATATGGGACCCATGTTGGAAATCTCAAAATTGACTTCGTGAACAGGTCCTAAACTATGACTCGAACTTGAGTTCCAAGATTGAACACAATTCAAGGCCCTAAAATAACACAACAAAAAACATCAAAATTAACAAGAAAACGAAGCAAAGGCAGCTTCTTCGAGCTCAAATTCACCTCAAACGGAGGTTTCTTAACAACTTTTAATTATAAACCCAAGTTGCCAAACTCCTAATGATAACACAAGACTCCGAAGCACTCAAATCGGAGCTCGGATAAGGGAGAATCGCCTCTTGAAAATGAGGGATGAAAGCTAAAGTTTCTAGATTTTAAACTCGATACTGGTCACTAAAAGTACAAATCTGATCGCTAAAAGTCTGATATTTGGACCCTTAAACTCTGCACCAGATATCAACATTTCATCTGGTTTGCTCCAACTCCAAATTCTCCAATGGGGTGTCCGTATTTCATTTGGATCTTTGTGCGCTCAAATGAAATATGCTACCTCATCGAATTCGGCATTCTGGACTCAATGGAACCATCAAAACTCCCATCCGAGGTCGTTTTGATGAAAAATGGGTCCCACACCCAAGTTTAGTTTTAACCTAAAAACCATAAAGGGCTTAAAATGAGACTGGAAGCGTAGGGAACTACACAAAAGGTCATTCTAGCCCAAACTCAACATTCTGGAGCTAACCTCGTTGACAGAATTCTCATTTGAGCATATTTTCAAAGAATGTTGACCAAAGTCAACCCTTGGCTTAGGCTTCAAAGTTAAGTCGGACACCTAACGACATAAACTTACCCCAGAAGTCTCAAGGGCCGAAGTAACCTTTCCCTTAGCCTAAAATAGCCCTTTCAAAGCTGTTGAAACCATCAAAATTGCATTCTGAGTCCATCTTCATAAAATTTTGACTAAAAGTTAATCGTTTAAGGTTAAAGGCTCCAAAATACGGAAACTTACAAAAAATCCAAATGAATGACCTGACGATCAAACTGTCAGTCCAACGTCGCTACAAGAAAGCTACAAATGCTGAAAAGATCGAAAAACAAAAACAAAATGACCTGGAGAGTCATTACCACATCCACTACTAAAAGGACTTTCGTCCATGAAAATAAAAGGATAAACACAAACTAAAGGCACAAAAAGATGAGGATACTGAGTCTATATTCTCCGCTAGACCCTCAGACACCCGCTCAAATCAAACAATGCCATCACAGAACTCTGGCTAAGAGGAAAAATCCTCAAATTCACTTCAAGTCTCCAAAAACAACTCCAAATCCATTTTGGTCTCCAACTCTCACCCAACTGAACAAACTTGCCTGAAAGCACCCAATTCATCTGAACAGACCAACAACATACCAAAACATCATAATTAAGCAAACACAGGACCATGACAGATGGAACCCAACTCCCCAAATCGAAAACTCACCTTATGCTCCAGATCTACTATCTTCTAACCACCAAGAGTGTTCTACAAGATCTTAGCTATCCTAAACATCTCCAGTACCAATAGAAACTTTCCTACAAGCCCATACGACATCAATCTTAGAAAAATAACATGCTTCTTCTAAACATCGAGGAATGACAACTACTTTGACAAGGAACTCAATCTAGGGAAAAACCCCTAAATCCATTTCTAACCCTTGAAACCAACAAACCCATCTGAAGCACAACCTTCTAAATCTAACCACACTAATCCAAAGCATGACCATCTTGTGAATGATAAGGTAGCACTGAGCTCTGATCTAGTGACCCACTCTAACCAAAGGAACTTCTTAAATACCGACACCACGAGCCTACAAATTGCTCTGCCATTGCAAATCCAAGCTAAACACCCCATCGTAAGGGAAACCTAGTCGACAAACAACATATCAACATATTCAACTGGCCGGTAGTGTCCCAATAGTACAAACCCTATCACGAACCACTAAAGCTACCAAGCATGACAAAAGAAAACCATGCATCCTAAATTAGAGCCAACACATAAATCCCACAAATTACCATGACCCCATCCTGAAGATGATTCTTCTTAGAAAGTTTCCATTTCCCAACTGAGCTAAGGACTGAAATCACAAATAAACACCATCATTCTGACTCTAAATGATACACCGACCTCGAGGGATATCACACAACAATAAAGAATCAACACATTAGCTAGTCCAGGCACAACAAAAGATCACACCTCCAATTTCCAACTGTCCATAACTAACCTCCAAGACTACAACAAACGAACGAATCCAAAAGGAGCTGAACAAGCGAAAACACAACTTCACAATTGAGGAAAAACTAAAGAAAAAGGAGAAAGCAACCAAAAAGGACTACCACAACCAAGGAAGCCTAACTACCTAATAAACAAAACCAAGAATTAGTAATCTCCCAACCACTACTCAAAAGAGATGGCTCACAACTAAGCCAACTAGGCCCTACAACATACAAAACTCAAATCGCGCGAAGCTGGTCTACCCACCTATCAAACAAGAATTGGCATCATAGCAAAAATATATAACAAGGATGGCAAAAAAGGAAACCTTCAAGGCCACAACCACAAAATAAATATCAAGCAAAGTCACAGGGAGTTACTCAACTACTACTCCCAAATCGAAGAAACACACGTAGCCAATCCACTACTAAAAGAAATCAACTACAGGGGTAAAATACATACATAATCCTCAAATCAAGCTGCCATAACAAGCCATTGATAGATAAAAAGCCAAATAACCCAAATGGGCATAAAAACCCTGAATCACACACAATACAAACCAATGAGATAAACCACAAAATCACATCCAAATAAGGGATACATGAAGCCTTGGCCTCTAACCAACCCTTAGAAGTATAGAATAGGCCATATCCGACCTCAACATGAAAACATAATGTATTAATGACAACACCCAAGGCATTACCTCTAACTGAAGGAGCCAATAACCCATAAGACTGATCTAGATGAATACCTCACATCATGGTCCCATGTTGGGGACAAACTGTAGGGTGGTGACCAAGTTCCCTATAGGTACAACTAAGTCTGACCACCCCATCCTAGGGACTGTCAGATGTATGCAATACGTGGAAAAGCAAAACCCTCTTGGGGCACTCTCTAGACTAGTGGTCCAACTTTCCATAATCATAGCAACCTCTATAGTGCGAAAAATGTGGTGATCTACCCTGCCTACCTTTTCCAAACATATAACTACCCCTAGTAAACTGAACTAGAGCCTTACGACAATCTCTAACATAGTGGCGTATCACGCCACACCCATAACAACCATTATCGAGAGAAATTGCCTATAAAGACCCAACTAAAGTAACATGAAACCCAAAACCCAAATGTCCAGAATGACCAACATGAGAGGTTTTGCCTAAACTCTGTCTGCCGTAAGCACCACGACCTACCTCAGAACCCCCATAGGCCTGATAGGTCGAAAAGAAAGATGTCCCTTGCTAAATTGATATTCACCTCAAAGCGGAATTTTGTCACCATTGTACTGATGGCGAAGCCATTTACCACCATTGCTATAAGTCTTAAGGCATGTCTGCTCTGGAACCCTCACATGACTTGCAACCAGGGAAAAGGTAGACCCTGTTGATATTAGATGCTCCAATACTAACTAGAGTGGGAAAGCCAACCCTCCGATCAACCCTTAACTCAACTCTTGATCTGAAGGAAACAATGTGGGGTTATGCCTAGCCCACTCTAGAAATCACAACAGATAGTCATAAGCAGATGATAAGCATTATTGAGACCACTAAACCCAACTTTTCTCGGAGGAGCACCCGCTGCACCAAGAACTGCACCTACCTGAAGTGTACCCTTAGAGGAGCTCTGGCCTCCTAACACTGAATACCAAGTAACCGAGGTAGCCAAAGACCTTACCAAATCCTGAGCTTTCCCTAACTCTCTGAATGCTAAAGAATGCCTCCAACCTCAAGGTATATGGTCGACTATGGCCTCGTAGCCCAATCATAGGATGAAACTCTAGTGGATGTGTTGATGCTCTACCCACGTCCATCAAATGTTTCGTGCTATCCACCAAGGAGAGAGTAGGTTCCAAAGAAGTAGTTTTAGAGGTTACTCAAAGAGAAAATACAAGATAAGAGTCAAAAACATATTTTTTTTATGGATGCCATAGAGCCTCCCTAAGAAAGGATATAGACGTCTCTGCACCAAGATGCAGGACTCTACTTGGAATTTACTCTCATACCAACGATACCGGTCAACCTAGAGTTTCGATACCAAACTGCCACGACCCGATTTCCCAAGTTTTGATGGCACCTACTACACCCCACCAGTAGGTAAGCCTAACCTATATCCGGGAGCCATAAGCAAGAGACTACCAAACAGAATCCAACAAAAAGAAGTAAGAGCTTCGAACAAAGTAGAGAAAGGGAAATCAATAAAACCATACAGGAACCATCCCAAGACCTGTAATGAGTTAGTACTTGAGCATCTAGTCTAAAATAGGAGTACAAGGATTTCACAATTACAAGACAAGTGCAGGTTGTCTCTGAATACAATATAAATACTAAATCTAGAAAAAATAGATGGAAATCGGTAGCTCTGGACGCCAGGAGCTCACCCTAATATCCAAAATCCCAAGTCGCTCTACACGACTATAAATCAATGACAATAAATCAAGTGCAATCTTTAGGGGGCATTAGTGTAGTATGAGTACCAAAAACGGTACTCAGTATGCAACAATTGATTGAGCTCAAAAGATCGCACAAGTAGAAACAATAAACAATAAGGAAAGCATAACACAAGTAACTAAACATGAGATACTAATGTAGCCAGGAAAGAGAGAATAGAAATAGAACACAAGGGGTAAAACGTCGGGTCAAGAATGCACCTGGATCGCAGGCAACTAAGAAATGAAGATGACTACCCATTGTTAGGATGACCAATAACCATAATTCTAAAGTCAAAACCTACCAAGTAACAGTAAAGCTATAGGAGAGAACGAAATATAGTCAAACAATAACCTAACTGGACCCCATAAACCCGGAAGGTACAAATATCAAACATCACCTAATCACCCCCATAAACTAGACGGTACATACCACAAACAAGTATACTGTTGATAAGCAATGCATATGAATGCAGGGTGAGCAACAGAACCATCACTGACCATCCAAAACCATGACCATAGGACTCCAGTTAACTTCTAGCCCAACTAGCAAGCGTGACAAATCAATCCAGGACACCTAACAAGTCAGTCCACTCCTAGTGGCGTAAGCCACCCTGCTAGCAAGAGTGACCCACGGGCGTGTCTACTCCGACGAGGATCTCAAGTATCTAGGCCCCCCAGCCAGCAACCCACTCCCAGGGGCGTAAGTCGTCCATCTAGCAAGAGTGACTCAGGGGAGTGCCAACTCTGAAGAGGATCTTAGGTATCAAGGTGGCCCAGCCAGTCGGTCCATTTCTAGGGGAATAAGCCACCCAACTAGCAAGAGTGATCCAAGGGCATAAGTAAAACCAAAAGCATGCAAGAAAGAGTGTTGATGTGCTGGATAATCAAGTAAAAACAAATCACATCCCAGATGCCTCCAATATCTCAAGTAGAAAAAGGAGCACGTCCATGATGCCTCATAATCTCAAAAATCAATAAGTCAAGTGATCCAGGTGGTACGACTCCTGTTAAAACCAGTTTATAATAAAACTGAGTAAAATAGTATCTCATCATTAATAATAAATATGCCAATTCATTGGTCGGATCGTACTACAAAATACATGAGAATGAGAAAATAGTGCAATGCATGCCATCACCAGCATTCAAACAAGGCACTCCAAATCAAACAACTATACAACCACTAAAATCACGCTACCAAAACAGAGAGTACTAGCCTGGGATCCAACTGGTGCTCGTATGGCCTCACGCCCAACAATACAATTATAAGCTCAATAAAGATACAACATGCACACTACTAATCAACAACCAAAGGGATTAAGAAGAAATTTCAAATTAATAAAGCAGGATCAAACTCAAGGGACGATGCCCTACCCCAATCACACCGCTCCAGTCCCAAACTGAGCACAACTAGAACCAACCCATGACTACGATGAGCCACCAAGGTCACAAGCATCAATGCAATAAGAACACTCAGAAACAAGCCCTATAAAGAGCAAATCATAACTACGAGGTGATACAACACAACCTAAAGCATTTAATGTCTAGCCTATTCTAAGGCAACAATTAATCAATCCTTATAAGGATAAGCAAGATCATCAACTCTACAAGCGAAGCCACAGTCTAAACTAAGGATCCCAACACCCAAAATAAGCCTAAGGCTCCTAAAAAATCAAGAAATAATGGAATAACAAGAGGGAAGTTAAATACCCGACAAATACCATCCAAAATAATATGAAATCTATACTAGGCATTATCTAAGAATCTCAATCAAGAAATTAGACTGAAGCATATCTCAAAGCCGAACATGAGCACTCCAAATCTATCACACATGAGATATCCACATCTGAAATACTTCCAGAAATTGCAAAAATACCAAATTATCAATCACAATGTCATTACAGACATTTTGACACAAAAATCGCAACAATTGGAAATGGACCTAAAATTGAGTCAAAATGAAAATGTGGGACCCATATCAGAATCTTGAAATTGACTCCATGAAAAGGTCTGAAACTATACCTCAAACTTGTGTTCCAACTTTAAACACAATCCGAGGCCCGAAAACAACCACAACAAAAACAACAAAATTAATAAGAAAACAAAGAAAAGACAGCAGCTTCAAGTTCTAGTTCACCTCAAATAAAGGTTTCTAAACAACTTCAAATCACAAGCACAAGTAGCCACACTCCCAACAATTACACAGAACTTCGAATACTCAAATTGGAGCTCAGGTGAGGAATCGCCTCTTGAAAATGACGACCGAAAGTTGAAATTTCTAGATTTAAACCCTGATAAATAGTGTGATATCTAGTCGCTAAAAGTCTACACCGCATATCAACATTTCAGTTGGTTTGCTCTAACTCCGTATTCTCCGATAGGGTGTCCCAGATTCATTCAGAACCTCGTGTGTGCAAACGAAATATGCTACCCCATTAAATTCAACATTCCGAACTTAACGTAACCATCAAAACTCCCATCCGAGGTTGTTTCAATGAAAAATGGATCCCATACCCAAGTTCCGTTTTAAGCTAAAAAATACAAGAAGACTAAAAATGAGACTGGAAGCCTAGGGAACCACACGAAAGGTCATTCTAGACCAAACTTGACATTCCAGAGCTAATCGCGATGACAAAATTCTCATTCGAGCACATTTACCAAGATTGTTGACTAAAGTCAACCCTTGGCTTAAGCTTCAAAGTTAAAACACCTAACAACACAAACTCACACCAGAAGTCTCGGGGCCTGAACCAACCAAGTCCCTAGCCTAAAATAGCCCTGCCAGAGTTTATGAAACCGTTAGAATTGCATTCTGGGGCCATCTTCCTGAACCTTTGTCTAAAGTCAACCATTCAAGTTCAAACGCTCCAAAATACAAAAAAATTGTACAAAATCCAAACGAACGACCCGATGACGGATCTATCAGTCACAGCAAGTCATAAATGATTTGTGGTCTCTATGAGAAAGCTCTAAATACTGAAAAAATTGGAAAATGAAGAAAATGAATTGGAGGGTCATTACAAGTGTGTAGTTTATACTTCTTTCAATGATTTTGGCCTTTCTTTCATATATTCATTTTTTCCTTGTCTATTAGCCTTCATAGCTGAAAATAATCAAATATCCTCAGAATAAGACATAATTAGGCATTGAGGACAGTAATTGTTGAACTAAAAAGGCCTATAATGAGTATAAATATACCACTCATCAACACCTCAAACTTAAACTTTTTCTTGTCCTTAAGTAAATCATGAATACAATTAGTTCAACAAGGGTGTCTACAACAATTGTCAATGAGAGATAACATGCAAGCATCACTAACACTCAATCATGCTAAAAAACTTCAAATGATGACTAGTCGGTATCAATCCAAGCTCAAGCTCACGATTGTAGTGCAAAACTATGTTTTAACAAATTCATTCAAGTGCCCTCACATCAAGAACGATTCCATGATCTCACATACAACTCTCACTCTCCGAAAGAGAAATACATGCAAGCTTCATCCCATAGGTTTGCCCATATTTTCCAATTATCACACAACCTAATTCATGCAAGAATTCAAAGGTCTTTTAGACTTGTAATGGGGATGAGGGTAAATATATAGTCAATTTGGCTTAGTGACTTCACCTTTTGAAAGCATTATCACTCTCATCTTCACCTCTTCTCAAGTTCTTTCTGTTCTTTTCACTTGGAGACTCAAACTTCAATTTTTCATTCAATTTATTGGACACCCCTTTTATTTCGTTAAACTTTTTTTTTTCATTTCAATTTTCAAAGTTTTGCTCATAATTTTTTTTATAAGGAGGGGGTTCCTTCTTTATGCAACAAACTTCAAAGTTGAGTCTCACTTTTTCTTTTTTTTCATTCCACTTGGCTTTCTTTCCTCCTTTCTTTCCACACCCCCAGCTTAGGCTTTTGACCTAAGTTGGATATTCAAACAAACCAATGCTTAGAAAATGATTTATGGGTGAGAAGTTAGGGACAATTTAGGTCAAGAGGTTTCAACAAGGTTGAAAACAAATAGTTTAGGCTCAAATGGTGCAAAGATGATACAAGGTAGTCAAAAAAGGTATGAACAATTGGGTTTTCTCTCTAAATTTGTACCTAAAATCATTTCTTGCATTCACCAAATCTAGGCAATCGGACTAACACAATAAATTATAGATTCAACAAGCATGATTTCAAGTAAAACCTCACGACACAAGGCACTTCAAACACAATAATTTAGCACAGTTCTACAAAATCAAAAGCTTACGTGTGATGTACATTGAAAGGCTCACATAGAAATATACCTAGTCAACACAAGAATCAAAAAGATTATTCAAAAGTGAAGCCACACAAACTTTTTGTTGCAATCATTAGAACAAAACATATTTCTCATCATAAGTACTATCCAAGACATCAATATTGAACATATTGATCCCGAATATCTATAATGAAAACTCAAGCATTTCAAAAACATCCAAACTTTTGGGGTGATAAATAATGAGAGACAAAATGAGCTAAACTATCATGATAAAAACCGAAATATCAAAATATTATAAATGTCTCAAACTAAAACTGAAAAATAACAAAATACAATAAAAAAGGCAAATATTGGCATAAGTGCCCTCACCCCACCAAAATAAAAACAATAGTGTCCTCAATGCGATAGAAGTAAGTACAAGAGGAGAGTGATACAATGATCCCTCTGACAGGTTATACTTGTGAAGCATTTTGATCTAGCGTCTTAGAGGGAATGTCATCATCACAGGCATCCGTGCCTATAAAGATAGGAGTAGGGGTCAACATGGCAGCATCAACCGGGGTATCAGAGCCCTACACATATGTAGGAGAAATAGTAGGGTCTGAAGACCCCCCCTCTAGTACCAACTGTGGAGATCTCCACACGAGATCTCTCCATCATAGCCAACACTATCGTCTGCTTAATATGCTGTAGCTCTATCAAAGTCTCAGCAATCCGCTATTGATCCTCTCTCCAGAATTCCTCCTCTGTTTCCTCGGCTGAGTCAACATCAGCCGTATCCTGAACTCTTCTTCATTACCAATATCACAAGGCTGCTCTGCCACACCACTAAATGCCTCAAGTCTCAGCTCAGAGGTTGGCATAGACTCAGAATATTGATAAAGGGAACCTTACCCAACAACATAGAGATATCAATGAACCATAGTTGGTCCACATCAACCCGAAGAGTAGCAATGTCACCCCTCAGGCAGTCAACTCAACCGAGCTACCCTCACTCCTCTCCCTAGCCTCTACCCTAGTTATGAGGTTGTCTAATCTTTCCACATACGATATAGGGTGGCCTAGTACTGTACCATATAACCTCTAACAGGTAGTAGTGCATCCTCAATGTACCTCTCAATCAGTTTAGGCATCTTCTTCTCTACTCTCACCACTCTAGCATCTGCACACCAAGAAAGGTTGCCCATTTGGTATATTAAGGTTTGGGTCAAGGGAGGTCAGGAGGAAGGGACAGGTGCAACAGTTTTGGAGGTAGATGGTATAATGGAAGGCTGAGTAGTACATGATGGTTCCACAGAAGGAGCGACATTGGTCTTAAGTGTAGTAGGATAAACCATAGGGGTGGTGTCTGATGGTGGCGGCTTCCTCCATGCAGCATCATCTCTCAAGTAGTCCGCCTCAGTCCTCCTAATATCATTGGAATGGGTGGGGGTAATCCAGACATCTGTCCTCTCCCAAAAAGGCACTCTCGCATCCTCACACAACTGTGTGATCAATATTGGGAAAGGGAGAGAGGTCTGCTCCTTACGAGCTCTCATCAACATCTCCTCCTGAGTAATGGCACTGAGGCTAATCTCGGTCTGAAAATAATGTTCAAGAGAATTTCTCATTCTGGGACGACATAGGATTGCTCCTAATGAAGTCGAATCAATATATAGAGGTGACGTTTATATATTTATTTTCTATCCGTGCTCCATCAACCATCCATGGAGCAGAGATATCACAAATGAGGGGTACTAGCCACCCCTTGAGTGCATCTAAGCCTTATTTCAACCGGAGTCTGTAGTAACCATCTCTAGTGCCTTCGGTACCCAAAATTTTGTTGATACACCTATCACGACCCAATGAAGACCCTAGGTGTAACATGACGTATAAGACCCCGAGAGGTCTCATACAATCCACTTAGCATACATAGACAAGATAATAGAAATTAAGATATTTAAAAGATGATTTCAGAATATAGAGTTTTATAAAATGAAGCGAAAGTCTATCAATGTCTCAAAGCAATCTAGTACATAGTAAGTGCTCAGGACGTAACCCATACATCAAGTTCAAAACTATAATGCAAAGATATAATGAAATAAAGGCTTGGTCATCAAAACACGAGGACTCACCAATCTTCCAACTTCTACTAAATGATCACTAGCCTCAGAAATGCGGATCTAGTGCGTCAGACCCTACATTTTCATAACAAATGTAGGTAAGAGTATGTGTTAGTACAAAATGTACCAAGTATGAAAATCATGATAAAAGGGCATTTTTGTAATGTGCAATGACCAAGCTAAAACATGAGATAAAAGAGTTAGAAAACACAAGTCATAAAACATGATCAATGCAAGTAGATATCATCTTAAATCACATGTGAGATATTTCTTCAAGTAACCTTGATTCATTAGTATGGGAGATTTACATGTAACCAACATGTAAGACCACGTGAGCTGTAAACATGGAATTCGATGTCTACCCCACACCGAAAAGCGGTGTTCTCACTTACCAAGGTGAGAACCATGAACATCAAGCTTACATGGATCCACTAGCTAATGTCTATCTAGATAACCTATGGTGGCACGTAGTTTATGCGACATAGGTAATCGTCACTTGTCCACTCAATGCTAAGCATAACTCCCACAGAACATTAATTAGTCCTATTCATCTTTCTTTAAAGGACTTGGGTAATCATCTCTTGTCCTTATATCATATGACATGGGTAATCACATATTGTCTTTTATTAGAGGACATGTATAATCGCCGCTTGCCTTATTCTTAGAACAACTCCTTAACTTTTTGATTCAAGTTTAATTGAGAAAACCCTTTCAACCCTAAGAATCCTTTATTTGAGTAAGTCCTTTCACAGTCATGTTTTCCTGTGTATATGATAAATTCTTTCACAACACAACAACAACAACAACAACAATAATGATACCTTACTCTCAGAGCATCCTTAAAACATTTACATCAATTTCATAAGAACATTCATACTTTCATAAACTCATCTTTCATAGTTCAAAATCCATATTTATATCATTAAAGCTTGGAAAGCGTGGGGTATGCATAGGTTCGCAGGGATTCGTCTTAGGATCATGAAATATAATTCAAACCATTCATAATAGTTCATAAAACAATCAAATAAATCAATATTGAAAGGAACCCATGACATAGAAGAAAACCCTCACTCAATTGGAGATTTCTAAGTTTGTAAATCAGAGAATTTAGGAACTCCATGGAGGAAAGGGCTCCATGGATGAAGACTATCATACCATAATGCCAAAATCTTATTTTCAATGGTGGAATTTGAGACTTGTCTTGGAAACCCTAGCTTTTTTCTTCAACTTCTAGATGGAGAAATATTGAGAGGATAACTTGTTCTTCTTTTAAGAATTTGAGAGAATGAATTCATTTGGAAGATTTTTGGGGTTAAAATGTTTAAATAGGGCTTCTAAGTAAGGGTAAAATAACATAGTATTAGGCTAGAATTATTAGGAAAAGACCCAAAAGCCCCTCTTAAAATAACTGCCGACCTCACCGACGACACGACCTACGGTCTGTCGATCAACTCACGGACTGTCTTGGTTGGTCGTCAATGCATTTAGAGACCCTCAGTTTTGGGCTCCAAACGACGGCCCCATGTACGGTCCATAGGTCCACCTACGGGCCGTACATGTCCAGTCGTGGTTCTCTACTTTTAACTCTAAAATTCCATTTGGTCTGGGACCGACCTACGAAGTTGTAACACCCGGACTTTTCAAAACGTCTAAATTAACTCGTATCTTCGTGGAAAGACAAGGAAGGTGAATAATAAATTAAAAATGATGTGGTATGTCATATTTTAAGTATTCAAGGGTTGTATCTCAAGTTTTGAACTTAAGTAAGTGGTAAAATAAAAGTTGGCGAAAGTTATCGTAAGTTCCTTTTTAAAGATTTCTCTAAAATTTGGGTCAAATGTCTTTGATGTTTACTCCCAATATATAAAGAGTTAAAAGGCCTATCACCTATTAAATCAAAGGCCTGCGAGTTTAGTTTGCGACGCGCAAAACCCCGTGTCAAAACGACAGCAGAGTAAAAATTTATGAGGGTTTTACTAAGGACTGCCGGGGTAGAATCCGGGTCGGGTAAAAAATACGGTATATTGGCTTATTTAACGTTTTAAGCCATGAAAATATTTCATTTCAGTTCCAAACCAAAGAGAAAGCTTAAGAGAGGGTTCCTATGGAGTTCTAGCATGATGAAGGTTAGTTTTTGACTATTTATACCATTAAACATTCCCCCCGTGCCTAGAAACGTAATCCCTACACGTGGCAATCGTTTTTCCCTTCTATTAGCTGCGTTTGGAGCTG
>NW_006238928.1:4130228-4150406 GCF_000226075.1 Solanum tuberosum
TATGGATGCCTAAAAGGGCTATGAGTTGCCTACAGGGTTCTATTGACGCCTAAGAAGTCTATGTGCTTCCTACAGGGCCATGTTGTTTCCTAAGAGGGCTATGAGTTGTCTATAAGTTATGTTGATGCCTAAGAGAGCTATGTGCTACCTACGGGGCTATATTAATGCCTAAGACGGCTATGTGACTGCCTACGGGGCTAGGGGACTACCGATAGGGGTATATAGGCTGATTGGCACCTTTCGGGCTTATGGTGGCCTGAGTAGGTGGTCTTGTGTGCTGTTTGTACCTGCCGAGCTTATGGGGGCTTGGTTAGGTTGTTGTTTTATTATTTTTGATAAGTTTAGATTTAGGATCAGGTCAGTACACTTATTTTATCCTTGATTTATTTATCAGATTATTCCAGTATATCAGGATACCTCCTCATAGTCTATTGCCTTTCATACTCTGTACATTCTTTTGTACTGACGCCCCATTGCCTTGAGGGCGCTGCATTCATGCATGCAAGTCCTGATAGACGACCAAGTAGACCTCCTTAGTAGTAGGATTGACTTTTATCCAGTTGGCTAGCCCATTTCCTTCGGAGCTGCCAGAGTTGGGAGGTTTGTTACCTTTTGTTGTATATATCTTTATGGGTAGGCTGGGGCCCTGTCCCGCTAATCTTTACTACTCATAAAGGCTTGCAGACTAGTGTGTGGGGTGTATAGCTACGTTATGGCCATACTGACCTATGTTGTTGGTTTGCTAAAGCTTGTGAGCTATTTGATGTATTGTATTGATATATACCTGCTTTTAGTTTTGGTATAGATATCATGGTGGTCTCGACGACCCAATCAGGACTTTTGTGCTAGTTTGCTATTTATTTATATGATCTCCTGGGAGTAGCTGTTTCTTTTATAGATCAGTTGACAGGGGGCCTTGCCGGCAAATGGCTTAGTTTTAAGCCGAGATATACTTGTTTGTTTTCTTGATTGCGTGTGGGTGCCATGTACTAGTAGCAAATGGTTCAGCAGGGTCGGCTCGGGATTGAGTTTTGGCATTAGGAGCCAGTTGCGCCCCTCGAGTTTGGGGCGTGACAGAAGCCTAGCTATGAATCATACATTGGACGACAGATCGTCCCGGTGAACCGTTGAAAAAGTACTAGAACTTGACATTTTTGGAAAATTTTGGATTGTCATCCACGACGTGACCTACGGTCTGCGTATCAGTCCACGGGTCGTAGGTGGCTCCATCGCGACTGGAACTAGATCCTACAATAGCTGAAATTTTCTACCCTTTACAAATCCGAGGTGTTACATTATCTTCCCCTTGAGAACATTCATTCTCGAATGGGATTCAAGACATCATAAAGAGGGTTGGAACTTAATCTAATAGCTCAACATGAATACAATTACATAAATGCACATATCCGAGGAGGAACCATCAACTCCAAGATAAAACATGTTTGAAACATCATATCGTGAAGTTTATATGCAACTCATACTCAAATGCACATGAACATAAATAAATCAATCTAGTTAACTCATTCTCTCAAAAGATTTAAGATTTTCATGAATCATGCATGCATGAGGAAACATTAGAATGATTAAGGCACATGAATCCTAAAGAGTGAACCATAAGAGCTAAGGCTTCAAGCTAGACAAGAAGATAGAAGGAAAAAGATATGGATACTAAGACATAACACTGTCTCTGGCCTTTCACATACCAACCCAAAGCAACAAACCCTTCCATCAATTTAAATAGTCCCCCACACACATACCAACCATGAATCACACTATCTCCCCCTTGGGAGCAAACCATCTCTAGTCCTTTAAAATCTACCTCCCTCAACCCAAGAATAGCACCAAAGTCTTAACAACCATGGAACAATCCATACAAGTAAACACTAAAAGAATTTCCACAAGGATTCAAAATCGACCTGAAACACACTAACCACACATAGTGTCTTACCATAGACAACGAAAAACCCAATGTCAAGCAATGCCTAACCACAAGCTAAAAGGCCATAACTTACAAATTTCCGCATCTGGGGAACCCTCGTGATCTTGTCAAATTTGAAGACCATAAAACCTATTTTGTTTCTAACCACCACTAGTACCAGATGAAGGGTAGAGTTGAGCTTGTCGATGATTATCTCCCTCATTTTTAGCAACCGAAGGACAATCCCTCATCTTATGATCCATCTTGACACAAACAAAACATTCATTTGAATCGGCTAGACACTCACACTTATGTCTTCTCTTACACTCCTGACAGTCAGGCACCATTTGCTCACTAGAACCCTTACCTTAAGAACAATTACCTTCATCAGACATTGAATGTGAGAAGTTACCATCACTGGTCTTGGCCCTCTTTGCCTCTCTAGACCTTTCCTTAAGTTTCTCTTCTTCAATTTGTTTAGCATGAACCATGAGATGGGAAATGTCCATATCATTGATAAGCATAGTGGTACGACATTCCTTAACCACCATCTCAGACATCCCCAAACAAACTTACTCATTTTTGCCCTAGGATCGGCAACATTAGTAGGAGCATATCAAGACAATTGTGTGAACTTCAAAGCATATTCCTTCACACTCATTATTTCTTGACAAAGGTTGATGAACTCAAGAACCTTTTCCTCCCTCATCTCAAGGGGAAGAACCTATTAAGGAAAGCAACTTTGAACTTTTCCCAATCGAGAGGACCCACATAAACTTCCTTGCCTTCCTTCCATTGGTTGAACCAAACTTGAGAAACACCCTTAAGTTGGTCAACGACCAATTCTACCTTTTCCACTAGCATCACTCCCATGATCATCAACACCTTATACATTTCATCAATGAAATCTTGAGGGTATTCCTCAACCTAAGAACCATGAAACTCTGGACGATTCATTCTAGTGAAGTATCTCACTGTAGTTGCCGTTGTACCCACATTTGGGTTCACAGGTACCACAACTTCCCTATTGGCTTGAGCCTACACTTGAAAAGCAGCACTAAATTCTGCATTAGTCCCTTACTCGACCAAAGGGACGACTGGGACTTGAGGAGCTTGAGGAGGAGCCTCTTGTTCCACATTTTCTACCATATTCCTTATAGCATAAGCCCTTCGAGTGGCCATATCCCATAGAGCATCAGATAAGGATTAGGGGAGAGACACTATAGAGTTACTTTATCGCATGACTATAAAATATGAAAGAAGTGGAATTTTCTAAACATCTTGTAGCTTCTCATTCATAAATATGGTGCGCTTCACACTCATGAACAAGACTCTATTCAACGTGGCTTATGAGACTTCCTAGGACCTTTCTAAAGCTTGTGAATTTAATTACCAAGTTTGTCACGACCCAAGGTAGACCCTAGGTGTAACATGGCATATAATACCCCGAGAGGCCCCATAAAAGTGACTTAGCATACATTGTAACACCCCGGAAACTAGTGAGTTGAACTAGTATGTTGTGGAGTCTTGTAGTGGCGTTTTGGAGTGTTGTGTGAGGGTTAAAACTCATAGAAATGACTCCCATCCATAGAATGAAATGTTTAGGGGTTAAACGTCCGGGTACTACTCCCCAAGGACCACCCAAAAATAGTCCCCAAAATAGTTTAATTTTAGTGACCTATGGATGGCCATCACGTCCCTTCGATCAACCTACGCCCCGTAGGCCTCGGGAGTAGGTCAAGCCTGCAGCAGGCCTGCAAATAAAGCCTCAGGTGCAAACCATGAAGGCCATTCATGTCCAGTAGCTCCACCTACGGTCCGTAGGTGGAGGGGGGTACTGCCAAATTTTGGGTTTTTAGTTTTAAGTGATGACTTGAGGGTTAGTTTAGTAATTAGTTTAGGGGTTAGGAGAGGCGATTAGTTAGTTAATTAACCTCCTATAAATAGTTAATAGACCCTAAACTAATCACTTTTACACATTCATCTAAAGAACACACTTCCTCTCAATTATTTCTCTCTCTAGAAGAAGAAGAAGAAGAGAAAAGGGTAGCACCTAGGTCGCGTTTCTCCATTGATTCAAGATTTCTTTAGGGATTTGATTGAAGGTATGTGAATCTTATTCATCTATGCGTTCTTCCACCCATAGAGTCCCCCTAATTTCCTACCCAATTTTGAAGAAATCCCAATCAAGGCTAGGGTTTCTTCCAAAGTGTGGGTAGTGTTTGAATATGATTCCAAATGGTTGGATAGCATTCAATTATGATTGATTTAGTTTTGTATAGTGATATTATGATGTTTTAATGTGATTTATATTGTGAACCCTAATCTAAATTAATGAATGTGATGTTTGTGGGTTTATGCCATGAGAGATGAAATTGAAGGTTCATGAGTAGTCTTCCTAAATCAATGTTATGTATAGTGATTGATCAAAGATAGGATCATATAATCATTAATTGAATTAGACTCTATTGGGTATGATTGATCTTGACTTGTAAAGTTAGAATTGAACCTTTATGATCAATTATGGTTAGAATCACCTAGTAATGATGAATATGATTAAGAATACCATAAAACTAGGCATGAATGGTGATGATAAGAAGTAAAGCTTGAATATAAGGCTTGTAGTAATGAATCTTGATCACTAGGGTTTGAAGTAAATCCAATATGATGATCTATGAAGGATAAGGCTTTGAGAGTCAAATCTACTTATGAATCCAAGGCTAATGAATAGTATTGAGTTGAGAGACCTTTACCTACCTAGATCACCTATGGAATCATAGATGGTAGGAAGTGATAGAATCACTTAGGTCATGATGTTATCCTTGTTTGAAGGTAAAATTCTACACATGATACTAAGTATGAAGATGATATGACATGAAAGGTTCACTCACATATAATGATTCTAGGTTGAAAAGTTTGCTCACCTAAAATGAATCTAAGTCTTAGGACTATCAAATGTGATGAGGCTTATGGTGATTCCCCTAAATGACCTTTACATGATAGTAATATGGGGTGAGTTCCCTTATTCCCAATTAGTTAGTTATGGGGAGTTTGAGGTGGTTACCCTTCATATATATGTGACTCCCAAGGCAAGGGGTGATTACGCATTAGCCTTTATGTTGATCATGGAGGCGATTACCTATGATCCTTATGTGTTGATGTGGAGGCGAATACCTACATTACACATGAATATTGATATGGAGGTGAATACCCATATCACCTTAATAATGATATGGAGGCAAATAACTTTATCACCTTAAAATGGACATGGAGGCGAATACCTTTGATTTATTAACTTGTATGACTTATGGAGACTCCCCTTGTATTTATGATTTGTTAGTATGTGTGACAAGAGGAGATTACCCTTGTTGTATGATTCCATGATATATATGGCTTGAGGTGATTCCCCTTGTCTTTCAAGATGAACTAAACATTTGTGCCTTGAGGTGACTCCCCCTTGCATTTATGACCATAAGCATGATTAGTTTGGATAGTAGTTCTAGATAACTCTCGAATACATGCATGAATAAGAGGTGAATACCCTTGTCCTTATGATGTTAAGAGATGATAAACATGAATGATGAACCTAAATGTCTAGCTTAGCATGGGTAGGATTATGGGGTCTTGTTCATGCATGGCACAAGCTTGCCTTAAGGTGACTCATGAGATGTTTGCTCTTGTATGATGTATGTTTAGATAGGATTGTGCTATAGCTGCCTTCCTTGATATGCTATGATTGACTAAGGTGATAGTTCCCTTGTCTTTATGAAGTAAGCTAGTAATGAGACCAAAGTAGGGTAAATATGACTAGGATGACTTCAAGGTTATGCATAGTGTGAATGGTAGTATGGGATGCCTTTAATGTATTTTACAAGTGTGCTTTGGGGTTACTTATGAGTATGGTACCATCATGGTAGAAAAGATTAAAGACTTAGACCATGGATATAGACTATGATTAAGATGACCAAAAATGGATACTTGGCTTGGGTGGTATTATGGGATGCTATCCTTGCTTTGCCCTTGTATGTTTTGGAGTTTATTTGAGAATAGTGCTATTAGGGTAAAGATAACCAAGGGTCAAGTGTGCTTATATGAAGCCTATGATGTAGACTTGACTTATGATTATGATTTATCTCTTATGCTCATTAACTATGTCTTATGCTGACTTATGCTTATATGAAGCTTATGTTGGAGACCACTCTATGAGCATGATGAATATATTATGACCATGTTATTATCTCTTATGGTTATGTCTTATGTTGACTAAACATTTGAGATGCTTTTATGCTGTTGTGCTAGCTTTCGTACTTAGCACATTTTGTACTAACACATATTGCCTACATTCTAACCAAATGTAGGGTCTTGTTGATTTGAGTTGCTTTGGAGGATAGGTTTCAAGTATCTAGAAGAGTTGAAGATCTTGGTGAGTCCTCATTGTTTCGAGGACAACATCTACTTTACCCTTATGTCATTTCCTTTATGTTTTAGACTTTGTATGGGCTGCGTCCCAAAGACTATTATTCATGAGTATCATATAGATGGTTTGAGACAATGGTTTTAACAAAGTCTTCCGCTTGTTATTTTTAATGAAATATGACTTTGATTGTAAAAAAGTTTTTATTTCCCCATAATTTCTATTATCTTATGTTATGATTATGCTAAGGGCTTGTATGAGACTCCTTCGGGGTCAAGTACGCCGTGTCACGTCTAGGGGTTCTCTCGGGGTGTGACAAACTTGATATCAGAGCATATGGTTTTAGGATAATTTTAGGGTGTCTGAAACCACGTCTAGTAGAGTCTTATTCATGGGTGTGAGTCACGACACATTTTATGAATAGGAGGCTATTGGATTCTTAGGAAATCTCACTTCTTCATTTTCAAAGTCTTGCTATAGAGTTTAGATCTAATAGGTCTTTCTCCTAACTGTTGCCCTATGGTTTTTCAGGTTATGGCTAATACTAGGGCTAATGCTAGGAGGGATGAGGAAGACAATGGAGAACAAGAGGTTCCTCCACAAGTTCTAAACCAAGCTCATCCGCAAGCTCCAAATGACCCTCCAATTTGGAATGCCACTCTTAGAGAGTTTAGGGATTCTATGCAACTATTGGCTTAACCCTTGACGGCGCAAGCCAATAAAGATGTTGTGGTACCGGCAAACCCAATAAGGGGGATGGCTTCTTCTAGGGTGAGAGTGTTTTTGAGGATGAACCCTCCGGAGTTTTATGGTTCCAAGGTGGAGAAAGATCCTCAACGTTTAATAGATGTGGTGTATGAGGTGTTTGCCATCATGGGGTTGACTTCGGTAGAGAAAGCGGATCTAGCCGCTTACCAATTGAGGGATGTACCACAAATATGTCATGAGCAATGTAAGGATAGTAGACCAATAGGAGAGGGCCCAATAGAGTGGGAAGAGTTCAAAAGGGAATTCCTTGATAGATTCTTTCCCCTAGAATTGAGGGAACAAAAGATGCAAGAGTTCATAAATCTTAAGCAAGGGGGTTTGAGTGTGAATGAGTATTCCCTTAAGTTCACCCAACTATCCAAATATGCTCCAACCATAGTGGGGGATTCTAGGGCTAAGATGAATAAGTTTGTGATGGGAGTGTCCGAATTAGTGGTAAATGAATGTCGTTCGGCAATGCTTATCCCTAATGTGAATATTTCCCATCTCATGGTGCATGCTCAACATATTGAGGAGCAAAAGCTTAAGGAAAGGAATAGAGAGAAAAAGAGGTCTAGATCGGAAGATGATGAGTCCGATGAACATGGTCGCCCTAAGCTTAGACAAAAGTTCCCCGGGCAAGGTCCCTCAAGTACTCATTAGTTCAACCAAAAGATGGTATCTAACCACAAGTCTCAAGGATATGGTAGTGAGATTCTATTACCAGGATGTAGTAAGTGTGAAAAGAGGCATGGGGTGAATGCTTAGCGGGCTCTAATGTTTGTTTTGGTTGTGGTGAGTTGGGCCACAAGATAAGACATTGTCCTAAGAGGGCTAGAAATGAAGAGGATAGTCATCGTAGGTCCGAACCCTACCCTTCCTCCGGTTCACTCAGCTTGGGTGGCAAGGCTCCAAATAAGAATATATCTTAAACTCTCCAATCTAGGGAAGATCAAGAGTGATCTCCTCATGTCCTTTTTGGTATGTGTTTCATGCTTTAGTAAATTTCCGGATTTCTTGTCTTTTGTGACTTTTTATGTTGGACTTTGAAGTTGTTTTTAGCATATATGATGTTTAGAAGAGTTTAAGTAGGCTTACTCCCAAGTGGGGGATAGTGTTCCTATCTAGTAAGGATATGGTGTGCTTTATGTGTTGCCATGATTTCCTTATATGCATGTTCATGAAAATTCTTAGGTCTTGATTATAAATGACTTATATGCATTGTCTTTCTCATGTTATAGTGCTTGGAGTAGATTGGCATAGAGGCTTCATGAGTTGAGTAGTGAGAATGCCCTAGTTGGAGTTGAAAGATTTCCTTAATAAATGGATGCTTTTGAGAAGTAATGTGCATTTAGGCTCCATGAGTATGTCTTATCTAGGAGATGGTAGTTCCTCCTTTAAAAAGAGTAGATATATAATTTGATGCTTTTTGGGGTCGGTAAAAGTAGTTCCTATTCCCTTCAGTTGCATTGAATGAATTTAGTTTTGAATTTAAGTTTTCTTCCTTGATAGTGTGCATTAGATGTATAACATGCATAATGAGCTGCTAAGTTAGAGTTTAGACTTTAATAAGTATTTAAAGTGTCATTCGAGGACGAATGTTCCCAAGTGGGGGATATTGTAACACCCCGGAAACTAGTGAGTTGAACTAGTGTATTGTGGAGTCTTGTAGTGGCATTTTGGAGGGTTATGTGAGGGTTAAAACTCATAGAAATGACTCCCATACTTAGAATGACATGTTTAGAGGTTAAATGTCTGGGTACGACTCCCCAAGGACCACCCAAGGGGGTCCTTGAGGAGGACCCCAAAACAGTCCCCAAAACAGTCCAATTTTAGTGACCTACGGATGGCCATTCACGCCCCTTAGATCAACCTACGCACCGTTGGTATTGGGCGTGGGTCAAGGCATGCAGCAGGCCTGCAAATGAAGCCTCAGGTACAAACCACGGAGGCCATTCACGTCCAGTAGCTCCACCTACGGTCCATAGGTGGAGGGGCGTAGGTTCTGCCAGATTTTGGGTTTTTTGTTTTAAGTGATGAGTTGAGGGTTAGTTTATTAATTAGTTTAGGGGTTAGGAGGGGTGATTAGTTAGTTAATAAACCTCTTATAATTAGTTAATAGACCCTAAACTAATCAGTTTTACTCATTCATCTAAAGAACCCACTTCCTCTCAATTATTTCTCTCTCTAGAAGAAGAAGAGAAAAGGGCAGCACCTAAGTCGAGTTTCTCCATTGATTCAGGCTTTATTTAGGGCTTTGATTGAAGGTATGTGAAGCTTATTCATCTATGGGTTCTTCCACCCATAGAGTCCCCCTAGTTTCCCACCCAATTTTGAAGAAAACCCTAATCTAGGCTAGGGTTTCTTCCAAAGTGTGGGTAGTGCTTGAATATGATTCCAAATGGTTGGATAGCATTAAATTATGATTGATTTAGTTTTTTTAGTGATATTATTATGTTTTAATGCGATTTATATTGTGAACCCTAATCTAAATTAATGAATGTGATGTTTGTGGGTTTATGCCATGAGAGATGAAATTGAAGGTTCATGCGTAATCTTCCTATATCAATGTTATGTGTAGTGATTGATCAAAGATAGGATCATATAATCATGAATTGAATTAGACTCTATTGGGTATGATTGATCTTGACTTGTAAAGTTAGAATTGAACCTTTATGATCAATTATGGTTAGAATCACCTAGTAATGATGAATATGATTAATAATACCTTAAACTAGGTATGAATGATGATGATAAGAAGTAAATCTTTAATGTAAGTCTTGTAGTAATGAATCTTTATCACTAGGGTTTGAAGTAAATCCAATATGATGATCTACGAAGGATAAGGCTTTGAGAGTCAAATCTACATATGAATCCAAGGCTAATGAATAGTATTGAGTTGAGAGACCTTTACCTACCTAGATCACCTGTTGAATCATAGATGGTAGGAAGTGATAGAATCACTTAGTTCATGATGTTTTCCTTGTTTGAAGGTAAAATTCTACACATGATACTAAGTATGAAGATGATATTACATGAAAGGTTCTCTCACATAGAATGATTCTAGGTTGAAAGGTTTTCTCACCTAAAATGAATCTAAGTCTTAGGACTATCAAATGTGATGAGGCTTATGGTGATTCCCCTAAATGACCTTTACATGATAGGAATGTAGGGTGAGTTCCTTTATTCCCAATTAGTTAGTTATGGGGAGTGTGAGGTGGTTACTCTTCATATATGTGTGATTCCCAAGGCACAGGGTGATTACCCATTAGCCTTTATGTTGATCATAGAGGCGATTACCTATGATCCTTATGTGTTGATATGGAGGCGAATACCTACATTACACATGAATATTGATATGGAGGCGAATACCCATATCACCTTAATAATGATATGGAGGCGATTACCTATATCACCATAAAATGGACATGGAGGTGAATACCTATGATTCAATAACTTGTATGACTTGTGGAGACTCCCCTTGTCTTTATGATTTGTTAGTATGTGTAACAAGAGGTGATTACCCTTGTTTGTATGATTTCATGATATATGTGGCTTCAGGTGATTCCCTTTGTCTTTCATGATGAACTAAACATTTGTGCCTTGAGGTGTCTCCCCCTTGCATTTATGAGCATAAGCATGATTAGTTTGGCTAGTAGTTATAGATAACTCTACAATACATGCATGACTAAGAGATGAATACCCTTGTCCTTATGATGTTAAGAGATGATAAACATGAATGATGAACCTAAATGTCTAGCTTAGCATGGGTAGGATTATGGGGTCTTGTTCATTCATGGCACAAGCTTGCCTTAAGGTGACTCATGAGATGTTTGCTCTTGTATGATGTATGTTTAGATAGGATTGCGCTATAGCTGCCTTCCTTGACATGCTATGATTGACTAAGGTGATAGTTCCCTTGTCTTTATGAAGTAAGCTAGTAATGAGACCAAAGTAGGGTAAATATGACTAGGATGACTTCAAGGTTATGCATAGTGTGAAGGGTAGTATGGGATGCCTTTCATGTATTTTACAAGTGTGCTTTGGAGCTACTTATGAGTATGGTACCGTCATGGTAGAAAAGATTAAAGACTTAGACCATGGATATAGACTATGATAAAGATGACCAAAAAGGGATACTTGGCTTGGGTGGTATTAAGGGATGCTATCCTTGCTTTGCACTTGTATGTTTTGGAGTTTATTTGAGAATGGTGCTATTAGGGTAAAGATAACCAAGGGTCAAGTGTGCTTATATGAAGCCTATGATGTAGACTTGACTTATGATTATGATTTATCTCCTATGATCATTAACTATGTCTTATGTTGACTTATGTTTATATGAAGCTTATGTTGGAGACCACGCTAAGAGCATGATGAATATATTATGACCATGTTATTATCTCTTATGCTTATGTCTTATGTTTACTAACCATTTGAGATGCTCTTATGCTGTTGTGCTAGCTTTCATACTTAGTACATTTTGTACTAATGCATATTGCCTACATTCTAACCAAATGTAGGGTCTTGGAGATTTGAGTTCCTTTGGAGGCTAGGTTTCAAGGATCTAGAAGAGTTGAATATCTTGGTGAGTCCTCATAGTTTCGAGGACAACATCCACTTTACCCTTATGTCATTTCCTTTATGTTTTAGACTTTGTATGGGCTGTGTCCTAAAGACTATTATTCATGAGTATCATATAGATGGTTTGAGACAAAGGTTTTTGCAAAGTCTTCCGCTTGTTGTTTTTAATGAAATATGACTTTGATTGTAAATTGTTTTAATTTCCCCGTAATTTCTATTATCTTATGTTATGATTATGCTAAGGTCTTGTATGAGACCCCTTAGGGGTCAAGTACGCCATGTCACATTTATGGGGGTGCTCTCGGGGCGTGACATACATAGACAAGATAATAGAAATTAAGAGATTTGAAAGATGATTTCACAATATAGAGTTTTATAAAACGAAGTGGAAGTCTAAGAATGTCTCAAAGCCATCTAATACCTAACAAGTGCTCGGGACGTAACTGGTACATCAAGTTTAAAATTGAAATGTAAAGACATAATGAAATAAAGGGTCGGTCCTCAAAACATGAGGACTCACCAATCTTCCAACTTCTACTAAATTATCACTAGCTTCAGAAATGCAGATCTGGAGCGTCGGACCCTACATTTTCATAAGAAATATCGGCAAGAGTATGCGTTAGTACAAAGTTTACCAAGTATGATAGCGACACATGAAGTATAAAAATCATGATAAAAGGGGTATTTTCGTACCATGCATTGACCAAGCTAAAACATGGGATAAAAGTGTTAGAAAACACAAGTCATTAAACATGATCAATTCAAGTAGACATCATCTTAAATCACATGTGAGATACTACTTGAAGTAACCTTGATTCATTACTATGGGAGATTCACCTTTAACTGACATGTAAGACCATTTGAGCTATCAATATGGAATATGATGTCTACCCTACACCAAAAAGAGGTGTTCTCACTTGCCAAAGTGAGAATCATGAACTTATAGCTTACGTGGATTCATTAGCTAATGTCTATCTAGACCACCTATGGTGATACATAATTTATGGGACATGGGTAATCGTCACTTGTCCACTCGGTGCTAAGCGTAACTCTCATGGAACATTAATTAGTCTTATTCTTCTTTTCTTTAAAGGACTTGGGTAATCCCCTCTTGTCCTTATATCATATGACATGGGTAATCGCCTCTTGTCTTTTATTAGAGGACATGGATAATCGCTGCTTGTCTCATTCTTAGAATAGCTCCTAAACTTTTGATTCAAGATTAATTGAGAAAACCCTTTCAACCGTAAGAATCCTTTATGTGAGAAAGTCCTTTCACAATCATGCTTTCATGTGTATATGAGAAATCCTTTCACAACACAACAACAAAAACATTGATACTTTACTCTCAAAGCATCCTTAAAATATTTACATCAATTTCATAAGAACATATATAATTTCATAAATTCATCTTTCATAGTTCAAAATCCACATTTATATCATCATAGCTTGGAAAGCATGGGGTATGCATGGGTTCATGGGGATTCGTCTTAAAATCATGGAATATAAATCAAATCATGCATAATAATTCACAAAATAATCAAATAAATCAATATTGAAAGGAACCCATGACATGGAAGAAAACCCTAACTCAATTGGGGATTTCTAACTCTGTAAATTGGAGAATTTAGGAACTCCGTGGAGGAAAGATCTCCATGGATGAAGACTATCATACCTTAATGCCAAAAGCTTGATTTCAATGGTGGTAATGGATATTTGACTTGAAAGCCCTAGCTTTCTTTTTTAAATTCTAGAGAGAGAAATATTAAGAGGATAACTTTTTCTTCTTTTGAGAATTTGAGAAAATGAATTAATTTGGAAAATTTTTGGGGTTAAAACGTTTATACAGGGCTTCTAAGTAAGGTTAAAATGATATAGTATTAGGGTAGAATAATTAGGAAAATACCTAAAATCCCCTCTTAAAATAACTACCAACCTCACCAACGACACAACCTATGGTCCGTCGATCAACTAACAGACCGTCTTAGTTGGTCGTCGATGAGTTCATAGACCCTCACTTTTGGGGTCCCAACGACGACCCCATGCACAATTCATGGGTCCACCTACGGACCGTAGATGCCTAGTTGTGGTTATCCACTTTTAACTCTAAAATTCCACTAAGTCAGAGGCTGACCTACAAAGCCTACCTACGATGCATGCATTGGACGACGGACCGTTTTGGTGAACCGTTGAAAAAGTACTGGAATTTGATATTTTTGGAAAACTTTGGACTACTATCCACGACGTGACCTACGGTCTATGTGTCAGTCCACAGGTTGTGGGTGGCTCTGTCTAGACTGGCACTAGATCCTACAACAGATGAAATTTTCTACCCTTTTCGATGAGGTGTTACAACACTTGCGTTGCACTGCACCATCCTGAAATAGACTTACACCTTCTTTAAGGGCTTCCAAACAGTGCTCTTTCTCTTTTTTTGGTAAAGGCCTTTGCATAGGCCATATAAAATTTCCTTGCCCAAGCTGGGACATAAGGGGGTTGAGGTCTTGTGAACCTCTCAAACTCGTGGAACTTGATAATGTCCCAAATGGTTGGGTAATCACTCAACACCCCATTAGTTGAGATTCGCCTCTCCTCAAGGACAATCCATTCTTCTACCGCTTTGAGCCTATTAATTCCCCTTGGATCTATAATTGGGAGAACTCATAAAACACTCACATTAGAGACAGGGTTTGGCGCCAACTTTGACCTGATGTTCATTCTTTTCTTAACAATCCCCTTCTTTGTCTGCTCACCCATTTGCGTAGAAGTGTGCAGAGCGCCTTGTTGTTAGGGATCCTCGTAGGTCTCGTTGATAGTATTTCGCCTACTTCTTTCAAAGAGAGAATAGTAGGATTCTCTCTCTCAGACTCAAAGTTAGAGGTCACAACTATTTTTTCTTTTGTTTTGGCCATTTCCTGCAAGGCACATATTTCAATACACATAAGGTGAAGGCTAATTGAAACAAGTTCAAATATAAACAAAACTCAAAACAAGTTCTGAGGCTCGCCGACTAGGAAGACGATTCACCTACCAGGTTAAGTGAGCTCAGGAGAGCACGCCAAAGTTGAAAGATCACAGTTCAAACTCACTCAGGCATGAATGGCAGAGTCATCTCCAACTCAGTCATTGGTCGAGTTGGTTTCGACGGGCAAAGACAAGCTCGATGAAAGTGACAATGTTCATCTAAATGGGACAGGCACAAATGGCGATGTCTACTCCAACTTGGCGATTCGCTGAGTTGGTTTCAGCGAGCTAAGAGAAGCTCACTGAATTAGATAGTACCCTGGTCACAAATTCAAACATAAAAGGTGATTTAAGAATTACTCAACGATTCGCCTAATCACTTTGGTGAGCTAAGACAAGCTCGGTAAACATGCAATTTCAGTCAAATGCCTATTTTTCATGAAAATAACCCTGACATGCAACAACTCGCATTACCATATCAGTTTTACAATCTACCACATGCTATTCTACCCATGGGTACTCTGACTTCCCCCAAATTTCTCAAAGAATTGCCCAAATTGATTATTTTCCCTTAAGAAAGTTGCCACTCTATCTATTATTGGGAAAATACAAGTCTTTGAGGCAATACCGAGCTAATCAGGCTTCACCCATTTCATTATCAATCAAGACCCATCCTTTATGAGACTCGATTTCAACATTCAACCCTCACAATCAAGCTTCACATTATCAGGCACAATATCAACTTTCCTAACTCATGGGAATAGTTCTATCATCAACATTTAGCAAGACCCAATCAAATCAGACTACACAACAACAATACTCCACAAAACCCATATCGAAAAAATCAAGATTAAGAAAAAATATCACTAAAGGCCTCAAAAACCAACCTCATAGAAGGTTACTACGCAAAAATTATGGGAGACGGGTCTATGATATCGAATCTTGTAGCACAATGCACTCTAAGTAAATCCACACAAAAGAGGTCACACAATCAAAGAAACAAGGGTATGTAGAGTTTGGGAAGTGAAAGAGCTCACAAAGATGAAAGATTGCTTTTCAAAACTTAAAAAGACTATGAATTTATATTTTAGGCACACTCGGCGATCTGCGACAAACATCGCCGAATACGTTCAACGAATCACCAAAATAGATTAAGCTCATCGATGATGCTTGAACAACAATCAAACTTGATGGTCAATTCAGTAAACCCAATGTATTTAAACTTGTGTAACTTGGCAAATCGTCGATTCGGTCCTTGATCGCGAAATGTGACAACACAATTTTTCAAAACTCTTGGTTCAAAGGGCCAACATAAAGATGTCCACCCAATCATTTCAGTGCATAACTGACTAGGTACTTGCATCAACTTGTGCATTTTTTTCAACTTTTTAACTTCATTTCAAGTTGCACTCACACACACATTATTGAAAACAATCAAATAGACTTGGGTTTCCTCCCAAGAAGTTCCTTATTTAACGTCGCGGAGCAACACATCTCTTACTCATCAACAATCATTTTTAGGATTCAAGATGGTATCACTAGGCAACATTCTCTTTTTCCATGGATTTAGATAGGTAGAGATCTGACGCATTGAGTTTCCAGCTGCTTGATTGATACATAATGAGAAGTAACTGTTTGAGTCAAAGTAGAGAAGTCATTTTTCAAATCTTTCAGCACTTTGTCTGACCCTTCAACTTTGTTGAAGATCCTTTTTAGCATATCTTTGGTTTGATTCCCCTCAAGTCTAGGTGGTATTTTTGGATTTGGGGGATTATGAGGTGATGAATGGTATATTTGCACTCATTTAAGGTTTATTTAGCTCAATAATTAGTGTCCTCAATGCCTAATTTTGTCCTTTTATAATAGAATATAGATGATTTGCAGCTATGAAGGCAATTAGACAACACAACTGAGGTTCAAACACCATGACAAGGCAAGCTGAGGAGCAAAGGGCTAGTCATGATCAAGTTTGGCAAGCCGAATTAATGTCACCGAGACAATTATAAAGTAGATTTTGGGCAAATTTTTAACAAAGTATAAATGGCCCAAAGGATATAAATTTTAAAGAGAAGTTTTTGATTTTCAGAGTTGATCAGAAAGTGAATAGAGAGAGTCTAAGAACACTTTACCTTTGAAAAACACATTTCTAGCATTTTGGGGTTCTACAATTTGAAGCTTGAATTTGATAAATTGAAGTGAAATCCAAAGTGGGTTTACTCTTTAATGCTTGATTTCAAGTTCTACACGGCTACTTTCATGGAAGGTATCATTTCTTTATTTTTTTGATGGGTGGATAAAACTCCAAGATCTAGGGGTGCCCAAATAGGGTTGGGTGTTGATTTAATGTAGTGGTATTTTGCTATGCTCTGTTTTTGTTGTTATTTATCCCTGAATTTTGTCTAATTACCATGAGGTTTACTTAAGTGTTATGATTGCAAACTTAATTCCTACTTTTGATCTTCGGTTGATGCTCGAGAGAGATTAATTGGAGTGGGTAATTAGTTCAATACTAGTAATTTAGATTTAATGTCCGTAGCTTGCTTGAAAGAGAGGTTATGGGTTTGATCTATTTGCCTTTTAAAGAAAGAGAATAGAGTAAGGTATTGGATTGTTTGGGATTGGCATTTAGATGAGACCGAAAGGAGATTTTATGCATAGATGCTTTGAGATCGAAAGATGATTAGCGTCATTGAAGATGCCTTAGCTTATTCATGAATGTTCATAAATATAGAGCACTATAATTACCCCTATATGAGATAGATTTCCAATCCCCGTACCCCTAGATTGCTTGATAACTCTTGATTTCATTTAAATTTTAGTTTGATTACGATAATTAATAACCAAAACTTTATATGAAGTTGGTGGTATATCCACCCAATTGTCCTTACTATTACAAATGATCTAAGTTAAACTCCAAATTTCTTGATAAGAATTCTCCACGATATATCATTCCTTGTGGGATTTGACCCTGGATCTTTGTTGGGTTTTTTACCGACTACGATCAACTCACTCTTTTAATTGGTTTTGGAGGGTGATTTGAGCATTATCAAAAATAACGTCACTTCCGGGGAGTGGTGGTTGAGAATTCTAATTGAGAAATTAGATTTTAATTTGGTTTACTTGTGGTAGATTTGTTGTTTGGTGCTGTTGTTGGCTGATTTTCAGGTTGACAAAATGAGTGACCGTGGGAGTGACAATGACAATCACTATGGTCAAAATGAAAACATGGGCGATTTAAATGGCATGCCCATTAATGTCATTCAAACCATGAAAGCAATCCAGATACCTCGTAGGACGGTGTTTCACATCACTAGAACTATGATACAATTGCTCCAAATGAAAGGAATTTTTGGGGGTCTAGGTCATGAGGATCCCCATGAGCACCTTAGGAATTTAAAGGAGGTGTGTGGACCCTTTGTTTTCAAGAATATTTCCCAAGAATTTGTATGGCTGAGGTATTCATGTTCTCTATAACGGGAGATGCCACAAGATGGTTGGCGAAGTTTCCAAATGATTCTTTTACATAGTGGGATGAGCTAACTAAGGCATTCATAGAAAGATTTTTTCCACCCTTGAAGATGGTCAAGATTCATCGCCAAATCCAAAATTTCAAGCGTATTGGAGGTGAGCCTTTGCATGAGACATGGCTGAGGTTCAAGAATTTGCTCTTGCAATGTCCAACACATGGCGTTCCGGACAATTCGCTATAGCAATACTTTTATTGCAACCTTGATTCAATCAATAAAGGTGTGGCTGACCAATTAGCCATGGTGGATTAATAATACAACCATATGAGGTAGCTGCTTTATTGCTAGATGATATGACTAAGGTCAACTGAGCATGGCATACTAGAGAGGACCAAATTCCTACTCTACAAGTGGGTCTAAGCAAAAAAATAGGTCGAGAATGACCATAAAAGAGATGAGAACATGTCCAAAATGATGATGCAAATCGATTTGTTGTCTAAACATGTCATGGGAGGTGGAACCCAGTCGGTAAATATGGTTGGAACCAATAGTGGGTAGTGCCCAGATGTTGCCAAATTTGAGGCATTATAAAATGAAAAAGTTTAATGCTTGGGAAATTAAGTGGGGGTTTCTCACAAAAGTTATCACGACAAGGTGGAAACCAAGGTTGGAACAAGGATAGAGATTGTGGTTGGAAAGACTGACGGGGTATAAATTGGAGAGATAGGGAGATGGACAAAGATATCTATGTGCCTCCCCATGATCGTGCACGCCCAAAAGAACCAACTGGTCTAGAAGAAAGTCGGACAAAAGACATGCTTGTAAGGATCTACAGCAAGGTTGAAGGGTCTAATAAGGTATTGAAGGATTTGAAAAATGACTTCTCCACTATATATCAGACGGTGACTTCACACTAAGTTTCTATCAAGCTGGAGATCCAACACAAAAGGGAACTTTGCCTAGTGACACCATCCCAACCCCAAAAATAATTGTTGAGTTTGAGCAATATGTGGTGCCATGACGTTAAATAAGTCGCTTCTTGGAAGGCAACCCAAGTCTTTATTTTTGTTTTTACATATTTCAAATAATATGCATTATGAGTGCAAGTTGAGAAGAGGTTGGAAGATTGAAAAGGGAAGCACATGCGATGCAAAACCCAAATGACGATCTGCTAAAGGTATAATACAGACTGATCTTTTTCCACTTTTTGAGCTGGAATAGATGAAAAAGTATACTATCAAGATCAGTGATCAGAATTCCAAAGGGAGATTCGCAGAAGTGCACTTAGCGGACTCCATCTAGCCTGCTAAATCAACTTTCATGTTTTGTGTTTGCTCACACATGTTCGGAGAGCTTAAGATCAAATTGGTGATTCGTTGAACACATACAGAGATTTTAGTCGAGATCACTGAACGGGCCTGATATAAAAAGACCAAGGGTTTTTTCAAATTCAAAAATCAAAACCTTTGAAATTTGAGAGCCTTTCTAGTTCCTTTCTCTTGCTTCGTACATTTTGAGTGTTTATGAGTCTTGTGTGAGTGTCTTCAAAGTGCTAGGATTGCGTTTTCTTAGAGTTCATGTCAACCTAATCCCGATCCCTTCGTTTTTTGATTGATTTTTGGCATTAAGGTTTGTTTTTTGACTTCTTGTTGTTCATTTTGAGTTTAGAATGCATATAGGATGTGGGCTTGTGTCACGACCCGGGAGCACCCCCTAGTCGTAACCGACGTACTCGACCTCGAAGAGGTCTAATACAAGCCTCTTAGCATTCATTCATCGCATAGACACTAAAACCATAAAGAATTTAAGACTTTCTTTACCAAGAAAACATTGCATAAAAAAAAATATAGCAAGTGGAAGACTTTCTAGACTTTATACATGATGTCTCAAAACCATCTAATACTTTAGAGTACAAAATTTGGGACTAATCTCGTACACAACTTAAACAATACTAGAAATACATCAAAAGGAACATGTAGGGTATTGTCCTCGAATCTATGAGGACTCACCAAGTCTTCATCTCCAACACTTAGAAACCTATCAAGTAGCCATGACATGTCACCATCTCCAAATCCCTACACTTTAGT
>NW_006238928.1:4153770-4156442 GCF_000226075.1 Solanum tuberosum
TTTTACTCCAAGGTCGGAATTGGGCAAACTCGGTGGCGTTGGAAAGAGGACTCAGAGACCTTTAATTGCATAGGTAAAGGTCCACCTAATTCATTTTGAGCTAAAAGATATGACCATTTAAAGTTGACCCTTACAACTCACTAGTTCAAATGACTAGTTTCCGAACGTCACGGTCATTTCTCATCATTTCATCAAGTTCTCAACTCCAAATTCACATGTGAGGCTCTAGTTTCACTAGTTCATTTTTAGGGTCGTTACAGCTTGATCCCTTTAACTTAGATTGGGTGCCTGATATCAATGGGTAGCATTGTATTGTTGCAATTGAACGGTGCTCGTGTGATTTTAATTGTGAATGCCTGTAAAAATAGTGAATATTGCTAATCTTCCTGGGTCAATGCCTAATTTAATGTGAGTGAAGTCTAAGTAGCTCAGTGTTGACCCACTTGCATGATTTTTCCCAATGATAGACAGGGTGACTACTTTTTAAGGGAAAATAATCAATTAGTGCAATTCTTAGTGATACACAGGGAAAATCTAAGTATCAATGGGTAGAAAAGCATATAGGTGACTTATATTGTTGGGGGAAGCTAGTATTTATTGTGTGTGTTGGTTTATCTGTGAAAATTAGGCACTGTAATGAAATTTCATGTTTAGCGGGCTTGTCTTAGCTCGCCAAGAAAGTTAGGAAAATCACCGAGTAAGACCCAACTCACATTTTTAGCATATGCATGGCCTTGGGTACTATCCCATTCGGCAGGCTTGTCTTAGTCTTCTGAACCCATTTGGTGAAACGTCGAATGGGAGAATATATCACCCTTGATGTCTGTGTCCTTCCTTTATGCACTGTCAGTTTCAGTGGACTTGTCTTAGCCCGCTGAAACCAACTCAGTGAATCACCGAGTTGGCATTGACTTCGCCTTGTATGCCCGAACACTGAGTAAAATCCTATTGTCCAATTCGGCGAGCTCATCAAAGTTCGCCGATACTGTTTGGGTATTCTCTTTCCCGTTAGGTGAACCTCATGAGTATTTTTGAACTGTGATTTGTTATGCATTCAATTTCAACTAACCTTCACAAACCCATTGTTTGAATGTGTGCTTTGCAAGTAATGGCAAGAACAAAGGGAAAACAAGTGGTTTCATGTAACACAGAGTCGGATTTAGAGTCCTCTTCTCTTCCTCCTCCTTCTCCATTAAAGAGACATTGAGGCCTTTCAATAAATGAGGAGTCGGATGTAGAGTCCTCTTCTCCTCCTCCTCATCCATTAAAGAGACATTGAGGCCTTTCAATAAATGAGCCTTCAGAGGCTCCCCATCATCAACAAAATGTCCCTCCACAATCATTTACCCAAGAAAGGGTATAGCCGAGACATGGGGTAGTTAGAAAGAGGATGAACATCCCATCCAAGTTGGTGCAACCTTCATCTACATAGGCATCGACTTCCAGTATCTTTTTGGTTATCACTTCAAGAGCCTTAAATAAGCTCAAATTTACTGGAGAGTGAACCGTACTTGAGAGGAGACAACTCTCCATAGATGGAGTCATGATTAACTAGCCAGCCATCTGGGATACAATATAGTTTCACTAGTTCGAAGGATTCACCAAACCCAAGAATCCTTACATCCCTTCTTGGGTGAGGGAGTTCTAAAAAACATATGCTCAGGGCCTTCCCAAGATATGAAATGTCACAGTCTAGAAACCACTCGAAGAAGTGGATGTAAGAGAAAAAAAGGTTCAATGTGATATAGAGGTTATTAGTAACGCACTAAAGATGCTGGAATTCAAATACGATTTATATTTACTACGGATTCTCCATGATTTGGATTCCTTGAAGGGTTGGCTGGCGCCTTTGATCTCTGACTCTTTCCCCTCCTAGATGGTTGATGGTGCTAGGATCAAGAATAAGGATTTGAATTTTGTTGCTAGATATTGGTTTGGATTCATCAATATCAACCTGATGTCATCTCCGAATAAATCCATTCTTCACCACGACAAGGCGGTATTGGTAGGTACTATCATCGATCGAGAGCACATATATGTTGGTGCAATTATTATTGATGAGATGTTGATGAGAGCGAGGCAGGAACAAACATGTCACACACCAAACTCAAGGGGCGCAACTGGCTCCTAATGCCAAAACTCAGGCCCGAGCCGACCGTGCTGAACCATTTGCTACTAGCGCATGGCAGCCACACACAATCAAGAAATCAAACAAGTCTATCTCGGCTTAAAACTAAGCCATCGGCCGGCAAGGCCCCTGCCAACTGATCTATAAAAGAAACAGCTACTCCTAGGAGATCATATAAATAAATAGCCAACTAGCACAGAAGTCCTGATTGGGCCGTCGAGGCCACCATGATATCTATACCAAAACTAAAAGTAGGTATATATCAATACAATACATCAAACAGCTCACAAGCTTCAGCAAACCAACCACATAGGCCAGTATGGCCATAACGTAGCTATACACGCCACACACTAGTCTGCAAGCCTCTAAGAAGTAGTAAAGATTACCGGGACAGGGTCCCAGCCTACCCATAAAGATATATGCAACAAAAGTTAACAAACCTCCCAACTCTGGCAGCTCCGGAGGAAAGGGGCTAGCCAACTGGATAAAAAGTCAATCCTGCTACTGAGGAGGTCTACTCAGTCATCTATCAGGACCTGCATGT
>NW_006238928.1:4156796-4160903 GCF_000226075.1 Solanum tuberosum
CCCTATAGGCAGTTCATAGCTCAACAACTAACCACAATAGCCCCAAGGGCGACAACAAGCAATTGAATAGACTAAAGGTGAGCAATTTAGCTATAAACAATATATATATGAATAATCTCCAAGTCGTTCTTAACTTAGGGTCTTTCTTAACGGATCGTGAGTCCCTAAAATGAGGGGTTATAACCATCCAATCAGCCAACCATTCACAATTACATCTACAAGATCACCAACGTTAACTACATCTAAGGAAACATGTCGAACGAAGGGAATAACCTTAACATACCTTTCCAATGAACGCTCGAAAGACCGTAGTTCCTTCACGAAAGTTGTTCCTTATGTCCTAAGCTTTGCAAACACTATATATACACAGATGGTACACACCTATAAACAGTTTATAATTAATCTTATATCGGCAGATTTGCCATATTGCCCCAACGTGTCGAAACGTCCGTAAAAATTCATAAAAACAATCATAAAAGAGTCCCGAGATGATTACCTTAGTTAACCAAGTTAAAACCTTGAAGAAACACCAATAATTACAAATTTATATCTTCAAAAACCAGCTCCAAACGCAGCAAATAGAAGGGAAAAACGATTGCCACGTGTAGGGATTACGTTTCTAGGCACGGGGGCAATGTTTAATGGTAGAAATCGTCAAAACTAACCTTCATTATGCTAGGACTTCATAGAAACCCTCTCCTAAGCTTTCTCTCTGGTTTTGGAACTGAAATGAACTGTTTCCATGGCTAAAAACGTTAAATAGCCGACATACCATATTTCTTTACCCGACCCGGATCCGACCCGTATTCTACCCTGGAAGTCCCTACTAAAACCCTCATAACTTTTTACTCGGATGTCCGTTTGATACGGGGTTTTGTGCGTTACAAACTAGACTCGTAGGCCTTCGATTTAATGTGTAATAGGCCTTCTAACTCTTTATATATTGGGAGAAAACATCCAATACATTTGACCCAAATGTCAAAGAAATCTTTAAAAAGGAACTTATGATAACTTTCCCCAACTTTTATTTTGCCACTTGCTTAACTTCAAAACTTGAGATAAAATCCTTGAACACTTAAAATATGACATACTACATCCTTTTTAATTTATTATTCACCCTCTTTGTCTTTCCAGATAGGTACGAGTTAAATTAGACGTTTTGGAAAAGTCGGTCACCCTGTTTGTCTTTCAACGAAGGTATGAGTTAATTTAGACGTTTTGGAAAAGTCAGGATGTTACAAAACATCACTCCCATTTCCAGTTCTGATAACGTAGTTATGTGAGAGGGCAGAAGTCCCTTTTTTGGCTTCTATAGATGTGAGGTTCACACTGGCCTAATCCAGTGACATTCGAAGGATCGAGGTAGAGTGTTTACAGGATGATACGGCTCCGAGGAAGCTGCCACCACTAGAGTGTACGCTTGTGGTCGACTCTGCTACTTTGGCATCGGAGACTAGCATATCTTCCCCTTCTGTGGAGAAGGCAGGTATTTCCACACCTTTCTTTGTTGCTGGCCCTTCTGTTTCTACACTTATGTATGCTGTTTCTACTACTTAAAAAATTGTGAGGCCTCCCCCCTTGACCGAGGCATTGATCTATGAGAAGGGTAGCCTTTCCCGATCAACAGATGTTAGAACTGCTCGGGTTGAGAAGAATTTAACCAAGCTCATTGACCAGGCTATTCAGAAGGCTTTGGCTTCTTTGATAGAGAGGGTGGTCAAGTGTGAGGGAGATATAGAGAGCCACACATTGAGGTTAGATGATCTGATTGCTAGGATAGAGGCCCAGGAGAAGGCTGAGGGTAATTCCAGGGCACTAGGTTCCTTGAGGGTTGAGGTTGCTACTTTCAGGGTGGAGGTGGTCTAGTTAAAGTCGATGAGCATCTCCATGCTTTAGGGTGAGGTTCCCCTTCAAGATGCACCTGAGATGGTGAGTGTTGTGCCTTCCCCTAGTGTGTTCGAGGTTGTTGTAGATGTTAAGACTATTGTTGAGAATGATAGTGTAACACCCCGTAAATTCTATGACTTAAGTTAGAGCCTCACCTTATGAATAATGACTTAAAAATAGTTAAAATGATGTTTCTAAACCTTAAGTAATGCAATTGACTTGGTTTGGAAGAATAGAAGTCTAAACGTCAAGAAACGACCACGACGTTCGGAAACTAGAGAAGAATGTGTTATAGTGTGTCCTTAGGTTTTGGGCAGGTTTGGGAGTGTCATATGATGGTATAATCTGGTGAAAAGGTTTAAAATAGGTAAATATATGTTCCTAGGGTTAAAATGTTCAAATACGACACCCCGGGGCCACCCTAAGGGGTCCCGAGGAGGACCCTAACCTTGGCCAAGCAAGCTGCCAAGGCAGCTTGCAAATTACACTTGGAGGGAATAGGGGCGCGTCGCGCACTTGAACCCCCAAGGAGAAAAAAGTCAGTTCCAGACGGGGTCGTGTCGTGGACTCTACTGTCTCGAAATTTAATTCCAAATAGCTTCAGGGAACAGCTCCGCATCGCGGACTTGTTCCGCGACGAAAATGTAGAAATTCAGAAATCTATTTTTACTTCATTAAAGAGTCCATTTAAGTGAGGGGTATTTAGGGTACTTTAGGGGACGTGTATATAATTATTTTTAAGTCAATTTACCTCACTTTTATCACTCAAACACAAAACCCCAAAGATCTAAACCTAAAGTTTCTCTTTCTCTCTTCTCAAAAACTCCATTGAAGAAGATTGAACTTCAAGACGAAGACCAACTCTCCAAGGTTTCAACTCGGATTTTCGTGGTTAATTCATCAATAAGGTATGATTGGTTATCACTCTTGGTATTCCTTTCCCCAAGAGGCCCCTTCAAGATGAATTTCAAAATCTCCAATTTCTAGGTTTCAATCCAAAAACGTGGGTCTTCTTTCTAAAGTGAAATTGATGTTATAAAATGATTTTCATTGATGTTATATGAACAATTATGGATGAATTTATGTTGTATTGGTGGTTTCGTGAAGAATTTCCCATAAGACCCATGTTTTTCCTTCTTATCCTAATTCTAACCCTAGTTTGTGTTGGATATTGATTGAAGGCTATGAATTGAATGTGATGTTATGTAATTCATGTTTTTATGGTGATTCTACCCTAGGTTATGTATAATTTCTTTGAAATTAGGGTTGGGTCTTTGAATAAAGCCTTGAAGGCTATGGAGGGAATATGTCAATTGCTTATATTGATGTTGATTATGTTATTACTTCATGAATTACCTTGTATTATGTATTGGTTATGAATTTCTTGGTAATTGAAGTATGGATGTCCCACGAAGGGCAAGAAGGTATGAAGGTTGGTTCTTCTTTGAACTCAAGTATGAAAGGTGAATTACTTAGATTGTAATGATGCTATACCTAATGTGTTGTTGTGGTATTGATGGCCTAGTTTCCTCATCCTTAACCCTCTACACTTGAATTAGTTATGAAGTATGTATGTATATTATGGTATGATTGCTATATGATTGAAAGGTAGTTCTCATGATTGTAGTGTAATGTAAAGTGAAAGGTTTACTCACTTGCTAAGTGTTTCTAAAGTGAAAGGATTGTTACTCATTTATGAACACATGTGAGTTATTATGATAAGATGTTTACATAAGAGTCTTGTAAAGGCTAATGTGAACTTATGTGATGACTAAAGATTATTACAAAAGGGAATCTGATGCTTAGCACCGAAAGGGCATTAAATGAGATTGGGGTCTCACGTTTAGTAAGTCCGGCTCCCCACAACGTTTAGTAAGTCCGGATTACCTACGGTATGTGTTGTCTCATGAGATGGAAACCCTCACATTTAGTAAGTTAGGGTTTATAGAAGCAATCTCCATGACCCTTAACTATGTGCCCACATGGGACTCTAGCTTAGTAGATCCACCTAGATAGCTATGTACGAATGGTTACACCTTAGGCAAGTGTTAACCCTCTCTTTTCGGTGTGGGAGTAGAACACCGGATACCATGTAGTTCTCATGGTCTATGTCGGTTATTGCAATATTTCCCTAATGTAAAACTAAATGAAGGTATGAAAGGTGCGAACTCTTACTAGGGCTTTCTTAAGGGTTTCTACATAGTGTAAGGGAGGGTATGG
>NW_006238928.1:4161086-4165941 GCF_000226075.1 Solanum tuberosum
ATGATATTATGTTGGTTTGGATTATGATGCTTACTTTGTGTGCATATTGGATTTACTTGTCAAAAGCATGTTTTGAATAAAATGTCCTTTTATGCATGTTTCAATGGTTTTTATGCATAGTAGCCATACTTAGTACGTGTGTTGTACTAACCCATATTTTCTCCTTTTTCCCCAAACATTTAGGTTCGGGCCGTTGAGGATTCAAGCTTACTTCTCAAGACACTTGGAGTTGCTTCCCCAAGTTGGTGAGTCCTCAAGTCCGAGGACAAGACCCTCTTATCTAGCTTCTATGTTTAGTTCTTTCCTTCTATCGAATGACATTGTTGTACTTCCTATTTGCAAGACTTCTTATGGATGTAAGGGCTAAGTCCCATTTTCGATACTTCTATGTCTAGATGGTGCATTGTGACGAAGTTAGATTCTATTTTTCATATATGAAGTGAAGTTGAACTTCCAAAGTAAAAGTTTTAAATTTTCCGTGATTTTATTCTATGATACATGTTATGACAAATGCTAAGGGCTTGTATAAGACCTCTTCGAGGTCAAATACGCTGATAACGACTAGGGGATGCTCTCAGGTCGTTACAGATAGTGAGAGGGTCGAAGAGGAGTTGGCCGAGGAGATTAATGAGGAGGAGTTGTGAGTTGAAGAGAACGAGATTGCTGAGACACTGACCAAGCTGCATGAAACCGAATATGTCATCCTTCAAGCTGCCATTGAGAGATATCTTCGAGAGACATCAGAGGTTGGTTCTAGTTTAGTCACTCCAGACTCTACCATACTTCCTATTGCTGAGATAGGCACTAATGCCCCACTACGACCTTCCATGTCGCCTCCAGTGATCCTATTGTTGGGCATCGTTGCTCGTCTTGAGGCTTCACCACCCGAGACTCTAGATCAGAGTGCTCCACAGATATAGCCTTTTAGGGAGACCCTTTCTCTCAACCTCCCAATACTTTTACTTATTTTTCATTGAGGCACTGCATTCTATTTTTGGTGGGGTGAGGGCCTTCATGACAATATTTCCCTTTTAGTTGTATTTTGTTATTTCATATTTTGAAAAATTGTAGTTTAATGTTTTTTATATTAGAATACTCTTTTAGGTAAATATGTATCTCTTTACTTCTATTTCGTTCTTCCTTGATGTTGTAGCCCCACAATGAGTTCAAATCATGAAATGCTTGAAGTTTTCATTGATAAAAAATTGAGGATCGATTGTGTTTAATATCGATGTCTTGAATAGTACTCATGATAAATATGATTCATTATATTGGTTGCGAGAATGAAATCTATGTGGTTACACTTTTTGAGCGATCTCTTTTAATCTTATTTTTGCTAGCTACGTTTTGATGTGAGCATTGCAATAAACATCGCACGTATTCTTGTGATCTTTTGAGGATGTGCTAAATGAGTGTATTTCGAAGTGCCATGTGTGGTGAGGTTTTACTTGAAAGCATACATGTAGAGTCCTAGAATCTTGTTAGTCCAATTGCGTGAATATTGGTGAATGTGAGACACGATCTTGGGGAAAAATTCAATGAGGGAACTAAATTGTCTATAAAGCCTTTGTGACTACCTTGTGAGGGTGTGAATCCATGTTGGCACCAGTTGAGCCTAGCTAATTTGCTGACAACCAAAAGAAGCCTCTTGAACCAAAATTGTCCTTTCCTTCTCACCAAAGATCCTTTTTGAAGCATTGTGATGTTTGAATAGCTAACTTATGCCAAAAGCCTAAGTTGGGGTGTGGAAAGGAAGGAAGAATGAAAGCTAACTGAAGGGCAAATAAAGAAGAAATGGTACTCAACTTTGAAAGTGTTACCAAAAATAAGGAACCCCTCCTTATAAAATAAAAGGAGGGCTCATTATGAGGAAAATGCCTTGGAAAAATGAAAATAAAAAATGGAAGTGAATGAATAAAAGGGGATTCCAAATAAACTGAGTGGAAAGTCAAAGTTTGAGTTCTCAAAATGGGAAAAGAAGGAAAAGAACTTAAGAAGAGGTAATGATGATTGCAACAATGCTTTGCAAAGGTATAAGTCACTAATCCAAATTGGCCATGCCATAATCCATAGCCCCATTACAAGTCTAAAATACCCTTGAGATCTTGCATGCACTAGGTTGTGTGATGATTGGAAAATATGGGAAAACCTATGGGACAAAGCTTACATGTGTTTCTCTTTTGAGAGAGTGCGAGTTGCATTGATTCCTATTACCTTTGTTGATTTGCTTCATGAGAGCATGGAATTGTTTTTGATGTGAGGGAACTTTAATGCGTTTGTTTAAGCATGTTCTTGCATTAGACAAGAAGCTAACGTGAGCTTGAGCTTGCGTGGAGACTAGCTAGTCATCATTTGAAGATATTTGATCATGATTTAGGGTAACATGCTATTGAGAGTAATCTTGCTATGGTGCTTGCATGCTAGCTGTCATTGAGTACTATTGTACACACCCTTATTAAGCTTATTGTGTTCTTGATTTACTTGAGGACAAACAAAAGTTTAAATTGGGGGTGTTGATAAGTGGTAGATTTGCACTCATTTAAGGTCCATTTAGCTCAATATTTAGAGTCCTCAATGCCTAATTTTATCCTTTTCTAATAGAATATTAATGATTTGCAGTCGTGAAAGAAATTGGACAAGACAATGACTGATGTTTGAAAGAATGACCAAAAATATAAAAAGAAGTGCAAAGTGAACATTGTTGATTGCCTAAAATGAAGGGCAAATTGTCGTCTGAGCACGACCTTACCCAAAGTAATAGTGCATAGTACTTGTGTCTATTAAAGAAGGTTGACAGACTCCCATTGAAAATGTGAGTTGCCGAACGAGAACGATGGTCCTGATGCACATCACCCAAAACGACAATGTGCAAGCAAATATTTAATGCTCGAACGGCCAACCAAGATGTTATTCTGCGATTTGCTGAATGTGACAAGATGACTCAATTGAGTTCACCAACTGAGATTCAAACACTAGAAGCCTAGAGCATCACAAGGCAAGCTAAGGAGCGAAGAGTGAGTCACTGATCAGGTTTGGCGAGCCCAACTAATGTCACCAAGTCAGTTAATAAGTGGATTTTAGGCCATATTTTGGAAAAGTATAAATAGCCCAAATGATATAGTTTTTAAAAAGAAGTTTTTGATTTAGAAAGTCGATCAGAAAGTGAGTAGAGAGAGTCTAAGAACACTTTACGTTTGATGAACACATTTCTAGCATTTTGGGCTTTTACAATTTGAAGCTTGAATTTGATAAATTGAAGTTAAATCCAAAGTGGGTTTACTCTAAAATGCTTGATTTCAAGTTACACATGGCTGCTTTCATGGAAGGTATAATTTCTTTACTTTTTGTGATAGGTGGCTATAACCCCAAGATCTAGGGGTGCTCAAATGGGATTATGTGTGATTTAATGTAGTGGGTATTGTGTTATTCTCTATTTTGTTGTTGTTATGCATGAATTTGGTCTAATTACCATGAGGCTAACTTAAGGGTTAAGTTTGTAAACTTAATCTCTACTTCCAATCTCTGGTTGATGCTCGAGAGGTATTAATTGGAGTGGGTCATTAGTTCAATAATAGCAATTTAGGTTTGTTGTATGTAGCTTGCTTGAAAGACAGGTTATGGGTCACATCTATTTGCCCTTTTTTATAAGAGAGAATAGAGTGATATATTGGGTTGTTTAGGATTGGCATTTAGATGAGGTCGAAAAGAGATTCTATGCATAGATGCTTTGAGATTGAAAGATGATTAGAATCATTGAAGATGACTTAGCCTATTCATGAATGTTCATCAATATAGAGCAACACAATTACTCCTATGTGAGATCAATTTTCAATCCCCACACCCCTAGACTGATTGTTAACTCTTGCTTTTGTTTATATTTTAATTTAATTGCGATAATTGATAACCAAAGGTTTATAATATGTTTTTTTTGTACCATCCACCCAATTGTCCTTACTATTACAAATGAGCTAAGTTAAACTCCAATATTCTTGATAAGGAATTCTCCACGATATACCATTCCCCGTGGGGTCGACCCCGACTATTCATTGGGTTTTTTACTGACTGTGATCACTCACTCTTAATTGGTTTTGGAGGGTGATTTGAGTATTATCATGAGGTGGGACATATCTATCCTTTTCAGCTTCCATATCTCTCCAATTGCCACCTCAATCTCTCAAACCATTTTCTCGATTCTTCTTCCAACCTTGGTTCCCACTAGGTCTTGGGTAGTTAGGATGAGAACCCCCCAATCGATTTCCCATGTAATTTACTTCTTCGTTGTACAATGCTTCAAACTTGGAATCTTCTGGGCATTGCCCACTGTTTGTTCCAACTGCATTTACCATTTTCAATCTACCTCTCATGACATGTTTGGACAACAAGTCAAGTTGGGTCATCATTTTAGCCATGTTTTAATCGTGCTCATGATCCTTTTCCATTCATTTCTTGCCCATTCCCTTTTTTTAAGAAGATACCTGATCTTCTCTAGTATGCCATACTCGGTTCACTTTTGTCATATCATCTAGCAATAATGTTGCCATATAGGACAGTTGTCACATTAGCCCACCTTGAAAAAGTTGGTTAGTGAAATGACCCAAAAAGTTCTTAAAAATGTGCTTCGGGAGTTACCGGAAACTTGTTTAGCTATATATACAAAAATCCGTTTCGTTTTTTGAAAATCCGACTTCATATTCTTGTTTAGGGGGTCAAATTGAGTGGGAAATGGGTCTAACCCAAATTTTAGAGCAACCGTATCAAAATCCGAAATTTCCAAGTGAAGCCTTTTCGAGGGTCTACTTTGGAGTGTCATATCTCCTAGCACACAAATTATTTGGGTGGCCAATAATATATCCAT
>NW_006238928.1:4173397-4210976 GCF_000226075.1 Solanum tuberosum
TAGAGGTGTGCATTGGACAAGTATTTTGTAAATGAGCTTGACTCTTATTCTATGATGTCATTTTGAAATGGTTTGCCCATAGTCCCTATTTCCCGTTAATTAATGTTGAATGTACTTCCGCGACCGATGAAGTGTGATGACAAGTTTGAGAGGCTTGTTTGGGGTTCCTTCGGGTTCCTCATTCGCCATGTCACGTCTAGGCCCTAGGCTTGGGTCGTGACAGTTAGCCAAGCCTTTGTTGAGTGAATCAAGGCTGCATTAAAATTATTACAATAACAAATTATCTGGAACACCATGTGTTGGACATTGTAGTAAAAAATTTTGGTACCACAATCATGTCTCGTGAAAAGGTTCACCTCCCACTCTTTTAAAGTTCTAGATGATGTCCTTAAGTTTGACATTCTCTGAGGAAGGAAAGAATCTCTCTAAGAAGGCTTCAGTTAGGTCCTCCCAAGAAGTGATAGAATCATTTGGCAACTCAGCCAACCATCTTGTGGCTTCCGCCGTTAAGAACAATGGAAATAATCTCTACCGAATAGACTCTTCTGAAATTTTCTTGTTGACGAAGAACCCATAAGTATCTACAAAGTTTCGAAGGTGTTCATGAGGATCCTCATGGGCAAAACCCCCGAAAATTCCTCTCATTTGGAGCATTTGTAGCATTGTTCCGGTTACATGATACATTGCTCTCCCTATGGTACGAGGTAACCGGATAACTTTAATATTCTCAATGAAATCATGTGCATGTCATTTCAGTCACCCATTTGATTATTCTGCCCATAATGACTAGCGTCGTCACTACCATTGTCACTCAAGTTTGTACCTGCAAAGAGGTAACACAACAATACCAAGAACCACTCTACTACAACTCAATAAGTTCACAAACTAACTTAACTAATTTAATTCTTAACTACCATTCCCCGACAGTGGTGCCATTTTTTATAACGCTCAAATTACCATAAAAATAATTAGAAGAGTAAGCAGTCGTTGTCAATAAAAATACCCAATAAAGAGTTAGGGTCAAATCCTATAAGGAATAGTTTAATGATAAAAATTCAACTAGGAAATTAAGAATGCAGACCTATTCATTGTAGCATGTTAAGACAAGTTGGTGGTGATTCCACCAAATTACTAAATTAGCATGAAGTATCAAGTGTCACAATTAAACTAAATTTTAGAAATTTAAGCAATTAATCTAGGGGTGCGGGGATAGGAATCGATGTCACATAGGAGTAGTTGTGTTGCTCAATAGTACTAAACAATTATGGATAGGTTGGGTCATCTTTAATGACACTTATCTTATTTTGATCTCATAGCACCAAGTCATAAAATCTCCTCTCCGTCTCATATATGAGAATAAAAAATCAACCCATTACCTTATGGAATCTCTCTTTCTAGTAGATTTTGGCAAATAGATCTGAACTATATTCTCTCTTTCGAGAAACCATAGAAATCAAACCCAAATTGCATGCATTAAAATAAGTACCCACTCCAATTGATCTCTTTCGAACATCAATTGGAGATCGAGAATAGGCTTAAGTTTGCAAACTTAACCCATGAATTAACCCCATTCTAATTAGCCTAAATCCATGAATGTACAACAATAAAATAGAACAAGAAAAAATATCCACTATATTAAATCAACACCCAATCCCTTAATTGCACCTCTAGAATTGGGGTTTTAGCCACACATCATACAATGTAAAGAAATTATACCTATCATGATAGCAGCCATGGATGTGATGAAATTAAGTAATTCTAATCAACACCCACTTTGATTTCAACTTTAAGGTTTCAATTTTAAGAGTGAAATTTAAAACCCCAAAACTAAAGATGTTTTTCACAAGGTAAGAACTCTCATACAAAACACTCAATGACAAAAACTACAAAAAATTTGTAATTCCTTAAAATTATCTTCCAAAAACTTTCTAATTTTCTCTCCTTTGAGCTATTTATAGTTTCCCAAAATTCACTGTGTGACCAACTTTGCGACATTAGTTAGGCTTGCAAAACAAGATCAGTGGATCACCATTTCTTCCTTAGCTCGCCTTTCTTTTGCTTCAGGCTTCAAGTGTTTGAACTTCAGTTGGTGAACTCGATCGAGTTTTCCTTTCACATTGGGCAGATTGCTGATTACCTCATTTATTTGTCTTTTAAGCCTTCATTTTTCATCAAAGTACTGTCACCTTCGGCGATGGTCAACTTTTTCGCCCTTCAAATTCAACGAGTCATCATTTTGCTTTTTAGACCGCGTATTGGCCTTGATATTCTTCAATTGTGAGTACTATTACTTTGGGCAAGGTCAGGCAACTTGGGTGGTCCGCCTTTTTGTTAGGAGACTACCTGTGTGGAGTTTATACTTCTTTCAATGTTTTTGAACTTTCTTTCATATATTCATCCTTGCTTTGTCCTTTAGCCTTCATAGCTGCAAATTATTTAAATATCATCAAAATAGGACATAATTAGGTATTAAGGATACCAATTGTTGAATTAAAAAAGCCTCAAATGAGTGTAAATCTAGTACTCATCAGAAGCCCCCTCACCTTTTCTTGATCTTCCCTAACCAAATCCACACCCAACGGTTTCACATCTCTAGCCTTAGACAAACAAATAGGAGATCTGCATCACCTCTCATAGAGTGTCTCAAATGGTACCACATCAATGCTAGAGTGATAACTATTATTATTATAAGAGAACACACATAAGGGTAAGAAATGATCCCAACACCCCTAAAATCAATTACGTATGCTCTCAGCATACCTTTCATTACCTCAATAGTCCTCTCTGACTAACTGTCGGTCAGATGATGTAAAGTTGTACTGAAAGTGAGTTGAGTTCCCAATGCTTCATGCAACTTACGAAGAGCTTTGAAGTAAACTTAATCTTGCGGTTTGTAATGATAGAAAGAGGCACCCGTGCAATCTTACTATCTCTTGACATAAATCTTTGTCAACTACTAACAATTGTAATTCACCCTAACTTGAATGAAAAGGGTTGATTTAGTCAACATGTATACAATAACCCCAATCAAATCATATTTTCCCAAAGTCTTGGGTAGTCCAACCACAAAATCCATCGCAATCATTTCCCACTTCCATTCAAAAATGGGCATCCTCTAAAGCAAACCTGCAGGCCTTTGGTTTTCGTACTTCACATGTTTGCAGTTCTGACACTAACATTAATACTCAATAAAGTAGCCTCAAATCCCTATACATCTTGCTCATACCTGTATGGATATATTAGCGCGAACCATGAGACTATGCCTAAACATTCTGGATCAATTAACCAACCCGAGGAACACAAATACTTCCTCTAAAATCTAACACACCGTCTATATCGAGAATAGAATATTGGGTCTCCCAGTCTCCACCTTAACTTTGAGCTTGGCCAACTCCTCTTCCTCCAATTATTTGACTTGTTTTATCTATAAAGGAGGGCTTAGCCTCCAAACTGGCTAACACCCCACCCTCTTCTGATATTTCCAATTGCATGAACTTAGACTCCAAACTCTAAATTTCTCTGGACAAAAGTCGCTTAGATATGCCCTAACAAAGCCAAAGTGCCCATGCTAATTGTCTTTTGGCTCAATGTGTCTGACACCAAATTTGCCTTACCTAGATCATACTGAATGGTCACATCATAATCCTTGAGAAACTCTATTCATCTTCTCTTCCTCAAATTCAAATCCTTCTGAGTGAATACATGTTGAAGACTGCGATGATCTGTGAATACCTCACACTTCACCCCATATAGATAATGCCGCCAGATTTTAAGAACAAACACCACCACTGCTAACTCCATATCATGGGTGGGATATTCCCCATATGAACCTTCAACTGTTTGGAAGCATAAGCTATAACATTATTTACCTACATCAACTCAACACCTAAACCCAAATGTGAAGAATAAAATAAATAATGAAATCCTTACCTTCCACCGACAAGGTCAAGATAGGTGTTGTGGTCTAAAGATCCTTGAGATTTTGGAAACTCTCCTCACATTTATCTAACCACTCGAAAGGTACCACGTTTTAGGTAAACATGGTCAAGTGCATAGTAATAGAAGCAAAGTTCTTCACAAACCTATGATAATAGCTAACAAGCCCCACAAAACATCTAACCTTTGTCATAGAGCTAGGTCGAACCCAATTTTTATCTGCCTAAATCTTTTGGGGATCTACCATCACCCTTTCATGTGAAACCACATGCTCGAGAAAAGAATCCGAGGGCAGCCATAATTCACACATTGAAAATTTAGCATACAACTTTTGTTTTCCTAAGATACCCAGAACAATACAAAGATGGTCTACATGCTCCTCCTTCCATTGGAGTAAATCAAAATTTCGTCTATAAACACAATAACAAAGGAATCCAATGTCATAAACAACCCTTCATCAAACTCATAAATATCACAAGTGCATTAGTCAACCAAAGTGACATCACCAAGAGCTCATAATGCACATATCGGGTCATGAAAGATATCTTAGGTATGTCGTCAGGTCTAATATTTAACTGATGGTACCCTAACCTCAAATCTATCTAACAAAAACCTGACAAACCCTGCAACTGGTCAAACAAATCATCTATGCGAGGGAGGGATACTTATTCCAGATGGTGACCTTTTTTAACTATTGGTAGTCTATCCACATCATCATACTACCATCCTTCTTTTTTACAAATAACAAGGATACTCAAAGAGAAGCACTTGTACGCACAAACCCATTATCAAACAGTTCCTTAAGTTGAGTCTTAAGCTCTCTCAACTCTGCCAGAGCCATGCAATAGGGAGGAATAGAAATTGGGCAAGAGCCCAACTCTAAGTTAATACAGAAGTTGATGTCCTTATCCAAAGGCATACCATGAAGATATATAGAGAAAACCTTCGGAAACTCAAAAACCACAAAAATAAACCCAAAGAAAGGAAACTTTGCACTAACATCCTAAATATGTGAAAAATAGGCCAAACCATTATGCCCTACTAGTTTGTTAACCCGAAGAAATGATATGATGTTTAATGGCTTAGGCCTGTACACCCCGTTCCACTATAACCATTCCCTTCTTGAGATCTCTAGAGTCACGATTTTAGCATTAATTTTGACACAACAAAATAGGGGAACACCAAGTCATATCCAAGATCACATCAAAGTCTAGAATATCCAGTATGACTAAATCTACCTGGGTTTGTAGGCCCATAAACAATTTAAAACAATCACGATACACATGGGTTACTACAACCGACTCTCCAACAGGGGTAGCAACATAGAGATGGGCATAAAGGGTATAAAAATCAAATTAAATCCTAGAGTAAATGTTAGAGATCATAATAATAAGTAGAACCCGGATCAAACAACACATTTGCCATCCGATCATAGAGAAGAATGGTATATGTAATCACAATATCTTATGCATCAACCTCTAGTCTGCCCGAAAACATGTAACATTGAGCTATATCTTCAATACATGAAACCCCTTCCAGGCTTCACTGCTCCTCTTCTCGTATTACCATTACTTTGGCCTCCACATCCTCCTTGAATACCTCCCACCCACCGTATGGACGTCCTCTACCATGATTACCTCCACCCGTTGGAACCACTAACCTATTTTCTGCAGGGGCATTCCTTTTTGAAGTGCCTGAAATCACCACAATAGAAACAACCACAATCAAGTGAATTCTTACTAGTTGATGCATAACAAGCCTCTTGACCACTGGTAGAAATGGTCATAGACGACTAAATTGGATGAGCTTAATATACGTACTGACCTAGACCTTTAGAATACAAACCACTGTAGTTACCCATATTCTTGGACTTCTTAGGCAATGCCTTGGCTTGACCATCCAATCAAAATCCCTCTACCTTATTCTTGAAGTCAGTCACCTCATTGAACTCTAACATGTAAAGGTCATAGGCACAGGAAAAACCTATAATACATAACTCAAACCTTTGATGGACAACCGGATCCTCTTTTATTCAGTTTTCACCAATTACATAGTGAATCGGTAAAGGGCATGGAACATAGCCTCATAAGCAGACACCACCATATTACCCTTTTCAAGAACTATCAACTCATCCTGTATCTCAAGGTCAGAGGCATGTACTTCTCCAAGAATGAGGCATGAAATTGTGCTTAAGTCAATGGAGGTTAGATCGATGAACGTCATTCCACAAAAGCTCTCTATCATTGCTTTGCCTCACCCTAAAGTTGGAAAGTCACAAGCTACACCCAATGTTGTTGCACAATGCCCAACTTATGAATCCTCTCATAGTAGTCCAACATGCACTCAAACACATCCTCACCCAAAAAATTATGAACAATGAAGGCTTAAGCTTCAAGAACTTGGTTAGCATCTCATGTTTTCTACCAGTCATCACAGGGCTAAGCAATGGTCGGAACAAAGTGCTAGTACCCATGTCCCTATCCACTTTTAAAATAATGGAAGCAACAGTCTAGGTGATCAAAATTTGAGTAGCCTGAACCGTGGGAAAGGCTCTTGAACTTTCCAACCCACTCATAAAAGATGGTACCTAATAAACAGTCCCCGCGCCCATTAGGAGAAGACTTATAGTCCCAGTTTGTATCCTTACCTCTGGTTCAACATCATCCTCAATCTCAACCTCTTCCTCCACATGATCTTGGGGTGGGGATGGGGCCGCTTCCCTTGGTACATTCTCAGTCTCAACTCCACCTCTAGAGGGTGTTTCTCTTCATCTACCCCTGCCCTTACTCTTCCTCTGCCACGACATTACACTGCGGTATCAATTTCATGCTTTATCATTGGAGTTACTACCTTTTTTTCGTTACGTTAAGTGCCAACCATCTGTGGATAGAAGAGTGGAAGAGTTAGGTACCAATTTAGATTGTCAAATGTCAATTGGAATCAAGTCATCGCACTAGAGAAGAAAGAAGAGAATTTCCTCAAGTCTTGTAGCCTTTTGCGAAAAAGTACATACTTTTCTGTACCATTCCACAATACTTTACTAGAATCGTTTTAGTACGAAAAAATCAAGAAACCTAGGGCTCTGATACCAAGTTTATTACGACCCTGATCATTGTGAGTGGCACCTACACTAAACCACCTTGTGGGAGAACAAATGATTAACCCAACACCATTTATAATACCAAGGTTATCAATAATAAGTAAATATTTTAGACAACTAAAGAATTGAGTCTCAATAAATTCAACCCAATAGTCCAAAATTATTTAATGCAGAAAACAATCCCTAAGAATTGAAAGCCATCACACAAAAACTCTAAAACAAACAAACTAGGGATGTAACCCTAACTACTAAAAGTAAATCTAAAGTTTAATGTATGTGTCGGAAAAGATAGGAAAGAAAAATAGAGGAATCAATGACATCATGAAAGATGTAGCTCACCCTTGGATTCAGTAGTCTCATAACTACGGTCTTGGATCAGCCGCTCGAATATGTCGTATGCTCTATAAGAAAAAGAACATGTGCAGTATCAATATAAAAATCACAGTGTACTGGTAGGATCACTCAAAAAATCCAAGAAATGAATATAAACAGTTCAATACAATAGAGTAACATAGTACAATGCATATAACATCAAGTAACAAACCACATAAAATTTCAGTCACTTGCCATGAAACAATAATATATGAATGCATTTCCCACATGATCACAAATGCAAATGCTTGGTTCTCTCATGGAACTATAATGACATACATGATCCTCTCATGGAACTCAAACCCAAACTGTTAGTGCACCAGCTTGGTACCTAAGCCATCCATAGTTAGTGTACCGTCATGGTACCCGAGTTATCCATAGTTAGTAAACCAACATGGTACCCGAGCCAATCAATAGTCACAAACAATCATGCACAATCACTTAGCACAATGAACAATACAACTTGGAAACCACAAGTCACAAAAGCAAGTTTATAGCATGAGATTACCTACATGATATTATTTCATATGTCTCCCTACCATGCACTGAATAAATGATACTACAAAGAAGTAGACATGCATACATATATAAAACAAAAACATACAGTCATCACCTACTTCTAATCAAGCCTCTTGGAAACTATAAATAGCTTAAGCTTTCCCCATGTGAGTGTCTTGGCTTGTTCTTGGTCTAACACAACAATATAAAAAACAATCAATCAGTAATGACCAATAATTAACCCAAATTATTAACAAATCCTAATCCTAGTCCAAAATACGATCATCTTTCCCAACTTAGGGCTTTTTCCACTGCGGAAAATCACGTCAAAACCATCCTTCCAAGGGATATAACCTAGTTTCTAAGGCTTAATAATTAATTCATAAGGTTGATAATTCTTACCGTACTAACAAATTCCATGAAAAAAAAAGTGCAAACTGCACAAAATTCCCCTCCCTAGTCCAAGAACTAGGCATTTTTGGGCTATTTCTCCAATAAATCCTGATTCACCTTGCTATAGCGGCTCAACCCGCTTAAGTGGTCAGCACACTCCGCTATAGAGGGAAGCCTCTCTCTGTAGCGAGGTCGATGAAAGTTTAGAAACTGTAAAGTTCAGAAAAGGCCATTTTTACACCACAACCTCTTCTCTTGACGTCCCGACGACATATACCTTCCACGCTAAGATCAATTTTGGAGTTCTACTTACCCGAATTTAATTCTGAAAGGCTCTAGAACTAGTTAATGTCTCGGAAACCAGAACGTATCACCTAAAATTAATATAACACCCAACCCATTCCCGGATGAACCTAGACTTCATCTAGTCCTGATTCTTTTTTTTCGGCTCGCTAGCCAAACAAATTTAAGTCATTACCAGAAAAGTTTTCTGGCCCAAATTCTTCTCTATTGGCCTACTCATAATGATCGGGTCAGGTCGTTAAAATACAAATTTCATAATTAGTTTGGGCGACTTCCCTTCAACATTAGTTTTTCCACCGAAAGAAGAAATAAGTAGATACACTTATCGTTAATTAAAATATTTAGTTGGTATGAGAAATCATAAAAGAGCAAATTTTGGAAAAGCTATGATTTAAAATTGAAGAAATTAAAAGTAAATTATGCTAAATTGATGGAGTCATGACATGGAAGAGAAATATGAATAGTATAAGTGAGAGAAAGGTTAAAGGAAAAAATTAGTCAGGTACAATTTATAAGTATGCATGAAATAGGGTATTGTGCATAACCCTGTAATTCACTATTAAAATAATATTATAGCTTTGTTAGGTAATTATTTAAAGTAAAATTATAAAACTAAATATGAGATTTTATTATAAAATCAAGCTCAGAACAATATAATTATAAAGGGAAAAAGACAATATAAGTAGAAGAAAGAGAAGACTTTTCTTCATATTCAAGTGTATCTTACAATGGTGAATGATAGCTCAATTTATAGGTTGAGATATCACTCCAAAGGTCACCATGTTCAATGACTAAACTAGTAGATACATTGTTATCCAAAAAGGGGAGTTCATATCACCTAGGGAATATACATACATGAATCTTATAGTTAATGAATAAACCAAATGGACAACCCACTATTCAATGGATTTATAGCAACCCCCCTTGATTGTCCATTGATAATGTGCCTCGTTTAAACCTTACTAGGAAAAAACCTATGGGAAAAAAATTCTAGTGAAGGAAAAAAGAATACGCATATATTTTAATACGCATTATTTGTTGCCTCATTAAAAACCTTGTCAGGAAAAACCAGTGGGACAAAACCTCGGTCAAGGAAAAAAGAGTGCAACGCGTATTATACTCCCCCTATTAAAATATCACTTAATTTCTTATGATGATGTCATCCAATCTCATATACCAACTTCTCAAATATTGACAGTGTCTTTGTGATCAAATCACATTCACGAAAAGTAGCATGATTGAATTCATTCTGATATATCATTTTTTGGTTCCGTGGATATGATGAGGCTTTGAGTTTAGCCGAACATATTCTTGAAAATCACTATATTCATAACCTCGTTGTTGCAAGTAAAAATTGTTCATTCAACTTATTCATAGTAACAATCATCTTGTGGACACTTTCATTTGCAGTTGATTATCTTGTCAAATTACTTCAAATAAATGTCTTTGATGTCATTTCAACATCTTCTTTTTGGGAGGAGCAGAATCTTATTAATAACTCACTGCAAAATATTTGATTGTATATAGCAAGGTTCATTAGTGCCTCCAATTGACTGATATATGGAGTTTAATCACTAAAAAGTTTTTCATCCTTTTCTTGAGATCGAAATGAATCCTTATTTATGTCAACCGATCTCATAATCATTGGGGTACTCAATGAATGTCATTTATCCTTATAAAATCGCAAAAAAAAATCAATGTAGGTTGCTTGATGGACAAATATTTCATTTGTCAAATTTTCAATTTGTAGGTCAAGACAAAAATTTATCTTACCAAGATCTTTTCATTATAGATTTCCTTTATAAACACTCAACGACTTTTGGAACCTCTTTTAGAGTGCTAATAATGTTCAAGTCATCAACATACACAACTATTATAATAAATTTAGATCCCTACCTTTTTATAAAAATGTAAGGACAATTAGGGTCATTTTTATACCCTTTCTTCCCTGATTATTCCATTCCATGTAGGGATTCTTGAAGCTTTATTGAAAAAGTTTCTTTCAAACCTTTCAATGCTTCACACCTTGAATGGTTCAAGGATTTTATATAACCTTCAGTGTCTAGCTAGACATGACAATTATTCATTATATGCATTCAAGTTTTTCATATGTTGTCAGATAAAAACAAACCTCATTGCATCCATCATAGGGAAAAATATCTCCAATACTATCAAGACTTTACGAAAAATCTTTATGCCCCAAAGTACAAGTCGTACTTGATATCTTATGGTTATACTAACGCATATTAATTTATTTATACCTCACTGATATTATAACTTGATTATGGACTATCAGTCCAAAACGTCACTTTTCTAAGTGAAACAAAATATACTTGAATTATGCGTTTTATTTGGTCAATCATTTATTTGTCCACACTATGTGAAAAATTTGAATTCAAGATCCTCATCACGATCTGTACTATTGAGTGCTTCTTTATATTAAAGGTATCGTCGACGGTCATTTGATATCGATTTCAATATGACATAACGTATCGAGAATTCTTCATTTTTCATCATTTCAGATATCTGAATATTTATCAATATTTTATGAAGTGTCATGTCGTCGTGCTCCTTTAAAGCACCCGCCTCTTTATCATGACCATCTCGATCATTTTCTCCTGTCCTTCCTCAAGGAGTTTTATATTTGGAATCGATCGGTCTATCACAATTCAAGCGTATCGTAGACTCTGTTCAATAAAGACATCTCGTTGGAGTATTTACAACTGAATTATAACATAAGGTTAGTAAACTCATCTGAAAATTGATTTGCAACATTACGCAAATGAATTATCCCATAAACTTCAAGTTCACATTTTTTTAGATGAAGGACTAGATAATTCATAATTCATCTCTCACATAATTTTCAGCTGTCAATCATCTCTCACATAATTTTCAGTTGTCAATCATCTCTCACATAATTTTCAGCTGTCAATCATCTCTCACATAATTTTCAGCTATCAATCATCTCTCCTCTTAATGTTAGAAACTCTATCATTCATCCCAACTTCATTTAGGGAAGCATCTTTATGCGTGTGGTGGAGCAATTAAATCATAATCGTACATTCAAAGTTTTAGATGAAAATTGTTTGGTTCCTGACCCTGAACCAATTTGATAGGGGACATTTATTGTCTTGATGCATATAAGTGTTGCTACCTGTTAAATAAATTCAGCTCATACCAAACTTCTTTAGGGAGATTTTTTCTCGTAACCATTGGGTTAGTTATAATTAGAGGCATACAATTTCTGCTAAACCCACCAACATTATCAACATAATTTTATAATTCGAGCAAACAACCTTAGAAAAATTAATTTGCAAGTTGATAATAAACTCACATGTTACCATACCATAGATGCATCGATTAAATCATAATAGTAAATGGTCAACATGGCAAGTGAATGGGCCCATATTCACCTTTTTATATGTTCCAAATAATTTCAGGAAATAATATTCCAACCTTAGCTGGTACAATGATAATTTTATAATGAAAACAAGAAACACATTAGAGTTTTTGAAGAATCTTTTGTTTCTTCAACATATAACCACGTGAATTCTCAATTTATTTTACATCACATTTAAACAGAAATGGTCAATCGGTTTAGCCAACTGATATTTATTTCAGTACATTTATAGTTTACTTTTGCATGTGATTTTATCAGCATGCCCATTTTGTGTGCAATAAACAAGAGGAAAAAATGGGTAATCTTTTACATAAATATTTATAATCTACTTTGATTGTAGTAATCTGAAGATATTAACCTTTTTATAATTTATAGACTCAATATAATAATTTTTCTTTTCAATTTATTCGAAACTTAAAAAGTTTCTTTTGAGACTTACTACAACCCCAATATTATTATTTTGATAATAACACAACTTGTTAGAGCTTACAATTGATTTTGTGTACTATCACATTTTTTATGACATCATTCGTATGGTGAGCATCTCCTTCATGGAGAAAATTATATTATTATTTTCATGGTCAAAATTATTACAAGCAAGACATGTTTCTTTCTTCACTTTTTTCTTACCATAGGTACACAATCAATGACAAATTTGTATTGTCACACAATAATATTATTTGGTCATGGCCACAATCTTTATAGGCAAGAATTACTTCTTTCTTTTTTCCTTTCGATATTTTACGGTAAATATACCATAATATTTATGACATATAAACATACATGACCATTGACCATTTCTGCCAAGTAAAATTTATTTAATTCTCTCAAACCTCCCGTAGAGGTGAGTTATGGTATATTTCCAACCATACATGAATATTTTCTTATTCATATATTTTTCCTTTATATTTTGACAGATTCACTTTCAACAATGAGCAAACATTCAAGATATTTATCACAATTCACAATCTTTTCATGAGTTGACCATAACCATTTATACATGTCATACTTTCATACTTGACATATTTACATGACCCACCTCAACATCACTTTGAAAGGTAAAGTGAACCGCCGTTTTATATTCTTTTATTTTGATGGAGGATTTATAAAATTATCAAATTATTAGGTCATACGAGAAATACATGTATGATGACCTTTCATATTGTTTTGATGACAAAAATTTCTTTCACATTTTGAAGGATTATTTTGAGAACTCGTAGTGTTCTTTTCACCACAATAATGACTATTATTATTTCGTCATTCCATGCCCTATTCATACATTCAATCATTTATCATCTTTCAGACTTATTATTCGTTGCTACCACATTTATACGATAGAATGGAGCAATCAATTGGGTAAATTTCAACGTTAAAATATATTGCAACCACTTTTTCTTCACGGAGTGGAGCAAATTCATTGGGACGAATTTCATGACTTTTCATAAAAAATATATTATTTTTACCTTAGTCATCGTTATATCACTAGTATGATGCATTGATACTCAAGTTCAATGTCTTATCCATTTAAAGGTGTCTTAAGCCATAATTTTGTGGGACTTGAATCCAATACCTTATCATTATGGTGCATCAAGATTCAAATCTGATGTCTTACCCCTTTTGGTGCGATATTACTTGATTTTCTCTTAACAAGTGCGATAGTAGGTCAAGTGAAATGGACTTATCTCATATCCTCTTAAATTTCTCTTAACAAATATCAATTGAATCTCTATTTCCATTTATATAATTTCCTGCACCACCTCAACTATACAATTACTACAACTAAATTTTAAAATATTAATCATTAAAAAGAGAATTTGTTTATTCAAATATATGTACAAACTAAATTAGTCAAATCATCTCACTATTCAGAGGAATCGAATCTTCATATTACTACTTCTCCAATAGTTAGTACAGCCGACAAATAATAATTAAATGTAAGCAATACTTTCTAAAGCTTACATATGATTAGTTGATTTAATCAACTCCAATTCCTACAAAACTACAATTACATTATTATGTAATATAAACTAGTCTAATCTTTAAATCTGAAAATAACTTAAATTAGAATAGATAGGAAAATTTAATCCCTCAATAATAGGAGCATGATGATAAATAATTTGGATGCATCTTGGAACAAGCCAACTCTGTCATGGAGTGTGTCGACGTTACTGTTTCTTTTTTTTTTCTTTAATAGAAATTTTGAGAATGGAAAAGTACAAAAATCTTCTAGCTGTATTGCTATCAAGCACCATAATATTAATATAGAAACTTGTGCTGATAACGTATTATAAAATCAAGCCCAGAACAATATAATGATAAAGAGAAAAAGACAATATAAGTAGATAAAGAAGAAGACTTTTCTTCATATTAAAGTGTATCATACAATGATGAATGATATCTCAATTTATAGGTTGAGATATCCAAAGGAGGGGGGGGGGTCATATCACCTAGGGAATATACATACATGAATTTGGTAGTTCAAAAATAAATCAAATGGGCAATCCATTATTCAATGAATTTATAACAAATTTATGTTTATCTAGTTACATAGATTTTTCCTTTAAAAAGACCTTTAAATGGCAACCCCACAATCTTAAAAGGACCATAGATTAGAGTGGGCTAACCCTTCATTTATTCTAAAAGAAAGTTGAGTAAGAAGAAGGTCAAATTTCAGTGGTCAGATGAGTGTGAAAAAAGCTTCTCAGAATTGAAGACTAGGTTGACTACAACTCTTGTCTTGACTCTACCAAATAGTTCAGACGGTTATGTGATTTATTATGATGCATCCACGGTCGGCCTAGGTTGTGTGTTAATTCAACGAGGTAAGTGATGAGTCCACGATTTGGACTCATTTAGGGATTTATTTTAATAGAATTAGTGTCCTCAAATGCATGTTTTGTGCCAATGAATGATTGAAATCCTTGAATTTTAGGTATTTGGATTTAGGAACGATCCATGGACACTATTGATCAAAAAAGGAACAAAGCAAGCTAAAGGAATGAAGAAATGAAGATTTGATGATCGCTGATGTCACTTGGTGAATCGCCAAATTGCCAAGATACCGCCTAAAGTTATAGATTGCTGAAGCTAAAATAGGGGTGAATTTGGCGAGCAGTAATTCCATTTGGCGTGTCGCCGATCTTTCCGACGTAGGACAACCAGGTCGCCAAAAGTTCTGAAGAAGATTCAAGAAAGTGCTTATGGGCGAGATAGAAGGAAAAAGGGCGAATCACAAAATTATTCGGCGATGCCGACCTGGATCGCCTAAAGTTATAGTAGCCAGACCAAGAAGAAGTGAAAAATGAAGGCGAGATGAAGAATCCCCGATCTGTCGGTAACACCCGACTTACCTCGCCAAGTAACATATCAGACTTGTTTAAATTAGTTTTGGCTAGAGAGAGAAAGTTACTCAAAACGTGAGGAAGAAATTACTTAGAAAGAAAACACTACCAAAAGCTTTTGCAAGTGATTTTAGCAAGATTTTCTTAGAGATGTTGTAATAAAGAAGATTTTTAGTTGATTTCCTCATATAATTCTCATTTTTTACTCAACTATGGGAGTGAGGATGGATGTTGATTTTTCTACTTCCGATATGTGTGGCTAAAATCCGTCTCTTGAGGTTTTGTCTATGAAGCCAATTGCTGAGTTTTGATAAGTGGGTATTGTTGAATTGCACATAATGGGGTTAATTTGAAGTGGGTCTGAGTTGCTATTGCATTTTGAAGTTGTTTTGCATATTTAGTGTAACAAGTATAGTGTTGTGAGCTTGCTCGAGAGAGAGAGGAACAAAACCAAGGTAGAAAACTTAGCATCCTTAGTAGTGGGTTACCTCGATTTCAGCTCGAGAGAGTGGATTTGATGAGGACAAAGGGCTGGGCATCTTCCGATTAGTGTTGAAGTTCGAGAGAATTCAACATAGAAAAGGTAATTTTTCGAAAGAAAGTTATCTTATATAAGGCCCGACCTACCCACAACAAATTACCCTAGTGTGAGTATCAACATTCACTCTCTAAAGTAAAATTTGACAATTGGCTGGTTAATTCCCCAAATTCTACTTTACTATTTTTTTATTTCGTGAAATTTGACATTTGGAACTCAACCCATAAAAGTGTAACAAGTGTTTCATTAAAGAGATTGTTGTCACAACTTCATCTTCGAATTTGAAGGAATAACTACTCCTTGGGACTCGACCCCAACTTACTTTGTTGGGTTATATTACTAATGAACGATCGTTGACACTTAGTATTGGATAAAGTGTTTTAATACGTTAATCAAAATGGCACCGCTGTCGAGGAGTAGCGTTACTTAGAATTCTTTGATTGAAGATGTTACACTCTCAAATTTGTTGGTTGTAGTTGAATTAGCTTTGGCTACTTTGCGTAAGAGTTGGTTGGACTACGTAGAAGTGAACATTAGTGAAGAAAAGATGAATGATAGCCAAGTAGGTCATCGAGATGGTATAGACGATATCAATAGTGTCTACAACCCAGCTCAATCGGGTGGAACGGGTGCAATTTGCATCCCACAAGCTGATGAGAATGCGATGTTTGAAGTCACTAGCACCACTCTTCACTTACACCAAATGAGGGGACTATATGGAGGGCAAGATCACGAAGACCCGCAGGAGCACGTAAGAAATTTTACAGAGGTCTGCAGCCCTCTTTCATTCAAAAATGTATCACAAGAGTCAATCCGGATGCGGTTATTCCCACTGTCCTTAACAGGAGAAGCTAATAAGTGGTTAGCCAATTTACCAAACAATTCCATCACATCATGGGAGAAGCTGATTATAGCATTTAACACAAGGTTCTTTCCTCCATCAAGGATGATGAAACTTAGAGACAAAAAAGGTTTCAAGCGACGGAAGGAGGAACCCATCCATGAAACATAGGTGAGGTGTAAGAAACTCCTACTTAAATGCCCAACTCATGGGTTACCAAACGATTTGTTACTTCAATACTTTTACTGAAGTCTTGATTTGGTTAATAAAGTAGTGGCTGATCAATTGGTACGAGGAGGAATAATGTTACAATCATTTGAGGTAGCTTCGTTTCTTCTTGATGACATGACTAGAATAAACCAAGCATGGTAGACCCAAAAGGATCAAGTCTTTCCATTTTGTTTTAGACTAACGCAAGAATAACTTGATAAAGAGTGAGAGAGGGATGAAAATATCAAGAAGATGTTGACCCAAATGGAATTTCTACAAGATCACATGAAGGGGACATGTGAAGTGTTTAGAGTTGAGAAGGGTTCTACTTCCGGTTACTCAAGGCCGGGGGAGAATCAAGGTTGGAGCTCCAAGAGATATGAGGAGGGTTTCCAGCCACGCTATCTACAACGAGGCGGAAATTAAGATTGGAACTATCACAAGGGAGAAGAACAAAGGAGATCCTATCAAGATTGGGCTAAGAAAAATGATTATTGGAGAAGGGAAGATGATCATGATGATAACCATACTCACTCGAGTGAAAGCCTAAAATCAAAAGGGAGTGCAAGTAGTCCCCGGGTGAATGGCTTGTTGTCACACATACTTGATAAAGTTGAAGGTTTGGATGATTTGTTGAAAGGGATGAAAAATGACTTTTCATCATTGAATAGTAAAGTGAACTCCCATGTTGATGCCATCAAGATACTTGAAGGACAATTGAGTTTATTATCAGCTCAATTGAAACCACAGATGACGATGGAAGATGACGCTAGAGGGATGGTTGTACTTACTCGTAGCGGAAAGGTGGCAATATGTAATGTGATAGGAAATGCATATGCTCAAAAGCATGAAGAAGATAAAGGCATGGAGGAACAAGAGTTACTTAGCCATCAAAGCATTGCCAAAGAACCACAAAAGGGAGTGACACAACACGTTCAAATTCCAAAAGTCATGCAACCTCTGCCCAAAATACCTCCCCCATTTCCCCAATGTTTGATGAAAAAGTATGAAGATGATAAGTTCAAGAAATTCTTATTAGTTTTTAAGACATTGTCAATTAATATCCCCCTTGTATAGGCATTGTTAGAAATTCTGGGATATGCCAAGTTCATGAAAGAGTTAGTCACAAAGAAAAGGAGCTTGGATTTTGAGACAATTTAAGTTTCCCATAGTTGCAGTGCAATTATAAGTACGGAGTTGATCAAAAAGAGAGAGGATCCTGGGGCATTCACAATCCCTTGCACCATTGGCATGCTTCAATTAGCTAAAGATTTATGCGATTTGGGGGCAAGCATCAACTTGATGCCCTATGCCATATACAAATAACTTGGGTTGGGTGAACCAAAAGCAACCAAAATGAGACTCTTAATGGCTTACCGTTCAATCAAACATCTTGTGGGGATACTTTATGACATCTTGGTGAAAGTTGATCGGTTCATTTTCCTAGCCGATTTTTTCATTCTTGATTGTGAGATAGATGCTGAAATTCCCATTATTTTGGGAAGAGCATTCTTAGCAACCGGAATAGAATTGGTGGATGTTGAAAGCGGAGAGTTGAAGTTTCGGGTGAACGAAGATGAAGTAACCTTCAATGTTTGTAAGTCAATGAAACACCCAAATGATATTCATGTGGTGTCTACCATTGATGTTATCGATGAGGCGGTGGCTAACGTGAGCCATTTGATGTGCATGACCGAACCTCTTGAAGCTGTGCTTGCTAACTTTGATGAATTTGAAATTTAAAGTTATGAAGAGTGAGTAGCTTCTCTTTCAGGCTCGGGAAGGCATTCAAAAACTTCATTGAAATTGGACATTGATTTGAAAAATAGAGAGAGTCCTCCCGCAAAGCCATCAACAGAAGAACCACCACATCTGGAATTAAAAGCACTTCCCCCCCATCTCCTATATGCTTTCTTGGGGGAAAATAACACTGTACCGGTGATTATTGCGGTTGACTTGCTTGAATGGCAGGTGAAATTGCTTCTTGAGGTGTTATGAAGGCATATCAAAGCTATAGGTTGGACCATAGCTGATATAGTGGGCCTTTTTCCCGGTATCTGTACTCACAAAATTCAGCTTGTTAGTTAGTGTAAACCGAGTGTTGAACATCAACGGAGATTGAACCCATCAATACAAGAAGTAGTGAAAAAAGAGATAATAAAGTGGTTAGACGTAGGTGTGATCTACCCTATTGCTGATAGAAAATGGGTAAGCCCGGTGTAATGTGTGCCAAAAAGGGGAGTATCACAGTGGTCCCGAATGAAAAAGGGGAACTTGTGTCTATGAGGCCGGTGACCGGATGGAGGGTATGCATGGATTACCAGAAGTTAAACTCATGGACTGAAAAAGATCACTTCCCCATGACCTTCATGGATCAAATGCTTGATCGACTCTCGGAAAGAGGTTGGCATTTCTTTTTGGATGGGTATTCCGGTTACAACCAAATCTCCATTGCACCGGAAGACCAAGAGAAAACTACATTCACATTCCCCTATGGGACTTTTCCCTTTAAAAGGATGCCATTCGGATTATGCAATGCCCCGACAACCTTCTAACGTTGCAACTATCGATTTTTTCCGACATGGTAGAAGATTCAATTGAGGTATTTATGGATGACTTCTCAGTTGTGGGTGATACTTTTGAGATGTGCTTAGAACACTTAGGACAAGTTCTCCAAAAATGTATGGAGACGAACTTGATCCTCAACTGAGAAAAGTGTCACTTCATGGTTAAAAAAGGAATAGTACTTGGTCACAAGGTGTCGCAAAAGGGGCTGGAGGTTGATAAAGCGAAGATTGAAGTAATTGAGAAATTACCACCACCAATTTCGGTAAAAGGGGTTCGTAGTTTCTTAGGAAATGCCGGTTTCTACCGGAGGTTCATTAAAGACTTCTCAAAGATTGCATATCCCTTATGCAAACTCTTAGAGAAAGAGGTGAAATTCCAATTTGATAATGTGTGTATGGTGGCTTTACGATGCTTGAAGGAGAAATTAGTATCTACCCCGGTCATTATTAGTCTTGATTGGTTAGAATCTTTTGAAGTAATGTGTGATGCAAGTGGAGCAGCATTGGGTGTTGTGCTGGGAAAGAAACACAACAAACTTTTTCACCCAATTTATTACGCAAGCAAGACTCTAAATAGTGCTCAACGTAACTATACCGTTACTGGACAAGAGTTGCTTGAGGTAGTCTATGCATTTGAAAAATTCCGGGCATACTTGTTAGGCACCAAAGTAATTGTTCACACTGATCATGTTGCACTCCTTTACCTAATGGCAAAGAAGGATGCAAAACCGAGGTTGATATGGTTGGTGCTTGTAACAACCAGAAAATTGATAGGTGAAACTAGAGCCTAACGTATGGACCTTATAAGTTTATGTATAGACTGGAGAAATAAAAGGGTCCAAAAATTTGGCTAAGTATAAGTTTAAGGAGGGTTCAAGGGAGGCGAAAGGATTCACCTTCCCTAGAAGCTTCCTTGAACCAATGCCTTAGCCAATTTTGACTAAGTATATTTTCAAGAGAGGGTTCAAGGAAGGTAAAAGCCTTCACCACCCTTAGAAGCTTCCTTGAACCAATGCCTTAGTTTTTTTTAAGGTAAAACATGTTAGGGTTTAAGGACCAAGTGGAGGGACCACCACGCGTGGGGGGTGCCTTATAACATAGGCAACGCACGTGTGCAAGTGGTGGTCCACTGCCGTGTACTCCCTTGTAGACTTATGCCTTAGCTTTAAAAAGCTAAAGGCAAGTCCAAGGGAGGGTTTAAGGAAGGTACATAAATTCAAGGGCCTTAAAAGTTACCTTGGTAATTGCCTTAGTTTTATTTGGGCAATCCAAGGGAGGCATAAAAAGGGGTAATTTCGTAATTTCCTTTTTAGTCCAAATTAATTGGGTATAGTCTATATTATTTTTTTAATAAATATATATATGGTATAAATAGGCCTTTTGAATACTCCCATCGATATGCCTTAGCTTTAAAAAGACAAAGGCAAAGTCCAAGGGAGGGTCCAAGGATACTGGACCACTTCAAGGACCTTAAATGCTTCCTTAAACATTTCCTTAGTTTTTTTGGTTAAGTTCATATGTGCAGGGGCGTTTTAATAAATATTATTTTAAAGATAAATTAGAAAGTGGGTAAATTTTATATTATTTCTAAATAACTATATAAAGGATTTTATATTAAAATATCCCCAAAATTAATCACTTTCACAAACACCCACTTCAAAATAAAAAGTTCATATCTTCTCCAATATTTCTCTCTCTACAAGTTCCTCCATTGAAGAACACAAAAAGCTTCAAGATTAGGGTTCAAGCTCCAAGGTTTTCACTGCATTTTCGTGGCAAATCTTCAATTACGGTATGGGAACCTTCATTCATGGAATTTCTTTCTCCATGAAGCCCTTCAACACTAATTTTTGAAATTGGGAATTTGTGTAAAAACTAGGGTTTTGATTCTAGTGATTGGTTCTTCTTGAAAATGATTTATTTATGTTAATTATCCTATATTATGATGAATTTGATGTTCAGTGAGGGTTTTTATTGTGAAATTCCTCATGAACCCATGTGCTTCCCCATGACCCCAACTTTATGAAATTGAGATGGGTTTGTTCATGCAATGTGAATACTTAGAATAGTATTTATATTAATTTAGTCAATTAGTCTTGTTTGCTTCATGCTTAAAGTATTAATTCTAAGGGTGATTTCAAGACATGATATATGACTCTTGAAGGGTAAATTGTAAGTGTTGAATCTTGAAGTATAGCCTTGAAGACAATGTATGAAGGTACTCTATGTTTAAGATTCTTATATATGTATGGATTGAACCACTTGAAAGGTGGAGGTCCTTACTTTTCATGTATTTATGTATGAAGTTATGTTCCACTTGAATGGTGAAAATCCAATGACTAATGTGTGAATTATGGTATTGTTGAAAGACTAATTTCATTTACTACTACACATGATTATGGATGAATTGTCTTGGATGATTATATGATGATTCTAAGGTGAAAGGTAGTTCTCACCATGTTGAATCAATGAGCTATATTATGAGTTCGGTCAAATGAAGGGTAATGTATTCCTTCTCATATGAAATTGTAATTCACCTTAACTATGTATATGTTGGAGAATAATGCTTAGCACCGAGCAGCTATGGCAAATGAGGTAGAGACTCTCCCGCTAGTTTTAGGCCAGGTACATATGTTCTCGTGAGATGGAAACTCTCTCGCTAGTAAAATAGGCAGGGTTTCTAGAAGCAATCTCCATATCCCATAACTATGTTCCCGCATAGGTATTAGCTAGTGGATCCACATTATAGCTATATATGTCTAGTTCTACCTTAGGCAAGTCGGATGCCTTTTTTCGGAGGTTTATATGACACCGGATTCCATGTAGCTCACATGGTCTATGTCGATTAATGCACTTCTCCCTATGTAATAAAATAATGAATATGACTTGAACTATACTTGTAATTTCTTGATAGGTTTACTTAGTAGGAGTGGGGGTATGGGACTTCACTTTTATATTGCACAAGTGAGCTTTGAAAGGGATTGTGGGTTGGTTCATTAGGCTATTGTAAGAGTATGATATATGTCGATTGGATTGTTGTTATGGTAAGACTCTCCTTATGTATATGTAATGAGTATGATTATCCCTATATGATAATAATATGAATTATGATAAGAACATGAATTAGGTAATATGGTTCCTCCAGAAGTTCTACTTAGTATGGATGGGGTTATGGGACTTCATTCATGCATTGAACAAGTAGATTTTGAGAGTGGGCATGGTATGTCTCTCCTATGATATGATGATTATGAATGTATGCTTTATTATGAATATGAACATGGACTATACTAATGACTTCTGAATGAGCTTTACTTAGTGTGAGTGGGGGTATGGGACTTCACTTGTACATTGAACAAGTAGACTTATAAAGGGGTTATAGTGTGGTTTCCTTATGCTATGAAGATATATGAATTATGTATGCATGATATGGATTATTGCTATGAGTGACTTTATTTATTATAAGATATGAGCATGAATGTCTCCTTGTTTATGAATGTTGGCTATGAATAAGGTCAAGGTATGTTATGCATGATCATGGTGGCCTAGAAGTAATACTTAGTGTAGATAGGATTATGGGATCCTATCTATGCATTGCACAAGTAGAGCTCAAGGTTACTTATGTGATGGTTTTTTTATGATGATATGATCTTGGCATTGGATTAAATATGTGAACTATATCTTGTGAAGATTGGAGTATGCATTATGTTGTGTTGGAGACTATACTTGTGACTATGATGCTATCCTGTATGTTATGATGTAGTGTGTATGGTTTGTCTTATGAGCTACATTTTCTAACTATTTCAAAGATGATGTTCAAAAATTGCATATAGCATGGTTTCAAACAAAATGTCCCTTTTAAGCATGTCTTAAATGTTTTTATTCGTGGCTACCATACTTAGTACATTTTGTGCTAACCCATATTTCTATGTTTTCTACAAATGTAGGGATTGGTCTTTTGTGGTGGTATTCTTGGTTCAAGCTTGGATTATTTAGTTTCCCCAAGCTTAGTTGGTGAGTCCTCAAGCTTCGAGGATAAGTAGTTCACTTTGAGTTTCTTTTAGTATTTCCATTTAGAAACTATTGTAATGGCATTGTCCTTATTCGATTGTATTATTTGGTCAAATGCGACAATGTCTAGACTCCCGTTTGTTTTATAAAGTGATTTTGATTGTAAAGAAAAAGTTTTAATTTTTCAGCATTATTTTATGTCTTTATGTGATGATTATTGTAAGGGCTTGTACGAGACCCCTTTGGGGGTCAAGTACGCCGTGTTGCTTCTAGGGGTAACCCCGGGTCATGACAAACTTGGTATCAGAGCATAAGATTTTGGGATAATTTTAGGTTGATGTCTCATAGACCACGTCAAATAGAGTCTTGTTCATGGGTATGAATCGCGCTACACTTGTGAATTAGAGGCTATAAGATGCTTAGGATTTCACTTCTTCATTACTCTTGAATCGTGCCGTAGAACCTAACTCTATAAGATCTCTCTTATCCCTTGTCCGATGGTCTTCAAGATCTGACTATCGAAAAGGGTAAATGCTACATAGATTGAGGGAGAAAAGGTTTGTGGTGATGTCAATTGTGAAAATATGACTAGGTAGGACTTGATATGGTGGATTTAGATGCAATCCTTTGGTAAAAATAGGTTGTTTTATGGTTATGGTGATGTTGGTAAAAAGTCATGATGAGATTTGAAGTATGTTGAAAGATTTGACGAATAGGGTATTTTGGAAATACCTAGATGTGTGAAGTGAGTAGACTCCTCTAAGAAGGGTAGAAGTGGAATTCACCTTGGTTTGGAATCATCTTGGGTGATGAGTGTGAAGGTTTAAGTTATGACTTGCTCCAACCTTAGAATAAAAAGAAGTGATGCTTAGAAGAGGTTATATAGGCTTGCTCCTAAGGGGGAGTTGAAGTCCTTAGTTAACAAGGTTGGTGAGTGTTCTCCATGTCATGATTTAGGTTGACTTGAATTTTCACCTTATGAGGTATAGTAAGTTTGAAGAGTTTAGACCCGGTTTGGTAGACTCATATGAGATTATGAGTGATGTCCTAGTAAGGGTCTTAGTAAGGATGCTACTAGAGGTGACTAAGAAGACTCTCCGGAAAAAGGTACCGGTATGTTGGTAATTTCATGTAAGTGTAAGTGTTATGTGGTATTCCGGTACTACCTTATCTTGTATGATGCCTTTTGAGGCTATGAGGTTTAATGTTTCCCCGAACGATTTATTAGAACCTTTTTCGGCTTTTACCCCAGTTAATGATTTAAAGATAGCAAATGGGTTTATGGAAGATGCCCCATTACCTTATCCCTTAGAGTTACTTTTATCGACTTGGTAGAACTTGACATATTGGGTTTTTGAGGTGACTCTTTGTATGGATGGGTTGCATGCATGGTATGTTTATTGATGATAGGACCCAGATGGTTAGGTCCCAATTTCCTTATGAGCCTATGACTAGGGTGAAAGATGTTGAACTCAAAACCCCTCCTCTAGAGTCGGTGCCGGTAGTGAATGAGTTTCCGGAAGTTTTGCCCGATGGTTTGCCGGTATTCCTCTCAAGAGAGAAATAGATTCTTAGTTGGTATTGACCTTAGCCCGGATATGCAACTTTCTCCATTTCCTCATTATAGAATGGTTCCAAAGGGGTCAAAAGAGTTTAAGGAGCAACTATGGGGTGCTCCGATATTGGTGGTTAGAAAGAATATGGGTCTCTTGAAATGTGCATTAGTTATCACCTATTGAGTAAGATGATGATTTAGTACAAATATCTCCTTTTTAGGATTTGGTACCTAATTTTGTCATGAGAGGGTGATATTGCAAGTTGTTGAAACCATTGAGTTTTGTGAAGATTGGAAAGGTGAGTTTGGTCATGTCTTTGGGATTGCTTGAAAGAAGTGTTACTTGAGGACTTTAGTAAAGGCTTTCCTCCCAAGGGGGAGATGATGTGCTTAGAAAACATGATTGTTGAAATCCCGATATCCTCATCTCTTTCTTCTATTCATATTCTTGTTTGAGACCAAGAGTTCCTAGTTAGGCTTATTTTATGTTTTGGGAGTCATGTGTGATTTATGTGTTTACATGGTCTCCTTACGATATGCATGCTTTTGAGAATTCATGTTTAAGGGGGAAAAAAGAGCTTTTATGACTTTTGTTCCTCATGTTAATATGCATTTAGTATGTGTTGCCTATATGATTCATGAGGTGAAAGGTTGAAAAAGCCTAAATGTGCTTCTTTAGAAGTAATTGCATAATTGGCTTCAAGATGTTACGATGAGTATGTTTTGAGTTGGAGAAGGTAATTCCTCCAATGTAAATGAGAAATGTTGAAGGCTTCATGCATAATGAGTTTGTAGATGTAGTTCCTACTTTCTTGTGTTGCATGGAGTATGTTTGAGATGGAGTTGAGATTTTCTCCTTGTTTGTGCATTGTATTATAATGTTGCATACTTGACTTCATGATGAAAATTGAGAAACATGCTTAGGAGAGTTCTTTATGTTATGGCATGTTAGCTTCATATTGAGGTGTTAAACTTGTTTTAAGTTGGAGAAGATAGTTCTTCCCATGTTTATGTGAATTGATGAGTTTTGTGCATATTTGTGAAAACTTGTGTTTTTAGAAGAAGATGAGTTTAAGTAAATTTCTTTCCTCATGTTGTGGTGCATTGACTATGAGTTACCTATTGTACTTCATGAGAAGAATACATGAGCATGCTTTAGTTTGGAGTTGAGAGATTCCTCCTTGAATAAATGCTATTTGAAAATGAGAATTTGCATTTGAGCTCCATGAGAGTACGTTGAGCATGTTATGACAAGGAGATGATAGTTCGTCCTTGAACATAACTAATTATGAGAATTTCATGCATATAATGTTGATAGATATAGTTCCTACTTCCTTTTGTTTGCATTGACTATGTTGAAATGGAGTTGAAGTTTCCTCCTTTATGTGACGTATTATTTTGATATTTTATACTTGTTGGGCTGCTAGTCATGAGTCTTTAAATTCCGTAAGGTGTCTAAATAGTCATTCGAGGATAAATGTTCCCAAGGGAGAGATAATGTAACAACCGAAAAATTGATAGGTGAAACTAGAGCCTAATGTATGAACCTTATAAGTTTATGTATAAATTGGAGATATAAAAGGGTCCAAATATTTGGGTAAGTATAAGTTGAAGGGAGGGTTCAAGGGAGGCGAAAGGATTCACCTTCCTTAGAAGCTTCCTTGAACCAATGCCTTAGCCAGTTTTGACAAAGTATATTTTCAAGAGAGGGTTCAAGGAAGGTAAAAGCCTTCACCACCCTTAGAAGCTTCCTTGAACCAATGCCTTAGTTTTTTTAAGGCAACCCACGTGAGGGTTTAAGGACCAACTGGGGGGACCACCATGCGTGGGGGGCTGCCTTGATACAAGGGCAGTGCACGTGTGCAAGTGAGGGCCCAATGCCGTGTACTCCCTTGTAGACTTATGCCTTAGCTTTAAAAAGCTAAAGGCAAGTCCAAGGGAGGGTTTAAGGAAGGTACATCAATTCAAGGGCCTTAAAAGCTATCTTGGTAATTGCCTTAGTTTTATTTGGGCAATCCAAGGGAGGCATAAAAAAGGGTAATTTCGTAATTTCCTTTTTATTCCAAATTAAATGGGTATAGTCTATATTATTTTTTAAATAAATATATATATGGTATAAATAGGCCTTTTGAATACTCCCGTGGATATGCCTTAGCTTGAAAAAGCCAAAGGCAAAGTCCAAGGAAGGGTCCAAGGCTAGTGAAACACTTCAAGGACCTTAAATGCTTCCTAAAACATTTCCTTAGTTCTTTTGGCTAAGTCCATATGTGCAGGGGCGTTTTCGTTAATAATATTTTTAAGTTAAATTAGAAAGTGGGTAGATTTTATATTATTTCTAATTAACTATATAACGGATTTCATATTAAAATATCCCCAAAATTATTCACTTTCACAAACACCCACTTCAAAATAAAAAGTTCATATCTTCTCCAATATTTCTCTCTCTACAAGTTCCTCCATTGAAGAACACAAAAAGCTTTAAGATTAGGGTTCAAGCTCCAAGGTTTTCACTCCAATTTTGTGGCAAAGCTTCAATTAAGGTATGGGAACCTTCATTCATGGAATTTCTTTCTCCATGAAGCCCTTCGACAATAATTTTCAAAATTGGGAATTTGTTAAAAGGAGACGCTTCAATTAAGGTATGGGAACCTTCATTCATGGAATTTCTTTCTCCATGAAGCCCTTCAACACTAATTTTTGAAATCGTGAATTTGTTCAAAAACTAGGGTTTTGATTCTAGCCATGGGTTCTTCTTCAAAACGATTTCTTTATGTTAATTATCCTATATTATGATAAATTTTATGTTTAATGAGGGTTTTTATTGTGAAATTCCCCATGAACCCATGTGCTTCCCCGTGACCCCAACTTTATGAAATTGAGATGGGTTTGTTCACGCATTGTGAATACTTAGAATATTATCTATGTTAATTTAGTCAATTAGTCTTGTTTGATTCATGCTTAAAGTAGTAATTCTAAGGGTGATTGCAAGACATGATCTATGACTCTTGAAGGATAAATTGTAAGTGTTGAATATTGAAGTATAGCCTTAAAGGCAATGTATGAAGGTACTCTATGTTTAAGATTCTTATTTATGAATGGATTGATCCACTTGAAAGGTGGAGGTGCCTAATTTTCATGTATTTATGTAAGAAGTTATGTTCCACTTGAATGGTGAAGATCCAATGACTAAAGTGTGATTTATGGTATTGTTGAAAGACTAGTTTCCTTTACTACTATACATGATTATGTATGAATTGTCTTGGATGATTATATGATGATTCTAAGGTGAAAGGTAGTTCTCACCATGTTGAATCAATGAGCTAAGTTATGAGTTGGGTTGAATGAAGGGTAATGTACTCCTTCTCATATGAAATTGTAATTCACCTTAACTATGTTTATGTTGGAGAATAATGCTTAACACCGAGCGGATATGGCAATTGAGGTAGAGAATCTCCCGCTAGTTTTAGGCCGGGTCTTCTACATATGCTCGCATGAGATGGAAACTCTCCCGCTAGTAAAATAGGCCTGGTTTCTAGAAGCAATCTCCCAATCCCATAACTATGTGCCCGCATAGATATTAGCTAGTGGATCCATATTATAGCTATATATGTCTAGTTCTACCTTAGGCAAGTAGGACGCCTTTTTTCGGTGTGGGGTTATATGACACCGGATTCCATGTAGCTCACATGGTCTATGTCGGTTAATGCATTTCTCCCTATGAAAATAAGATAATGAATATGACTTGAACTATACTTGTGATTTCTTGATAAGTTTACTTAGTAGAAGTGGGGGTATGGGACTTCACTTTTATATTGCACAAGTGAGCTTCGAAAGGGATTATGGGTTGGTTCATTATGATATGGTAAGACATGAAGGTATGATATATGTTGATTGGATTGTTGTTATGGTATGACTCTCCCTATGTATATGTAATGAGTACGATTATCCATATATGATAAGAATATGAATTATGATAAGAACATGTGTTAGGTACTATGGTGCATCCAGAAGTTCTACTTAGTATGGATGGTGGTATGGGACTTAATTCATGCATTGCACAAGTAGATTTTGAGAGTGGGTATGGTATGTCTCTCCTATGATATGATGATTATGAATGTATGCTTTATTATGAATATGAACATGGAATATACTAATGACTTCCTAATGAGCTTTACTTAGTGTGAGTGGGGTATGGGACTTCACTTGTACATTGCATAAGTAGACTTATAAAGGGGTTATAGTGTGGTTTCCTTATGCTATCAAAGTATATGAATTATGTATGCATGATATGGATTGTTGCTATGAGTGACTTTATTTATTATAAGATATGAGTATGAATGTCTCCTTGTTTATGAACGTTGGCTATGAATAAGGTCAAGGTATGTTATGCATGATCATGGTGGCCTATTAGTAATACTTAGTGTAGATAGGATTATGGGATCCTATATATGTATTGCACAAGTAAATCTCAAGGTTACTTATGTGATTGTTTTATTATGATGATATGATCTTGGCATTGAATTACATATGTGAACTATATCTTGTGAAGATTGGAGTATGCATTATGTTGTGTTGGAGACTATACTTGTGACTACGATGATATCCTCTATGTTATGATGAAGTGTGTATGGTTTGTCTTATGAGCTACATTCTCTAACTATTTCAAAGATGATGTTCAAAAATGGCATATAGCATGGTTTCAAACAAATTGTCCCTTTTAATCATGTTTTAAATGTTTTTATGCATGGCTACCATACTTAGTACATATTTTGCTAACCCATATTTCTATGTTTTCTACAAATGTAGGGATTGGTCCTTGGTGGTGGTATTCTTGGTTCAAGCTTGGATTAGTTAGTTTCCCCAAGCTTAGTTGGTGAGTCCTCAAGCTTCGAGGACAAGTAGTTTACTTTGAGTTTCTTTTAGTATTTCCATTTAGAAACTGTTGTAAGGACATTGTCCCTATTCGATTATATTAGATGGTCAAATGAGACAATGTCTAGACTCCCATTTGTTTTATAAAATGACTTCGATTGTAAAGAATTTTTTTTAATTTTTCCGCATTATTCTATGTCGTTATGTGATGATTATGCTAAGGGCTTGTACGAGACCCCTTCGGGGGTCAAGTACACCGTTTTGCTTCTAGGGGGTAACCCTGGGTCATGACAGTGCTACTATTGCAAGAATTTGACTTTGAGGTCAAAGATAGAAGAGGTTGCAAAAATCAGGTGGCTGACCACTTATCAATGTTAGAGGGCAAGGAGAATGATGAGCATGAGGTTGACATAGATGATTCCTTCCCCGGTGAACAAGTGTTTACAATAACTCTCAAACAAACTCCATGATATGCAGATTTTGCCAATTTCACAGTGTGCAGATTAATGCCGGATGAGCTAAACTTCTACCAACAAAAGAGGTTCATATTCGACTTTAAAAAGTACTTTTGGGATGAACCATACTTGTTTCAGGAGTGTGAAGATCATATCATTAGACGGTGTTCCGAAAAAAGAGGCGGTAGAAATTCTCCATGCTTGTCATGTTTAACCGGTTGGGGCCCATCATAGCGGTGTGCGTACAGCTGCTAAAGTTCTCCAAAGTGGATATTACTGGCCATCCCTCTACAAGGATGCACATGAATTTGTGAAGAAATGCGCTCAATGTCAGAAGCAAGGTGGAGTATCTAAAAGACGAATTACCCCTTACTCCCATTTTAGAAGTTGAGCTATTTGATGTTTGGGGAATCGATTTCATGGGCCCATTTGTGAGTTTCTTTTGTAATAAGTATATTTTAGTTGAAGTAGATTATGTTTCTAAATAGGTGGAAGATGTTGCACTTCCAAACAATGAAGGGAAAAGTGTGGTCCAATTTCTGAAACACTACATTTTGCTAGATTCGGTACTCCTCGAGCTATTATTAGTGATAGTGGTTCCCACTTTTGCAATAAATGGTTCTCAACTGCATTGAGTAAGTATGGGGTGAAACACAGGGTAGCGGGTCCATATCATCCTTAAACAAGCGGTCAAGTTGAAGTGTCAAACTGGGAGATCAAGAGCATCTTGGCTAAGACAGTGAATGCTAATAGGACTGATTGGTCTCGAAAGCTTGATGACGCACTATGGGCGTATCACACCGCATACAAAAATCCAATCGGTATGTCTCTGTATCAGTTAGTTTTTGGGAAGTCTTGCCATCTACCAGTCGAGTTTATACACAAAGTAATGTGGGCATTGAAAGCTCTAAATTTGGCTTGGACAAAAACCTCAAAAGAGAGAGTAGAGCAGTTAAACGAGTTCGATGAATTCAGGTTTAAAGCTGACGAAAGTTCAGCTCTCTACAAGGAAAAGATGAAGAAGTGGCATGATGCAAAGATACTTAATAGAAAGTTCAAGGTGGGATATTGGGTGTTACTATACAACTCCCGACTTAGACTATTTCCCGGAAAACTCAAGTCCAAATGGTCAGGACCATTTAGAGTGACAAGAGTCTTCACCAATGGTGCCATATAAATTGAGGGTTAAGAAGGACCAGCATTTAAGGTGAATGGGCAACGCTTAAAGTTATACTTTGGAGAGTGCTAGGAGATTTGTTTGATTGAGGTGGTGTACCTAGAAGATGCCTGAGAGAATTTCCACATCATGCCGCGATGTTAAATAAGGCACTTCTTGAGAGGCGACCCAAGTGTTAGTATTTTTAAATAATGTGTGTGTTGATTTTACAGGAGCTGGATCATGAGAGAGACAAAAGTGCTATTGGCGAGTCACCGAACCCATTTGGCGAACTCAAATGGGTCCGCCTTATGGACCTAAAAAGTGGAGCTTAGATTCTAGAACATTCGGCGAAATACCTTCACCATTAGGCGAGTCGCCGATGTGCTTAGGCAAGTCGCCGATGTGCTTAGGCAACTTGACTTTCCTCGCCCTTTTTCCTTCGACATTGATTACGTCCCTCAAGGATCGTCCGGCGATATTCTGAGTCCATTATGCGAGTCACCAAATTGTTTGGCGACCTCCTACATTTTCATCGATCTGCCCTTCTCTGCGAGTGCAGTCCACTGGAACTAAGGGAAATCTGAAGAACATTAGGCGCATCGCCAAATCATTCGGCGACTGGTTTACTCTCTCGTCAACTAGGCGTTTAGTGATGATTCCTCGTTACCCTGCTCTACTTGTTTACACACTAGAATGTTTTCATTTCTTGTTAGTCTTTCTTTATTATTCTTATTTTGTTTTATTTGCGGTAATTTCCGTTCTCTACCCACATTGAGGACAATGTTGAATGCTTTTGGTGGGGTGGTGGAAATTGGTCAGTGTCCTCAACGAACCTCCTCCTCTTTATGCCACCTCTCCTGTTTGTAAATGTGGTTTTTCTCTTGCAAATTTGAGTACCGGTTTGGATCAACGCCGATGACTTGAACAGTGCTCATAATCGAACAAAAATGAATATGCGGCTACGATTAGGCCAAATGAAGTTGCTTAGACAATATATGAACTCTTTACATCTCGTTGTGACTAGCCAAGTATCGAATTGTGTCTCTTGTGATGAGCATTGCACACTAGCGAAAGTGTGGAGTCTTGTTTTGACATGGATGTCTATGCCTTGTGTGATAAGCATAATGTGAACCATGTATGATGACACCTAAAATTTTCCCCGTTAGTCCGATTGACTAAGTAAGGCAATCTCTTGATAAGATCTTATGCAACTTTGAAGAGTGTGAAACAATTTAATATTATACCTCTTTTGTGGCCTACCATGTGAGTGTGTGAACCCTTTTGAACACCCTTTGAGCCTTAACCTTTTCTTAGAAGAAACTTGATAATGTGACCTTTCTTGATCCATTACCCATAATCCTCTTGATTTGTGGTTTGTTTAAATAGCTAACTTAGGCTAAAATCCTAAGTTGGGGGTGTGGTGAAAAGAGAAGGCAAATCAAGAAGTGAAAGAAAGTCCCCTTTGACCCATGGTTTTGAGAAAAATAGAACCTCTCCATACAAAAAAAAAAAGAGAAAGAAGAAAAGAATGAAAAAGTTGTGGAATAAAGTTGTGAAAATACAAAGAAAATGGGGTTTCCAACAGTCCATGGAAAGTGAATAATGGGATGACTTGTGAGCACGAATGAAAATGATGAAGAAAAGGAAATGAACTGTTGTTCATACCACATTGCATGAGGACTATAGCCATTGAGCCTAAATGACCATACATTTGCACTCAGCCCCATTACGAGCCTTGAAAAGACCTTTTTGACCTTGAGTGAGCTGAAGCAAGTTTTGATTGAAAAATACGGGCAAACCTATGGGTGAAATCATGCATTGTGTTCATCTTTGTGAGTGTGAGCGGTGCATTTGGTTCCGGAGCTTTGAATTGTAAACCATTGTGTGTGAACATGGAATCATTCTTTGTGTGAGGGCATTTGAGTACCTTTGTTGAGCTTGAACCTGCATTTGAAGCAAATATTGCGAACTTGAGAATCTTTGATAGTGGTGAGTCACCACTTGAATCTTTGAGTGCACAATTGATCCTTACATGAGTAAGTTGAGTCTTTTTGTGTGCATTCATGATTGAATGTTGTGTAGCATTGTTTGAGATATCCCTTATTGAACTGCTGAACTTAGGTGTTACTTGAGGACAGGCAAAAGTTTAAGTTGGGGGTGTTGATGAGTCCACGATTTGGACTCATTTAGGGCTTTATTTTTAATAGAATTAGTGACCTCAAATGCATGTTTTGTGCCAATGAATGATGTAAATCCTTGAATTTCAGGTATTTGGATTTAGGAACGATGCATGGACACTATTGATCAAGAAAGGAACAAAGCAAACTAAAGGAATGAAGAAATGAAGACCTAATAATCACCGATGTCATTCGGCCAATCGCCAAATTGCCAAGATACTGCCTAAAGTTACAGAATGCTGGAGCTAAAATGGGGGTGAATTCGGCGAGCAGCAATTCCATTTGGCGTGTCGCCGATCTTTTTGGCGAAGGACAACCAGGTTGCCAAAAGTGCTGAAGATTCAAGCAAGTGTTGATAGGAGAGATAGAAGAAAAAACGGTGAATCGTTGAGTTATTCGGCGATCCCGACCTGGAACGCCTAAAGTTACAGTAGTCAGACCAAGAAGAAGTGAAAAATGAAGTCGAAATGAAGAACAATCGGCGAAGCACCGATCTGTCAGCGACACCCGACTTACCTCGCCGAGTTGTCTTCAATAGTGACACATCAGACTTGTTTAAATTAGTTTTTGCTAGAGAGAGAAAGTTATTAAGAAACATGAGGAAGAAATTACTTAGAGAGAAAACACTACCAAAAGTTTTTGCAAGTGATTTTAGCAAGATTTTCTTAGAGATTTTGTAATAGAGAAGATTTTTAGTTGATTTCCTCATATAATTCTCATTTTGTACTCAGCTATGGGAGTGAGGAAGGATGTTGATTTTTCTACTTTTGATATGAGTGGCTAAAATCCTTCTCTTGTGGTTTTGATTATGAAGCCAATTGTTGAGTTTTGCTAAGTGGGTATTGTTGAATTGCATATAATGGGGTTAATTTGAAGTGGGTTTGAGTTGCTGCTGCGTTTCGAAGTTGTTGTGCATATTTAGTGTAACAGGTTTAGTGTTGTGAGCTTGCTTGAGAGAGAGGCACAGAACCAATGTAGCAAACTTAGCATCCTTAGTAGTGGGTTACCTGTATTTCAGCTCGAGAGAGTGAAATACAAAATCTATCCTTTGTATCCAGCTTGAGAGTGTGGATTTGATAAGGACAAAGGGCTGGGCATCTTCTGATTAGTGTTGAACTTCAACAGAATTCAACATAGAAAAGGTAATTGTTCGAAAGAAATTTATCTTATATAAGGCCCGACCTACCCACAACAAATTACCCTAATGTGAGTATTAACATTCACTCTCTAAAGTAAAATTCGGCAATTGGCTGGTCAATTCCCCATATTCTACTTTATTATTTGTTTATTTCGTGTTGATTCGTGAAATTGGAGTGAAATCTGACATTTGAAACTCAACCCATAAAGGCATAACAAGTGTTTCATTTAAGAGATTGTTGTCACAACTTCATCTTCGAATTTGAAGGAAAAACTACTCCCTTGAGACTCGACCCCAACTCACTTAGTTGGGTTATATTACTAATGAACAATCGTTGACACTTAGTATTGGATGAAGTGTCTTGATACGTTAATCAATAAGGTCATAGCTTATGTTTCTAGACAATTTAAGGTCCATTAGAAGAACTACCCAACTTAATTATGACCTCAAACTTGTAGTCGTAGTATATGCCCTAAAGATTTGGAGACACTACTTGTATGGTGTTCATGTTGATGTGTTCACATATCATAAGAGCCTCCAATATGAGTTTACCCAGAAAAATTTTGATCTTCGTCAGAGGATATGGCTTGATTTCCTCAAGGACTATGACATGAATGTGTTTGCCATCATGGTAAGGCCAATGTAGTGGTTCATTCTCTCAGTAGTCTGTCTATGGGTAGTGTAGCACATGTTGAGGAAGAAATGAAAGAGTTAGCCAAAGATGTTCACCGGCTTGCTCACTTAGGAGTTTGCCTTACGGACACAGCAGATGGTTGTGTGATAGTTCAAAATGGATCAAAATCTTCATTGGTAGCAGAGGTTAAGGGAAAGCAGGACAGTCATCCTATATTACTTCAGTTGTAAGGCACAGTTCATCAGCAGAAAGTTAAGGTTTTCTCCCAAGGGGGTGATGGTGTGCTTTGTTACCAGGGTTGTTTATGTGTTCCAAATGTGAGTGACTTGAGGCAGCAGATCCTTAAAACAACCCATAATTCCAGATATTCTATTCATCCATGTGCCACTAAGATGTACCGTGATCTACGAGAAGTCTTTTGGTAGAACGGCATGAAGAGAGACATCGCAGACTTTGTGGTTAAGTGTCCTAATTGTCAACAAGTGAAGGTAGAACATCAAAAACCAGGAGGTATGACTCAAGATATTAAAATTCCTACATGGAAGTGGGAAGTGATAAACATGGACCTCATTATGGGTTTACCTTGTATTTGCAGACAGCATGACTCAATTAGGGTAATAGTGGACAAGGTCCCTAAGTACGCTCACTTCTTGGCTGTCAAGACTGCAGATTCAGCAGAGAACTACGCCAAGCTCTACCTCAATGAGATAGTCAGGTTACATGAGGTTCCCTTGTCTATCATCTAAGATAGAGTTACTTAGTTTACCTCTCATTTCTGGAAATCGTTTCAAAGAGTAAATCTCAGTACAACATTTCATCCACAGACAGTTGGTTAGGCAGAGTGTACCATTCAGACCTTAGAGGACATGTTGAGAGCTTGCGTGATCGATTTCAAGGGTAGTTTGGAATGATCACCTACCTCTTATATAGTTCGCCTATAATAATAGCTACCATTCCAATATTCATATGGCTCCTTATGAGGCACTATATGGGTGTAGATGAAGGTCCCCGATTGGTTGGTTTGAAGTGGGTGAAGCAGCCTTGATTGGGCTTGTTTCGGTTCATGAAGCTATGGAAAAAGTTCAGCTCGTCAGAGATAGACTAAAGACAGATTAGAGTCGTCAGAATTCCTATGCAGATGTGAGGAGAAGGGACTTAGAGTTCAAAATCAATGATTGTGTTTTCCTAAAGGTGTCACCAACGAACTAAGTGATGAGATTTGGAAATAAAGGGAAGCTCAGTCCTAGATATGTAGGTCCTTACAGAATCCTGAAAAGGGTTGGTAATGTGGTATATGTGTTAGAGTTGCCAACAGAACTAGCAGTGATTCATCCAGTCTTTCACAGTTCCTTGTTGAAGATGTGTGTGGCTGATTCGGCATCAATAGTACCATTATAGAGTGTGGATGTGAAGGATAGTCTCGCTTATGAAGAGGTGCCAGTTGAGATCCTTGACCGTCAAGTTCAAAGATTGAGAAATAAGGAAGTAGCTTCAGTAAAGGTTTTGTGGAAGAGTCGGTCCATAGAGAGAGCTACTTGGGAAGCAAAAGCAGCCATGAAGGCCAAGTATCCTCACCTCTTTCCTTCAAATTCCATTTCAGCTTCAGGTAATAGTTCATCTCCAGTTTCTTAGTTTACTCTTACGTAAATTCAATTTTAGTATTTTGTTCCTTCAGTTGTTCTTGCATTTCAACATATTTGTATGTTCTTGGAACTCAGTTTAGTTAGATATCAGTTTCTAGTACTTAGTGGTAGGGTTTGTGTCACGACTCAAGCCTAGGGCCTAGACGTGACTGGCGAATGGGGAACCTGAAGGAACCCCAAACAAGCCTCATAGCATATCATTACACATCCTTGGTCGCGGAAGCAATTAAAATGACCATAAGCGATAGGCATAATCAAGAGGAAGTCGGGACTAAGGGAGCAAGAGAAAAAGAGAATGATACATAAATACCATAGATGAGTCAAGCTCAAGCATAATACACAACTTGTCCAACACCACCTCTAAACATGGTTACTTAGCGGAGGCCAAGACAAACTACCGGGCCCACCCTCATAGTCAACACATAACAAATAAAAGGAA
>NW_006238928.1:4211263-4212916 GCF_000226075.1 Solanum tuberosum
CCCGTACTAGGCAACCAAAGAACCAACCCCTCGATACGGTTCTACGGGCCTACTACCCCCCGTACTAGGTTCCCAAGGTACCAACCCCTCGATATGGTTACCTGGGCCTACAACCCCTCGAGCTAGTCTTGGTCGACTCACAACACTTATATAGAGAAAATCATATACATGTATCCCTTTCATCATCATTTCAATAATTATATAACCATTCGATTCATAGGACGTATATTGGACCTTCCATTTCCTAAGAATTCTAATAATGGGCATTTTATCAAACACATGATGGGCTATTGTTCATGTAAATGAAATCATGTACTTCAAGAGTACTAAGTCCAACCAAATTCCGAAATGCATATAAATCAGCCCACCAACAACATACATATATATATATCAACCTTCATAATTTGATCATGGAAGCATGAAAACCATAAACATCACATAATAATTCCATTTCATGATAATATGCAAAATAGATCATAATAGGGTGTGTAGTAGTAATTACATACTTCAAGAGTTCATAAACAACCATAAGGACCCACAAACTTGGAGTAGAAATAGAGGATAAATGGTTGGACATGTGGAAAGGAAAGTTTCCACAATCAAACCCACATACCTCAACTTTGGAGAATCCTTGATGAAGATTGGAATGGAGAATTGAAGTTTGAGATTGAGTCTTGAATCTGGAATTAGAGCTTGAGATGCTTGAATTTTGGTTGAGGATCTTTGGTGGAGTTTTGGAAAGGGCATAGAGAGTGTTTTTGAAGTTGAAAATGACTAAGTATGGGACATATCCCCTTTTTATAAAAAAACGTCCCTAACACTTAGCCTAAAAAAAAAATAGTTCACTGGAAATTGCAAATCTACACAGACAAGTTTTACGAAATTGGTCATAACTCCCTCATCCTAACTCGGAATGAGGTGAAACCAAGTGCGTTGGAAAGCTAACTCAAAGAGCTTTAATTTAATAGGTTGTGGACCTTCCAGTTCCTTGTGTGCTAAGAGATATGCCCCTTTAAGGTTGACCCTCCAAATCGCATTTTTTGCGATTTTCAAATTTCGATACGGTTGCTCTAAAATTCGGGTTAGACCCATCTCCCACTTAATTTGACCCCATGAATAAGAATATGAAGTCAAATTTCCAAAATCATGCACATATTTTGAGATATATGGAAATTACAATTATAGTTGTTTCCGAAGCACATTTTCGGGCATTTAGGAGTCGTTTCAATATCTCCCCCTTGGGAACATTCATCCCCGAATGTTAAAGAAACGTACATGAGAGACACAAACATGGAAATTTCATCCCACATAAGGATGCAACAATGCACTTACACCTTATTTCAAAAACCTCAACATAGTTGTAAAACCACAATGAACTTGTCAACTTAAACATGAATGTATGCAATGACATGGGGCTAAACTTAAGACCTGAGATTTTATAAAGGGCTTAGATCAATACCTTAGGCTTGAGTGGAGTGGAAAAGATAAGGATATCGCCTTTGCATGTCCGCTTCGGCCTCCCAAGTAGCACTTTCAACTTGTTGATTTCTCCAAAGGACTTTAACGGAAGCCACATCTTTGTTTCTCAACCTCTTCACTTACCTATCTAAAATCTGGACCGGAACCTCTTCATAGGTCAAATTATCTTCAACA
>NW_006238928.1:4215563-4215689 GCF_000226075.1 Solanum tuberosum
TCGATTGTGCCTTGGGGCACCATCTTGTCGGCCCCCTCTCCCCAAAGGAACCGCATTGGAACCTTCTAGACGGACCTCCTTACCCTTGTTGCGATTTCGAGGACAATCCATTGCCTTGTGCCCCAT
>NW_006238928.1:4216941-4237086 GCF_000226075.1 Solanum tuberosum
GAAACATTTCCTAAAATGTCTCATAGCCTCCTACTCATAGTTGTGGTGCACAACACAACCATGAATCGGACTCTAATCAACGCGGTGGGTTGGACTCCGAGGATCTATCAACCTAGTGCTCTGATACCAAGTTTGTCACGACCCAAGCCTAGGGCCTAGACGTGACCGGCGAATGGGGAACCCGAAGGAACCCCAAACAAGCCTCATAGCATATCATTACACATCCTTGGTCGCGGAAACAATTACAATAACCATAAGAGATAGGCATAATCAAGGGGAAGTCGAGACTAAGGGAGCAAGAGAAAAAGAAAATGATACATAAATACCATAGATGAGTCAAGCTCAAGCATAATACACAACTTGTCCAACACCACCTCTAAACATGAGTACTTAGCGGGGGCCAAGACAAACTACCGGGCTCACCCTCATAGACAAAACATAACTAAAAAGAAAAAGTCTTATACATAGCAAAAGATCATGAGCAACGTCCCCGGAATGGAGGACTCACCAATAACCTTGATAGAAAATTGTATTAGCCACGCGGCGGAGGAGGAGGGTCAAGCGGTACTCCGGTCCCTACATGGTGACATCATGTAGGCATAGAGTATGCATTAGTACGTTTGAATGTGTAGTACATGTGTGGCGAGTGACCATCAATATAGTATTTCCAAGGCCTACCACCCCCTTGGAGAGGCGAAAGAGGTACAAACCCCTCAATGTGGTTACCCGGGCCTACCACGCCCCGAGCTAGGGACCAAGGTACAAACCCCTCGATATGGTTATACGGGCCTACTACCCCCCGTACTAGGTTCCCAAGGTACCAACCCCTCGATATGGTTACCTGGGCCTACAACCCCTCGAGCTAGTCTTGGTCGACTCACAACACTTATATAGAGAAAATCATATACATGTATCCATTTCATCATCATTTCAATGATTATATGACCATCCGACTCATAGGACGTACCTTGGACCTTCCATTTCCTAAGAATTCTATAAGTGGGCATTTTATCAAACACATGGTGGGCTGCTGTTTATGTAAATAAAATCATGTATTTCAAGAGTACTAAGTCCAACCAATTCCAAAATCCATATAAATCAGCCCACCAACAACATACATATATATATATATATCAACCTTCATAATTTGATCATGGAAGCATGAAAACCATAAACATCACATAATAATTCCATTTCATGATAATATGCAAAATAGACCATAATAGGGTGTGTAGTAGTAATTCCATACTTCAACAGTTCATAAATAACCATAAGGACCCACAAACTTGAAGTAGAAATAGAGGATAAATGGTTGGACTTGTGGAAAGGAAAGTTTCCACAATCAAACCCACATACCTCAACTTTGGAGAATCCTTGATGAAGATTGGAATGGAGAATTGAAGCTTGAGATTGAGTCTTGAATCCGGAATTAGAGCTTGAGATGCTTGAATTTGGTTGAGGATCTTGGTGGAGTTTTGGAGAGGGCATAGAGAGTGTTTTTGAAGTTTAAAATGACTAAGTATGGGACATATCCCCTTTTTATAAAAAAACGTCCCCAACACTTAGCCTAAAAAAAAATAGCTCACTGGAAATTGCAAATCTGCACAGACAAGTTTTACGAAAATGGTCATAACTCCCTCATCCTAACTCGGAATGAGGTGAAACCAAGTGCGTTGGAAAGCTAACTCAAAGAGCTTTAATTTAATAGGTTGTAGACCTTCCAGTTCCTTGTGTGCTAAGAGATATGCCCCTTTAAAGTTGACCCTCCAAATCGCATTTTTTGCGATTTTCGAATTTTGATACGGTTGCTCTAAAATTCGGGTTAGACCCATCTCCCACTCAATTTGACCCCATGAATAAGAATATGAAGTCGAATTTCCGAAATCATGCACAGATTTTGAGATATATGGAAATTACAATTATAGGTGTTTCCGAAGCACATTTTCGGGCATTTTTGGGGTCGTTTCAGTTTGCAGCTCTTTCCCTCCATACTTAGCTAGTTTAGACTTCATTCGAGGACGAATGTTCCCAAGGGGTAGATATTGTAACACCTCCAAACTTATCAAACCAAAACAACAGAAAATCGGTGAACCTCGGTAGGGTTCATAGACCGTGAAAGGAACCATGGTCCGTCGACCTGCCCGTGGTTCACACCCACCCAGAAATAGTGGATCACAGGACCCTTCACATGTCGTGGACCACCACACGAGTTGTGGGGAGGCTCGTGGAAGATAGGCAAAACTCACCAAGCTCAGGCATCAGACCACGGATCCCTTCAGGGTCGTGGTCTTGATGACGGGCCGTGGTGGCGTTCGAGAACCAGAGCCAGCAGACCCCAGCCCAAGTGAAGAACCACGGTGTCCTTCACGGTCTGTGATCATTCACACGGGCCGTGGTAGGGCTTGTGATTGGGCCACCCAAAACCAATAGTCACTGGCTAAGGACCACGACCCACTTGACGGGCCGTGGTCTCTTTGGCGGTCCGTCATAGGGTCCGTGGAAGGCCCCACCAGAATTTAAGTGGGGTCATTTTGGTCTTTACCTCTATGCGTTGGACACCTAAACTACGTTGTTTAACCCTTAAACTACATCGTTTTACACAGTTTAAGCCTAGTCATTTAGTAAGAACTTACCCAAAATGAATATTGTCCAAAATTCACCAAGGTTAGATCGAAAGGAAGAGAAAAGAGGCGATAACTTTCTCAAGAACATGGAGCAGTTTTTCTTTAGTTCTAGCCCCAAAATCAAAAGATTTTCCCGTGAAATTCGTCACCAGGTATGTGGGATTTCACTAGCGGATTCCTTTCGTTCACTAGGTCCCTACAATTCAGTTAGACTCTTGATTCCCTATATCTTGTTTAGACCTAGGGTTTCTAGAAACTTTAGATATTTGTTGTGATTTAGCTGTTATAGTGTTCCTAATCAGATTATCATGTTTTTTGTGGAATCCTTGTTTAGTTCTTTGCATGAAACTCAGAACCCTAGTGGTGTAGATTCTCTTAGTTCATGAATTACACTTGCTAGGTTAGTAAAATAGATAATTATGCTTCAGCTTTCGAATGTCACATTGTCAGTGTATAATTGTTACATTCTCAGATATTGCATGTCAGTATTTTAAGCTATTCAGAATTTCACTCATAGTTGGGAGTAGACTTAACACCAAGTTAGACTAGGGTTCAGCATACCCTTATAGTCCCAGAACTACGTGCCCCTAGGTTTATAAGTCTTCTATGTGGGCATCAAATTTAATGATCACGCCAGTCATGCATTTATACCCCTGGCAAGGCATATTGGGTCCTCTCGATGGGGCGTATCTACTGGACTCCACGTTTAGCTCAGTTGTTTTATGTCGATTAGTAGAAGCTCCCACAGTCAGACTTTAGTGCATCTGACCAGGTTTTCACTTTATACTTCAGTATTCAGTCTCAGCATGTTATGTTTATAATCAGTACTTGGTCATTGCATTTAGCTCGGCATTTCAGTTATGTTCAGTTTGTATACTCTTGTTCAGATTGTATCATTGCTCAGTTGTGCTTTGTTCAGTTTATGTATTTATTCACTTATATTTTATATCCTGCATGCTTAGTACATTCCAAGTACTGACGCATACTCTGCTCTACATCCTTTCATAATGTAGGTTCAGGTATTCAACATCCAGATCACACATAGATCAGTTTGGTTCTCGATCCGTATTCAGCAGCTTCAGTGGTGAGTCCTCATACTTCGAGGAAAATAGACATGCTTTTCATATTAGTCTTTACTTTCAGTTTTCAATTTTGCTAGAGTTAGTTGGGGGCATGTCCCAGCAACTCTAGTCAATTAGAGGCTTTTCAGACACACTGTTAGACTCAGCTTTAGTTTTTGAGTGATTGTTCAGTATCTAAACTCTTAGTAAGCTTTATATTTATTCAGATCAGGATTGGGTATTGCCCACATTCAGTTATCTCATGTTTTAGCTTCCGCATAGTATCTCTTTATTCTGTTATCCTTAGTATGCTTATGATATGCCACCTGAGGGTTAGCTTAGGGTCACTCATGATCCTAGGTCCCGTGTTTACGTCAAGGGGGTAGCCTCGGGGTGTGACATTTTCAATCTTAATTCGAACCTATAATAAGTATGTCAATTTTGTTAACACTTCTAATATATAATTATATGAAAGTACATAATTCTACCACAACTTATAGCATATTAAATATCAAATATTTCAAAACACATTTAGATTTGCTTATGATAAGGTATCTTAATTAACATCTTTATCTTGATCTTCATTTGAATGCAAATTCAATTAGTTTAACATCATCAAATAACTTCATTTCAAAAATTATACTATTTAAATTCACTTTAAAAATACTAAATCACTTTAAATTTGTGTATAGTTGTGCAATCAGTTTTAAGTAATAATAAGGAGTTGTTTGGTGTGAGAGATAAAAAAAAATAGTCCAGGGATAAAATTTTGGTTTCTTGTTTGGTTGTCAAGTTTGGAATAACTTATCCCACCATTTATATCATAGTGATGGAATAAGTTGTCCCATATATGATGGAATAAGTTATCCCAGGATAATTTATCCTGGGATAACTTGTTCCCAGCCAAACGACCCCTAAGTGTTTCAATTTTTATGATGGAAGAACCATTTATACTTGATGATTATTAATTTTAGTACGAGAAATTCTAACTAAATGAGAAAAGTATTGTGTATGATACTAAGGCTTATTTGATTATCACTATTTCTAGTTTTTACCATTTTATTTTCATAATTTTTTATTTTTAAATTCAAAGTAAATTGTAATTATGAATGCAACATGTATACTTAGTGATTATGAGTTAGTGTTAAATGAGTAAAGCATTGTGTACGATACTAAAACTTATTTGGTCATCACTATTTCTAATATATACTTTTTATTCACAAGTTTCTTTTTAATTTTATATTCAAATGAAATCGCACTTATAAGTGCAACTTGAACACTTGGTGATTATGATTGAATGATTAATAAGTAAAGTACTGTATAAGATACAAAGACTTATTTAGTAAACACTATTTATAGTTTTACTTATATATTTATAATCTTTTAGTTTTTAATTTAAATTAAATAGCTTTTGACCCACGGACTAGCCTAAACCGAATTTGAGAAATTGACACATATATACAACTCTTTGATAAAATTAGCATGTTTTAGCCAAATAAATATTTGGAAAATAAAAGCCTAAAAAGAATTGACAAATAATAGACCGTACGTCTATTCTGCATAAAAATAGGAAAAAAAAATTCTTATTCACACTCATCTCTCTCTTCAAATTATTTTTATTAAAAATATTTGTTACCACCTCTCTCTTATAACTTCCAACCATAAATTATCTTTATTTAAAATATTAAAAATATTTGTTACGGTCTCTCTCTTCTAACTTCCAACCATAAATTATTGTATTTAAAATATTAGTTATCATTTCTCTCCTTTAACTTCCAATCATTTTCTCCTTAAAACTGATAAAAAGTTTATTGAGAATTATAAATCTCCTAAAATTAGCAAAAGTATTTAATTATGACTATTCTTCTTTCAAAGGATGTTCTATGAGTCTCTGCTATCAATAAATTATTTTTCTTAATTGTTTTTTAGAAGTTATAGTGAGAATCTCAATCCATATTTATATTAAATATAAACTATAATATACATCTATTTAGTGTATAAATAACTATAGATTTGTTCGTGTATTTAGTTAAATATATTTGATCAAATATTAAGGCGTCCAATATATATTTATATTTATATTTACATCTTGTATGTGGTGAACGTTGAAATCTACTCAAATAAGTACATGTTATTAAGTTTATATTTAATTAAGTATACATTTGCACTATAATGTATACATTACTTACATTTTGTTTGTATATATTATTACTATACATAAGTATAATTTGTAGATATTGATGTGTATAGATATATTACCTTCATAAAATATTTCAATAAATAAAATTACGTTTGTATACATACTTTCAACTGCATATATATAATACCAATTGCGTTTACACTCAGTTTGAAGACATGTACATTAGACTGATATAGAATTCTACCTCAATGTATACGGATTCATGATTCACATTAAATAAGAATCAAATGCTTCTTCGCTTTGAATATCGAGGTGAGATTGAATGTGTTAGAAATAAATTTTGTAAGTAGAAAATTTTCAAAATCGAAATTAATTACGCATTAATACCTACAATTGACGATTTCCAAAGTCATCTTCATTTTCCAGTTCACCTATTTCCTCCAAGAATTTCACATTGTTGTTGCAATCTTCATCACTCTCTACATATCTTCATTACTTTCTACATTTCTCTTTTGAGAATGAACTCTTACCAATTGAAATATATAAAAAAAACACAAAAATTCATCAACAAAAAAAATCTTGCATCCAACTACAAGATAAAAAAAATATAAAACTCTTAAAATTGGTGTTATTTGAGTTGGTTAGTGAAAAGTTATTGTTGCAATTGATCTCTAATAGAGATAATTTAGAGAAGAAAATTGAAATACTAAATCTTGAAAGAGGGAGAAAAAGGGAAGACAGAGAAAACGAGGGAGAAAAAAAAGCTGGAAATACATGTTTTTATATATACAAAAAATATTGTTCCCTATTTTTATGCAACTATTTTGAATTTGATGATGGCAAAATAACAAGGAGAGAAAAAAATATAACAATAACGTGTCAAGAAGTAGAGAGATAAAATTAGAATAAAAACCGTTTTCAAGAAAAATAAATATGGCTAGTAAATGCCAAATAAATATTAAAAAAACTTTATTTACCAAATAAATAAATTAGGCTATTTATTGTCAATTAACTCTATAAGTTCTAATGTCGTGCCATTTTATTAAAATTGACACATATATACAACTCTTAGATTAAATTAGTATGTTTTAGCCAAATAAATATTTAGCAAATAAAAGTATAAAAATAATTGACATATAATAGCCCGTACGCCTATTCTGCATAAAAATAGGAAAGAAAATTCTTATTCACACTCATCTCTCTCTTCAAATTATTTTTATTAAAAATATTTGTTTCCTACTCTCTCTCCTCTAACTTCCAACCATAAATTATTTTTATTTAAAATATTTGTTACGATCTCTCTCTTCTAACTTTCAACCATAAATTATTTTTATTTAAAATATTTATTATCATCTCTCTCTTAACTTCCAATCATTTCTCCTTAAAACCGATAAAAACTTAATTTAGAATTATAAATCTCCTAAAATTAGCAAAAGCATTTAATTTTGACTATTCTTCTTTCAAAGGATGTTCTTACGAGTCTACTATCAATAAATTATTTGTCACGACCCGAGCCTACACCCTAGATGTGGTCGGCACTCGAGAACCATTGTTGATCCTCAAGAAAACCCTCATCCTGGCTGACTACAAGCGAAAGACTAACTCAGCATACAAGAGCTTAAAACTGAATTAAATTTCACTGAACTCAAATACTAAACCTTTGTTAAAGTCTGTACAATACACAAAATAAAAGTAAATACAGAAAGTCCTCAATTATGTCTATCTATTTAGCCTCTATTATTACAGAAGGATATTGGGACAAGATCCACGACATCTCAAATTACTAACTATAAGATAAAGGTGAAGTCCTCTGGATTATAAGATGGCTCACCAAAGCTGACTGTAATATCACATGACCTCAATGAAACGCCTGTTGATGATCCTGAATGCTTGTATATGCATCATGAAACGATGCAGGCCAAATGACTCAGTACATGGAATGTACGACCATGTAAGGGGAATTCTAAAGCATAAACATGAACTGATGGAAAAGAAACATACTTACTTCTTCTCAATTCAGTCAACTCAATGAAACATAGTTCAACTCAACTCAGAGAAAATAGAGATCAACTCAAAAGTAAGTTCAACTCAACTCAGAGAAATAGGGCTTAACTCAACAATAAGATACTCAACTTTGTGAAACATAGTTCAACTCAACTCAGAGAAATAGGGCTCAACTCAACAATACGATACTAAACTCTAGATACTCAAGGATAAAGCAACAATAAAATATGCAATATCTGGAAAGCTTTTAAAACAATGGATAATGACTCAGTTATATGCAAAAATACAATAATAACTTAATTGTATGAAAATATAATAATAACTCTTATTTGTATGTAAAGATACAAAATAACTCTATTTGGGGAGATTCTCTAACTGACAACCATCACTATGAGCTATGTGATGATACAACGTCTAGCCCACGCTACTAGAACTATCCTATATGTTGCCGGGGTATAGAACCTACTAACTAAGTGGATCCACTAGTATATGCTAAAATCCAATAAGGAATCATCTATAAAGTATGACCCTTTCTACCCACTTTGGCTACATGGTTTATGGGGGCTGTGAGTTGTTAGGACTCTCCCCCATATCAGTGCTCAATACTACTCCCAAAAATATACTTAGCTCATATGTTTTAAAGAAAACATAACTCTTTCTGTGTTTTGAGATTATTACTCAAAAAATCTTTTTCTTAAAATAGATGGTACTCAAACTGCTCAAAACTCTTTTGGAAATCTCAGTTTCCTTCTTTTTTAAATGTGAAAACATTTACTCTTGGGAATACTTAGTTCTCATATATTCATTTCAAAGAAAATGAAAGTTGACTCTACTCTTCCTCATACTCATTTATTCAAGCCTTTAAACAAATCATGAATAATTGTAAAAGACTTCTAAAAATAGGGTTCATGCCGAATTATGGATGTGAACGACTCATTTCAAGGTTTTCAATAACCATATATAGAATCAATACTCGAAATTCAATGACTCTAAAATTCAAGGACTCAATGATACTAATCATCTCATGAATACTTGACTCATAGGGTTCATGTGGGATTATGGGCATGACCCACTCAATTCAAGGATCTCCTTGTGGAAGATCCAAACACATATAGTAATCCAAAATTATGAAATACTATTTTTAAAAAGGATTAGGAACTCAATACTCAAGAACATAGAACTAGAAGATACTACTCCTCTAAAAGATACTTAGTTTATGGAGTTCATGCGGAATTATGAGAATGACTTAACTCGATTCAAGGACCTGAATAATAATATAGACTCATGAATACATTCTTCTCATTCTCATACTCACCTACTTGAGTCTTGAAACAATTTATAAGTTATTGTAGAAGACTCCTCAAAAAGACTCAAATGGACTTTCTTAAACGTTACTCTTAACTCGTCCTTGAATTTGAATTATGAATTTAAGGATCATGAATTGATATATAGGATTTATTGATGATTAGATGTAGTTGAGATAGTAAAAATCAGTAAGAGAACAACGACATGTTGTGAAAGAACGAATATGGAACGAAGAAGGGAGGCGGAAAGGACCTGAGGTCCCTAGCGCAGCAGTGGTGCACCGCGCCAGATCACAGTTGACTGAGGCTGGTCTGGGGAGTACTCTAGGTGCAGGGTGCCATCCTCTCAAGTGCAACAACGGCGCGCCGCCCCAGCCATGTTCCAGAAGAAAAACTCGACGGATTTCCTCTTCAATTTTTCAGCCCTACCTCGTCTAAACTCTAATGATTTCCTCCAAAATCTTTTAGATTCATATACTAAACACTCTTTGGTCAAAATCCCAATAAAGACCTACCAAAATAATCCTTCATTCACAATTCTCACCTCAAGAACTTCATTATCAAAGAACGAAGCACAAAACCTCAAGAACTCAACAAAATTATAAACATACTCAATCTCATGGATGAAATTTATAAAAGAAACTCATGATTAGCGTGTGGGAGAATAAACCCAACACTATAGAAGCTTACATACCTCTTAGGATCGAATCCTTGGCGAAAATCCCTCGAAGATTGCAAGAAATCTCGACGAACACCTTGAACTTTTTCCTCATTTCTCTTCTTGAACTTTCTTCTAAAACCCTAAGAGTAATTAGGATTTGAGAAAACTGAACCAAATCAGTTTAGACCCCTAAATATTACCATATTTTGTTTAATCCGATTGGGTAAGGAAAAGACCAAAATACCCCTCATATTTTTGGGTAACTTTTCTTAAATGGACAGCCTCACTTCAAAAGGGCATATATCCCTCATACGAGCTCGAAAATTAGCAAACTCAGTGGGGTTGGAAAGAGGACTCATAGATCTTTCATTTGATATCTTATGGGTCTCCTAACTCATCCTGTACCGAAAGTTATGGTCGTTTAAAGTTGACCCAAAACTTAAAAGAACTAAGGAATGACTTGAATGGATTCTCTTTAATTCTTTTTGGAATTCAAGGTGCTATATCTAGTGACCTGATCTTAACACTTAAGAAATTTTAAATTCCTTGGTAAAATCCTATTCACAATGAAGAGGGGTTCGAGTTTTAGTTCAAAAAATTTCCGGGGTGTTACATTATTTTTCTCAATTGTTTGCTAGAAGTTATAGTGAGAATCTCAAACCATAAATATATTAAATATAAAATCTAATATACATCTATTTAGTGTATAAATAACTATAGATTTGTTCGTGTATTTAGTTAAATATATTTGATCAAATATTAAGGCGTCCAAGATATATTAAATATACCTCTAGTATGTGCTGAACATTGAAATCTACTTAAATAAGTATGTGTTCAATTTAATACATGTTATTAAGTTTATATTTAATTGAGTATACATTCGCACTATAATGTATACATTACTTACATTTTGTTTGTATACATTATTAATATACATAAGTATAATTTGTAGATATTGATGTGTATAGATACATTACCTTATATAAAATATTTCAAAAAATAAAATTAGATTTGTATACATACTTTGAACTGCATATACATAATACCAACTGTGTATACATTCAGTTTGAAGACATATGCATTAGACAGTTATAGAATTCTGCCTCAATGTATACGAATTCATGATTCACATTAAATAAGAATCAAATCCTTCTTCACTTTGAATATCGAGGTGAGTTTACATGTGTTGAAATCAATTTTGTAAGTAGAAAATATTCAAAATTGAAATTATTATGCATTAGTAACTACAATTGACTATTTCCTAACCCCTCTTCATTTTTTAGTTCTATAACATTCCAAAAATTTCTAAGTTATGACTCGAGTCATTCTTTATGGTGAATAAGATTTGTGCCGAGTGATTCAAAATTTTCTTAGATGTTAAGGTCGCTAAAATTCCATAGCATGAAGTTGAGTTAGAAACTTTCGTTCCAATTGAATTTCTCTATGAGATTATTCTTTGATCAACTTGAAATGACCATAACTTTCAGTACAGAATAAGTTAGGTGTCCCATGAGGTATCTAATCGAATTTTTTCCAGTCTTCTCTCTAACGCCGCTGAGTTTGCTAAATTCTGAGTTCGGATGAAGGAGTTATGCTCATTTCAGTGCAGCCTCTCTAATTTAGGCATTTTTTTATCCGTTTTAAGGAGGGTATTTTTGGTCTTTTCCTTACCCCACTAGCCTAACACGTTTTACCCACCCAAGTTAAGGGGTATAATTAGACTAAGTCAATTTTTATTCATTCCAAAAGCATTTAGAAGATTAGGGCAAAGTTGAAGAGGAGAAAAAGAGGAAAGTTTCAAGCGTTCATCGAGTTTCGAGGATTTTCGCCAAGAACTTTTTTTCCTTCGAGGTATTTAAGCTTCATAGCATTGAGTTTGTTCTCCCTCACACCAATCATGTTAACTGTTGCCATGGATTCATTCTTGAAGTCGAATTATCAAATTCTTGAGAAGTTCTTGAGGTTTTTGCTTCATTGTTTAACAATGGAGTCTTGTTGAGTTCTTGAGGTGAGGGTCTTACGAATGAGTGTTGTTCTTGAGGGATTTCGTGTGGGTTTTCATTGGAATGTTGTTTGGTTTATGAATCTAGGAGAATTTGGAGGAAATCATTCGATTCTAGAGGATATAGGGCTGGAAATTGAGATAGAAAGTTTGTCAGGTTTTCTGGCCTCGGGTAGGGGCAATGCGCCCCCATAGAGCCAGAGGGGCTGGGGCGATGCGCCCCCATTGCGCCATGTAACTTCTAACAAATTTCTAAGTTAAGACCCGAACAATTCTTCATATGTGAATAAGATCATACCGGGCGATTCTTAAATTTATCATATTTGTAAAGGTCAATTCTTTAGTGTGGGAATGAATTTCGATATAAATTAAGGACACTAGAATCCCCTAGCACAAAGTTGAGTTGAAAGTTTCCATACCGATTAAGTTTGATGTAAGATTCTACTTGGGTCAACTTAAAACGATCATATCTCTTAGAATACAAAGAGTTACATCTCCCATAACATATCAAATTAAAGGTATTTGACTCTTCTTTCCAACGTCTCCAATTTCACAACAATCCGAGTTTTGAGTAAAAAATTTGACCATTTTAGTAATCTGATACAACGCAGTGATAAATTAGCCAACAAAAAAACATTAAAAAGGGTCATTTTTGTCTTATTACCTCTAAGAAAACCCTAAACAAATTTATTGACTAATTAAAGGCTCAAAACAATCAGATTTTCAGTCTCTGACTTCCTTCCCCTATTTTTTTTTATGCATTTCATTCTCTATTTGGCCCGCTTCAAACAAAATGAGAAAAAAGGGTCTGGTCAATAGCATAGCTCTTTCTCTCCCTGTCTCTTAATCCCCCATTCTCTTCTGTCTCAAACCCTAAGACAAAACCCTAAGGAAAAATTAAAGTAGAAGACCTTCATTCAAGATTTCTTCAATCATTTTCAAGATTCTTCTTCAAGGTGCTTGTCCAAGAATTCCATTCTTTCCAACTCAAATTCCTCCAAACAATTATGATTCACTAATGAAAATTATAACTCTTGGCCATAGAAATTTGAAGAAACTAATTCAAGAATCTCGAGAAAGGTTTTCTTGATTGTTCTCCTTCAAGCTAGGGTTTCAAGGCTTCTAATCAAGTTCTTTTTCAAGATTCTTCAATAACCTTGTTCTTTTGGGTATGTAAGGCTATCATAGTGTTGGACTAGTTCGTCCTCACGCCCTACGTCTACTTTCAAATTAGTAAAAGAGTAATCTAGGTTTCTATCCCTAGATTTGAGTATTCTTGAGATTATTTGATTTTGAGTTCTCGAGTTCCTCATTCGTTTTGAAATTCTATTCCTAATTATTGAATTGTTATGTCTTATGCATTAAAATTCTTAAATAGATTCGTTCATGTCTATATTTTAACATAAACACTATGAATTGAGTATTCTTGAGATGAGAAGTATCGTTCAGTTCTGAGTATTGAGTTTCTATATTGTAATTAAGATCCTTGAGTTGATTTATTCATATCTATATTTCAGCATGAACCCTATGTTGATTTATAAATCTTAAGAAGCTTTTTAAAGCCAACACTTGAGTTTTAAACTGAATTTTTGAGGAAGTAAAGATTAGTTTTGAGAGAGAATTTTTAAAACATGATTAGTATGGCAGTCGAGTATGCCATAAATGTTTATGCAGTATGTTATCTAGATATACCATCAATGTTTATGTAGTATGACTTCCCGATTCATCAATGATCATATCACAATAAGATTTTGATATATTTTTGAGAAAGAGTTTTCAAATATGCATTGAGTAAGAGTATAACAGAACTAAGTATTCCCAAAGGTATCCGTTTTTACATTGAGAAAAGAGAAACTTTGATTTCTAAATGAGTGAGTTCAAAGATATTTCTGAGCATTTACCTCTTTTAAGAGGATAGTTTGAGAAATTATCTCAAACTAGAGGAAGTGTATGTTCTTAAACATTGAATATAAGTATATATTATTGGGAATAGTATTGAACACCGATATGGGGATGAGTTCAGACAACTCAAATCCTCATAAACCATTTATGGTGACATGGGTAATGGATCATACTTTTTAAGTGAATCCTTATTGCTTAGTGAATCCACTTAGTTGATGTGTTCTATACCCCGACAAAGTATAGGATAGTTCTGGTAGCATGGGCGAGACAGTGTATCATCACGTAGCTCATAGTGATGGTTGTCAGTTAGAGAATCTCCCAATTAGAGGTAAAACTCTATTTTTATTATATCACTTATTATGTTGAGTTTCAGAGATGAGTACGTGTTTTTGTAAAGTTTTAAATGATTTCACTTCTTTATTTTTTTACATTCACTTGAGTATATAACTATGTCTATTGTAGTCCTTTCATTCAACTATTTGTCATGCAACTATATTACATGCTCATAAATTCAATGTATTGATGCCATTCGATCTACATTTTTTAATGATGTAGATACATGTTCTTAGGATCCTCAACAAAAGTATGTTGAGATCACTTCATCTGCTCGTCAGCTTTCGAGTGAGGTCTCCTTGCTTCCGGAGGACTGAAGTTTTATGAGTTGTTAGTATTAGTAGCATTTTGAGTAGTCGTGTGTCTTGTCCCGACACTCGTCTATATATAGTAGAGGCTTCATAGATAGGTAGTTTTGGAGAGTCTTTCCGTTTTCAGATATTTTATTTAAACTTATGACTCATACCTAGTATATTCAACAAAGTTTTGAGATTTAATAAACTATTTTAAACGTTTCTTTCAATTTGATGCTTATGTATGCCTGAGTTAGTCTTCCTCTTGTAGTCAACTAGGATGAGGGTTCACTTGGGGACCAACCATGGACCTCGAGTGTCGGCCATGTCCAAGGTGTAGGCTCAGGTTGTCACAAACTTGGTATCAGAGCACAGAGTTCAAGTGTCCTAGAGTGTCAATGAAGCCGTGTCTGTAGGATCTTATTTATGGTTGTGAGGGCCCCACTTCTACAAATGAGATACTACAAACATTGAAGAAAAGTTTTCCTTCTTTCATACTCTAAATCGTGCAATATAACTGTTTCTTAAGGAACTTATTCGTACTCGTGCTTTTGTCAAATCCATTGAAATACCCCTCATACTCAAGGTAGTTAAAAAGCAAAGCTCAGATCCTTATCGATGAGTTTCTTTCAACAAAAGTCTTCAGAAAGTCAAGAGACTCTAGAGGGCTTGAAAGAAGCCTATCAGTGAGCCTAAGTGTTGAGATTTGAAAGAATGCCCTCTTAATCATAATAATCATTTTTTCAAGATAAAAGTGAGATGTAGTTCCAAACTCTCTTTCTAAACTTTGTTTTAGTTGAGACCCTTATGAGAAGTGTGTTTTAGAGCTTGGGTAGTATTTCTCACCCGAAAGATAGTATGAGTAGTGATTTTATGAATTAGTAGTAGAAGTGCAAGAGTTAGAAGTAGGTGCTTAAAGGTGTAGTAACCACATAAATAGGGATAGTTATTGAGTAGAGTATGTAAGTTGTAGCCATGTACCTAGTAAGTCATTAATGATGATTTTTTTACCCTTATGTGTCGGCTAAGTAGTAGTAATCTTGTGTGGATTTCATGATAGAAGGTAGATGAAAAGTTGAAAGAAGTTTATGTCAGTGTGCCATTGTGTTAGTGAAGATCAAGTATACATGTTGAATAGAAAAGTAGAGTATTCACGAGGTGACAGATCTAAGCTAGGCTTATGATTTTTGAAAGGAGAGACCAATAGTATTTAGAGGATTATAGATTTAATTAAGTAATGATGTATAGTAAATGGGTAAAGAGTAATTAAATTGTGAAAGGAAATGTGACGATAAATTGTAAGTATGTAGTTTGAGAGATAAAGATTGACTACTTTTCATGAGGTCTTAGTGAGAGAGTGTTTCTTGATTTTATGTGGCAGTCGTAAGTTAGTATTGATATGCGCGTTTAGTACTAGACAGTAAGCTTGAATTTCATATGAGCGTCGTGATAAAAATGATGACAACATGAGGGTGATGATGTTAGTTTTGAGATCTGACTTGGTAGACTTGACATAGAGTAGGTGAGAATCAATATATTAGTTGAAATGCATGTGAATGGTTCAAGTGTGATGTTATTACCCTTAGATGAGATATATGAAGTATAACTAAGTCATTAGATTAACAAGAGCATTAACGGGTGTACCAGAGATCGTATGTAGCCAGACGAGGTTCCAATTAAGTTTATGATTTTTCATGTATGCATAGATAATATATTTAAGCTATCAATATGGAATAGGCTGATGTAAGAATTATTTTTCCTTAAGAGGTAGATGAAGCGGCCTTATTAGCCAATGAGAAGAGGCTAAGAGAAGCATATGATAAAGAAGCCTTAGAAGGAATCTTAGTACCTACACGTGGAGAATTTAGTAGCAATGAGAGTAGCAGTTACTCAGTATTAGAGTAAATCTAATGTAGACCAGTTTAGAGAAGATGAAATTAATCCATAGTTTTTAGCGTGTATACTTTAGACCTAATGGGGAAATGATAAGATCAGAAACCAAGTCAAGTATGGAGAATCAGATAGCGATGTGTTGAGCAGAGTTTTAGAGATATATCAATCCATTCATAATCTTGTGTATTCCTCAAAGTTCAGTCATTCCATTGATGTTTCTAATATCAGAATTTTGTTTATGACCTATTCTCATACACTTCATAGAGATTCACATTTATGGCTCAGTTCCCAAAATGAGGGGCAAAACCTTTAGCCCATTGATTTCAATCTTACTCCATAAAGTTATGAATATCAGTCTCATGATATGAACCTATTCATATAAACATTCGTATTTTATAGTATTCTCAGCTTTACGAATTCATGATTTACTCTCAATGGCTAGCAACATAATGTTATGTCATGCATATTATCATATAATATGTCTTGAATGAATCATACTTATGATCTTTCACCCTAAGCTCTTTAAATGATCCTTTTAAGTTTTGATAGCGATGTTGTTGATAGTAGTTGAGTAATGATAGAAGAAGAGGGTTGATGTTTCTTATTGTGGTAGTGGTGGTCTTCTTATTTAATCTAGGGTTATAAATGTGGAGGAAGAAGGAGATAAGGTTTTACGATAAGTAATAATTCAGTTTCCTGATAATAATGCAAGAAAGTTAAGTTGGTAGAAGTGACGAGAGAATGAGGAATTCTTATAAGGATTGGTTAGTAGGAGTCTGTGGAGTGGTTATAATATTATGCTTGAATGTGGTGTTAGTAGCATGGGGATGAATGCATTATGCACTAGGTTGTTCTTGATTAAGACTCAAGGTTGGTTGAATGTGGTGGTAAGGATTTATATCATTGGGGATGCGATTTCTGATAGAGGTGTAGAACTTAAATCTTGTGATTTAGATTAGAATAATCATTCTATGTTAGTACTTTATGATTTTGAGTTAGGCTTGAATACAGTAAGAGAAAACAGTTTGACTTAGACATTTGTAAGAGTATTCATATACTCTAGTGGGAGCTAGGAGTTGCAGCTAATGAAGTGTAGTAATCATAAAGGAGAGCATAGTTGAGAAATGTTGCTAAGCGTAAAACCTACCGATCATATCACTCAAGGCATAGTGTTGCTATTCTTACTTCGGGCCCAGATATCCTTATTTCATGTAAGATAACTTCAAATAACGCATGACTATGTTCAAAATAATATCATTCTTGACTTATGTGCTATAGAAAGTTCCAAATTCTTAGTATGAATCAGTTATGCCTATGTTAGTAGAAAAGTTCAAAATTTGATGAGTCCGATATTTGGACTCATTTAGGGCTTTGTTTACATAGATTTAGTGTCCTCAAATGCTTTTTTTGTGCCAATAATTGATGTTAAATCCTTGGTTTTCAGGAATATGGATTGAGGAACAAAGCAAGGACACTAACATGCAAAAAGTAACAAACCAGGCTCAAGAAATGAAGAAGGGCGAGCCTAAGGATCGCCAAGAGCATTCGGCGTTTCGCCGAGTAGCTCATCAGACCCCATAAAGTTCCAGTGTGCCAAACCATGAAGGAAAGAACCAAGTTGGCGATGGAAAGGAGCAGTCGGCGGATCGCTGAGTGATTCCGCGAAGTCAAGATAGCTCGCCCAAAGTTACAGACCTTGAGGATGCTGAGTACCAAGGCAAAAGGGTGATGGAAGATACCAAAGAGCGGCTCACCGAATGGTTCGGCGAGCCCGAATTACTTCGCCAATTGACTATTCGCAGCACATATTTGGCTACTATAAATACGTTTTTGAACATTTAGTTTAGTATCAAATACTCTTTAGAACAATCTATTATTATGTTTTGAGCATCTGGAGACATTTTTCTCTAGTTTTTCCTTAGCTTTGAGGGATTGAAGAAATTCACTTTTGAGAAATTAGAAGTGGGTCTTTGAACTTCATCAAATTGGAGCATTGTAAGGATGAAATTACTCTTACCTAGTTGATGGATAATCAATTTGGTAACGGTTTTTATCTTTTTATATTGTCTAGCTAAAACCCCTCAATTCTTGGGGTGTGATTTTGTGATTATGGGCTTATTTAGCTTGTATGTGTTGCTAATTGTTAGTTTAAAGTATAAATTATAGGAACCACATATTATAAGTACTAAATAACATCCTATCCCTTCTAGTTTTCTATTTACCAAAAATCCCTTAAAAATGATGTTTGCGGGATACATAGCTTTGTTCACGGGATACATTAGGTTTGATACATTTCACATAGCGGGATACATAGCATTGTGCACGGGATACATAGCGTTGTGCACGGGATACATAGCGTTTGATACATTCCACATAGCGGGATACATAGCGTTGTGCACGGGATACATGCGGGATACATAGGTAAATAAGGGATTTTTGAAATTTTTGAAATAAGTAGGGATAAATGGATATTAAAGTAAGTAAATCAGTGTAGTTAATTAATTTATACTAGTTTAAATGCTATTTAAAAGTGAGTTCAATCATTAATTGTGGTTTAATTTAAAAATTGTAGTTGCAAATGCAGTTCTATGTTTGTGTTCTTGGCTTGCTTGAGAGCGAGGTTTTAGAACTAAAATTATTGATTGATGGTTTGTGGGTATTGGGTTGACCTGGGTTCAGCTTGAGAGAGTAAATCCTAAACACAAACCCACACATCTAGCAGGCGCCACTCTTCCTCGGCCTCTACCCCTAGCTCTTCCTCTACTCCTGCCTCGATCGCGACCTCTTGTTGCAGATTCCTCAACTGGAGCATTGACGGGAGCTACGGGCCTGACACCGTTGAATCTAGTATTAAACATCTGCAGACAGAAGAGTGAAGGAGGTTAGATACCAATTTGAATCGACATATACCAATTAAAATCAAGTTATAGCACGAAAGGAGACAAGAGAAAACAGAGAGATTTCCTAAAGTCATATAGCCTCTCGAAGAAAAGTAAAGGCGTCCACGTACCGTTCCGCAAGACTCTACTAAACTCGTTTTGGTACATCGAGATCAACAAACCTAGGTTCTGATACCAACTTTGTCACGACCCAGACCATCGTAATTGGCACCCACACTAAGCCTCTAGTGGGAGAACCACTACTACAATCCAAACCAAGCAACTAAACCAAAAACTAAGGCATTCAAGTTAAATACTAAGGAAAGAAAATAGAGTTCTCATAAACTCCAAACAAAATCTAATAACAAACTAACATTACGGAATGTAATGCCTAGAACTTGAAAGTCAATATACCAAAACATCTATAGTGAATCAAGTCTAAACAAGGAGGGATACAACCCCAAACTACTGAACTAATACTAACTAGAACAAGTCAAAGTCTGAAATGTGGACATAGACAAAAAGAGAACTCATGGCAGCTTGGAAGAACTAACTCACCCTTGAATTCGAAGCGACGATCACTGATCGCCTAAGCGAGGTCTGTCAATAGCCGCCGAAAGATGCCCTGTACTCAACAAAAATAAGAGCAAGTGCAGTATCAGTACACAACCACAGTGTACAGGTAGGATCACGCGGCTATCCCATTAAGTGTAACATATATAAGCCATCACAACAATATAATCACATGCATATATCGAACATATACAATATTATCAACATTTATGAACAACGAACGTTTCTCAAGATACATAAATATGACAAGTCCTTGGTCCTCTCATGGAATCGAAACCCAAACAGTTAGCATACTGGAACGTGGTACCTGATCCAACGCTTATGCCAGAATGTGGCAACCGATCCCATAGTTATTTCGGAACGTGGCAACCGATCGAAGTTAGTTATGTCGAAACGTGGCAACCAATCCATTCAACACATCATAATCACAATCACAAGTATATCCTCAAGATCATACATTTAAGTCATGATTTCAT
>NW_006238928.1:4237689-4269874 GCF_000226075.1 Solanum tuberosum
ATACATATACAAGTATCATAATGAAGCAAGAACAAGCATACATCACACAATCATAGAATCACAACCATCACCTACCTCGAAAAAAGCTTGAAACCCTAAAAAACTTGATCCTTCCCTTTTCGGATTCGTTCTGCTTGTTCTTGGTCTACAAATAATTATAATAACACGGAAATCAATAAACAATCATTAATTACTCGAATTGCTAACAATTCTATGAACCCTAGCTCATACCCATGATCCCAAGTATCCAAATTAGGGTTGTTTCCACCATAAATTCCATATCAAAACCCTTCCCCATCGATATTTACCCATTCTATTGCGTTCTACAGATCGAAAAATAGATTCAGGGAGTGAAAAGCTTACCTTTAGCCTCAAGAATGGTGGAAAACTATTAAGAGTCACCTGGGGTTCGTTCCTTAATTCTAAAAATTGAAAAATGCAGAATAAGTTCGTTTAAGGGGTTTATTTATGACCTTAAGTCGCGTCTGGCCCGCCACAGCGGCTTTCCCCCGCTACAGCGGCCCCGCTAGAGCGACAAAACCCAGCGCCAAAGAGGCTTGCACGAAATAGTGAGCTATTTTAATAATTCCAAGACCCTCATTTCACAACACACCTCTAACCAACGACGCTCAGAAAATCTCCTTCACGCTAAGATCGATTTCGGGAGTTCTACTCGCCCAAATTCAATTCCGTAAAGTCGTACGGATTTCTTAACGAGTTATCTATCCACTCATGTAATCAAAATCATAAGTAAATCACCCGATTGATGCCAGATTTCCCTACACGTTAATGACTCCAATTTCATCCAAATCTGGACTAGGTTGGAAAATTTCAAGTTACTACGAAAAAGTTTTCCGGCCCCCAATTTTTCCCCATTGGCTTTTCTATAACGACGGAACCCGGTCGTTACAAGATTACTTTTTTACTGATCTGAATATAGATGTAGGCCGTGAGGACGAACTAGTGCAACACTATGATAGCCTTACATACCTGAAAAACAAAGTTTTTGAAGAAGAACTTGATTGGAAGTCTGGAAACCCTAGCTTGAAGGTAAACAATCACGAAAACCTTTCTTGAGATTCTTGAATTAGTTTCTGGAAATCTCTATGGCCAAGATTTATGATTTTCATTAGTGTTTCCTAACTTACCTTGAAGAAGAATCTTGAAAAAAATTGAAAGAATCTTGAATGGGGTCTTCTACTTTGATTTTTCCCTTAGGATTTTGCCTTAGGGTTTGAGAGAGAAGAGAATGATGGATTAAGATATGAAAATCTGATTGTTTTGGGTCTTTAATTAGTAAAGAAATTCGTTTAGGGTTGACCCAAGTAGAATCTTACATCAAAACTTAATCGATAAGGAAACATTCAACTCTACTTTGTGCTAGGAGTTTCTAGTTACCTTAACTGATATCCAAAATAATTCCCACACTAAAGAATGTACCTTAACACCTAAGAAAAATTAAGAGTCACTCAATATGACCTTATACGCAATTCAAAAATGGTTTGGGCTTAACTTAGAAATTTTCAAGGTGGTACAATATATATTCAACTCTACTTTGTGTTAGGAGTTTCTAGTGACCTTAATTGATATCCAAAAATCATTCATACACTGAAGAATTTACCTTAACACCTAAAAAAGATTAAGAGTCACTCAGTATGACCTTATACGCAATTCAAGAATGGTTTGGGCATAACTTAGAAAGTTTCGGGGTGTTACAATATATATATATATATATGAGAAACATGGGTCTGCTAATGTGGCATGCTTCGAAAGCCAAGAATGACATTTATCTTTCTTCTCAATTTTTAAATATTTTTCTCAAGTTTTCACATTTATCTTAATTTAAATTATGCAGTTAATGTGTAACACAATCAAGTCAATGAAGAAAAAAAATGTTATATTAATTTCAATCTTTTACTGCATGAAAAGGAAAAGGCACAGTTTAAACTTTAAAGTTTTTGTAACTCCTAATGAACAGTTATGCCTTTTGTATTCCCTCAACTACTGCGTATCCCCATTAATTAGCATTTAACACCCGATTCAACATTGAAAATATCACAAGGAAATGAAGAACAACAAACACACTAGTTTTTGAACGCGAATTTCATAAGAAACAATGACAAAAATTATTTAAATTGCACATTTCAATTATTATCTCGACAATAGTGAGTTGCTCGGATGGTAAGCACCCCTAACTTTCAATCTATGATTGTGAATCAAGGGAGCAAAAGGTTGAAATTATGAGGGAAGGGATGAAAAAAAAGAACGTATGATCACACAATGAAAGGTTTTGAGGGCAATAAAAATCATAAATTTAAGAGAATTGCAAAGATTCAACTAGATAACTATTTTCTTCCCACAATGTTGAGATATGTCGAGTGACTAGAAAATCTCTCTTTATTTTTTTCTTTTTAACTTATTTTTGTGGTAAATCTCATTTTTTATGTGGAAGAAAATAATATTTCTATGATATATGTTAAGATTGTTTTGAACAATAATATGATTTGTAGACGATTTTCTTACATCTCACTTTTATAGAATATTAATTTTAATTATATGAGATTATGTAGCAATCATGAATGGATGACTAAATTGCACATGTGAACGCCTTATATTTGATCTGCCATAATTAAGAAGGTATGTCATTTCATCGTAAACCTTTATATCTCTAAAAACCTTTTTAATTATTTCAAATATTTCATTGACTTCCCTTTCTATTATTTTTGTCAAAATTTCTGAATATTGAGAGTTTATTCAAGAAATAGAAAGTGATGATATATATAAACACGGCTGCGATATATTTTTCCTCCTTAAATTTATGTAAACAAATTTTGTTTCATTGTACTATTATTTATTTTCTCAGGGTAGTGTACAAATATGCATATTTTATGCATATTAAATTTTTATTTTTCTTCTAAATTTCTAATCTTAATGTCATTCATACGGAGTAGGTGGTCGCAAGAACTTCGGCAAAAAAATGGTATACTGTAGGCTTTTTAATTAAAGTGACTCAAGATTTTATGTTACTTTGATTGTCTACTCCACTTAAGTTCTTCTTAAAAAAATATTTGAACATGCGATTACACACATTTTCCACCTTTTTATTACAATGATTCAAGATTTCATGACAATTTATTGTCTACTTTTCTTAAATTCATCTAAAAGTTTTAATTTGAATGTGTGAATGCACATATTTTAAATTTTCGAAACCATCTAAATTTATGTTGGTCTAGCAATTTCCTATATTTAATGCATATTATGGTAAATGATATAATATGAAGCTTAGGTTAATTTCTTTAGATTTTGTAAGGAGTTTTGTAATGCCTTTTAAATTTATTCAGGTCATGTCAGATGTTGGCTTATGTTGATAATAAATTGCTCTGTGCTTTTTACTATGTGCTACATGGAACTATAATTAAAATTCTTTATTTAACATTTCGGAGAAATACCAAAAATATAGAAATAATTTGGAGTTTAAATGTGACAAGGAACTGTGTGACTCTTTTTAGTTTTGAATTCTACTTTTGAAAATTTCTAATTTTATTTTAGGGTAATTAAAGTAGTGTACGGAAATAATATTGTTCTTTAAGACAAAGGCACTATCCATTAATTTTTTCCTTTAACCCATTATTTTGTTATATTCAGTTAGGTTCAATTAATTGTATACGAAAGAAAAATTACACTGAACAACCAATTAACTAATGACATTTCAATGAAAATATTTATATTTGTAAATTTAATCTAAATAATAATAATGATAGTATACATATAAAAAATTATATAAAGACTAAATTTATGAAAAGATTTGTCTATTCACTAATATTTTGATGACTGCGCAAAGTGCGGCTATGTTCACTAGTAAGGAAGTAGACGAGAAAATATACAAAAAGAAAATAGGAGAGCTTTAATATTCAATTAAGGAGTTGTTTGGTATGCTGGATGAGAAAAGGATATTTCATGGGTTGAAATATTTTATGAGATTATTTTATCTCATCTTTTATATATATAGAATAGTAATTCCTCAATTTAGTACAAATGACGAAATAAAATTTGAAAAAATTATGGTTTATATCTATTTTTAAAATATGTATGCCATAAAGCTCATACTTTGTGTATAAACACACGATTTTAAATAATATTTGTGTATAAACACATTTTATACATTATTATACACTTTATACAAGATTAATATATTATATGCGAGAAAATACATAATTACCCCATGGAACTTATACCTTTTTTTAATTAAGTAGACACTTTAACTTTGCGGGGGTCCTATTATCCCACGAAACCATCCAAAAGCACAATAAATACATCATTTTTTCACCATCAGTGTTCTCAATCCAAGAGTGTGTGCCACACCTCCAACCCATTTAACAAAGGCCGGGTTTTATCCTAACCCATTCATTTTTTACCCATAACCCAAACCCTAAGAAACCTCCAACCCATTTCACTTTCACTTACTTTTGTCTCTCTCTCTTCGACCGATCAAAACCCTAAGAAACTTCATGAGGCAAAACTAGTTGGTAACAACGCTGGTTGAATTTTGTTGAATAGTGGTGTCGAAACGAAGAATTGAAGGATCATAGGTTAGTAATTTGAAAAACCTTTGAAAAAAAAGTTTATTTTACATTGTAAGAAAATATTGTTGTGATTAGTCGTTAGTTTATTTTACATTGTTTGATGCGGATTTTGTTTGTTGTCATGTTGTTGTTGTGTATATTGCTCATCTGTATTATTGGGAAGTTGGTCTGTATCAGTTGATGTGTATTTCTTTGTTGGGTATTGTTGTTGTTGGGTTGTTGTTGTTGAATATTGTTATAAGTTTCATTGATTCAGTGTTTCTGAGATTTGTTTGTAACTGTGTTTTCAGGATTTCTTACAATGTCATTTATTCTTAACTTTGAGATGGTATCATGGGGGGAAATTGTGTTTGGTCCCCCATCTGATTATGTTGGTGGGTCTGTGACTGAATTCTTGGAGGTAGACACTGATAGAATATCTTATTTTGAACTGAAAGGCTACATAAAGGACTTAGGATATACAACAGATTGTTCCTTTTTTATTAGATCTCCAATCGATGGCTTTTTGGTTGAAGTTTAAAGTGATAAGGTTATTTGTGACATTTCCTCTATGTTTAAAAATGGGGATAGAATGGATGTTTATGTGTATCATGAGGTCAATGAGCCAGAAATTGCTCGATTGGCTTTGGATTATGTCCCCCATGTGATGGACAGTGGTGTAGGTGGGGAATCTTTTACATCTTTTAATGAAGTTCAGTCTCCTAACCCTAATTTTGGATCTTCAAATCATCCTACTGAACCTTCTAGTCCTCTCTCTGAACATTTCAACCCTTCATCCCAACATTCTAATCCTCTTGGTGAACCTTCCAACACTTCATCTCAGCCTTCTAATCTTCTTGGTGAACCTTCCAACTCTTCTTATCGGCCTTCTAATCCTATTGTTGAACCTTCCAATCTAAGTGTACAAAGTTCATCATGATGAATCATATGAGAGTTCTGAAGTGGATAGCAGTGAATAGAGTTTAGATAGTGATGTTCATGAAGAGTATAGGGATTTCAGGGCTTCAAGAAAGCATTTTAACAGGTCAAACAGGAGAACTAGAGGCACAACTACAGAACAGATTCATACTATTGAAAAGGGCCCAAATATAGGATATGATGAAACAAATGTTGGCAGTAATGATAGCTTATTAGGTAAGTTAAGGGGTGATGAACCTTACTATCCAAGTGATGAAGCTCCTAGCTTTTAATTAGAAGAAGAAATAGGTTGGGGAGATGGTGAGGAGGCTGATCAAATTGTTATAAAGAAGAAAATAACAGAGTTAATTTTTATCCAACTTCTGAGAAGATTGTTTGGGAATTAGGTTTGGTGTTTGCAAATGTAAGAGAATTTAGGGAAGCTGTAACCAAATATGCAGTTCAAGAAAAAATTCAAATTGAGAAATATGTGAATAAGCCTGGAAGAGTCAGAGTTAGGTGCTGCAAAAAGGGTTGTCCTTGGTTATTGATTGCAAGTTTGGATAGCAAAACTAATGATTTTGTGGTTAAAAACTACAACCCTATCCATATTTTTGTGTCTTCAACTTTTAACTATTTGTGCAGTTCAAGGTTTCTAGCCATTAGATACAAGGATAGAATAACTGAGCAGCCAAACATCAGAATTATCAAGTTGCAAGAGCTTATTAGAAAAGAATTGGATATTCATGTTGAAAAGACAGCAGTAAGAAGAGCTAAAACTAGAGTATTACAAGAGAGTATGGGTGATCATATTGTTGAGTATGGTATAATTTTTTATTATAGAGATGAGATTTTGAGAACAAATTCAGGTTGCACTTGTATTGTTAAAGTTGGAGAAGCTGCTGAAATTGGGCATAAAATCTTTGAATGATTTTATGTGTTCTTTCATGCTTAAAAGAAAATTTTCTTTGGAGGTACAAGGAAATGCATTAACCTAGATGGATGTTTTCTCAAAGGAGTGTGCAGAGGTCAGTTATTAGTGGCAGTTTGCAAAGATGGAAATAATCAGATGTTGCCCATTGCCTGGGCAATAGTTGAGGTTGAGAATAAATTTACTTGGACATGGTTTTTGACTCTAGTGAAGAATGATCTTGATCTTGGAGAAGGACATGAATTTACCCTGATTACTGATATGCAAAAGGTATGTCCTTGGTTATTAAAACACATTCATCTTATATTATATATACTTTTTGATTCACATTAACTCCTTTATATGTTTATTTTCTTTCTTTAATAGGGACTGGAAATTGTAGTGGCAGATTTATTACCACTTGCTGAACACAGAATATGTGCTAGACATGTCCTTGCAAATTGGTGCAAAAATTGGAAGGGAATAAAGAGAAGAAATGTTTTCTGGAAGATTGCAAAATCTACATTTGAAGCTGAATTGAGGGACTACATAAAGGCTATGAAGAAATTGGGAAGGGACTGTATGGATGGTCTTTTGTACTACAATGTAGAAATGTGGTGCAAAAGATACTTCAATGAACATAGCAAATGTGACTCAGTTGATAACAATATGGCAGAGATCTTCATTGCATGGATATTGTCTGCAAGATACAAGACAATCATTACAATGTTGGAAGAGATTAGGATAAAGATGATGAAAAGAATTGGTCAATTAAGAGAGTTCTCAAACACATGGGTCACTGATATTTTTCACATGGCTTTCAAAATTTTACAAAAAAATATTAATAAGTCAATGCAATGTAACTTATCATGGAATGGAGAAAGGGGTTTTGAAGTTATAGACAAAGGTTTTACACACTATGTAGACATTGCTAGGCGCACTTGTAGTTGCAGAGCTTGACAGCTTAAGGGCATACCTTGTCCTCATGGTGTTGCCGCCCTACACTACAAGCATTATGAACCAATTCATTATGTGGCCAGATGTTATAATTAACAAGAAAACTTACCTGAGGACATATGAATATGTTATCCAGCCAATGAACAATATGAATATGTGGCCACCATCTGATAATCCAACGGTTCAACCACCAGTAGTTAAACAGTTGCCTGGAAAGCCAAGTAAAGCTAGAAGGAAAGAGGCAAATGAAACAAAGAGAACTGGTAAGCTTAGAAAATGTGGAGCTGTTAGAACTTGTATCAATTGTCATACAAAGGGCCACAATAAAATAGGATGTCCTATTCCTCCAACTGTTCCAACTCAAACTGCAACAACTTCTACTCAACCACAGGTAAATGTATCAATTGTTATTAATATTTAGTCGAATATATGCTAATATGTTGTATTATAATAACCAGGCCAGAACAAATAATGAAAATGGTAGAGGAAGAGGAAGGGCCAAAGTACTCAAGGAAGCCAGGAGAACACACAAGTAATGCCTCAAGGAAGAGGCAGGGGAAGAAGCAATGCCAAGTAGTAGGGTTGTTGACATTGGTACAAGAGTTTCAAGGAGGTATGATGAAGTTACCAGAGATATTGGCTATCAACCACGTTTTGGAGTGAAATGAAAGGGAAAATCAGCCATTGCGAGTAATAAACTTCAACAAATGAGGGGTGAAAAAAGAATTCAAACAAGGTCTGCAGCTGCTGCTGCTATTAATGAAAGCCAAAGCAATTCAATTACTAAGATATAGTTGACTTTGGGTTTTTTTTTTTTTTTTGGTGTTTGGTTATTGTTGTGTTATTTAAACTTTTCTTGATACCAAATTATATTTTGGTGCATTATTGGGTATCAATTGTATTTTGTCAAGTTTGTTTATGCAACTCTCTTCTTTGTGACATTTAATCATGTTGTATCAACTTCAAACTTTTAGTAAGAATGAAATGAAGTTCTCATTTTTTCACAATGATTGTCATTCTAATTAGACTCTTTTAATTAAGTATGAAAGGAAGTTGGCTGTAAGGATATAAGTATTTTGTATATTGTTAAATGGTCAACGAAATAGATGTATAACACAACCAAACATCAATGAAAACAACAATGTATTACACAACCAAATAAGCTTCCCTAAAACCAAGAAAAAACACCGACTACAACAAACTTCCAATGTATTACACAACCAAACATCAACAAACAACAACTAAGGCAATTCCAATGGCATACAATTACATTTTTCAGCATTCACATTCTTATTAATGCCTAAAATCAGAAAAAACATTGTGACAAACACTATGATAAGCTTCCAATTCAAGATACTACATTTCATCTTCTTCTTCTTGATTAGCTTATCATGACATACTTGCTCACCTTTCTTCTCCACCAATTTCATCTTCTTCTATTTACTTTTATAGAATTGTAATGCTTCTTCCAATTCCTTAATTCTATTCGCCAATCTTGGAATAAAAGACTTGAATCACATATCAATCTCCTCAAGATCCCTCCATCTAAAGCACTTGCATGAATTTCCTTAAAATAGGCCATAACACAGTGCATTTAATGAAACATTGAAAAAAAAAGAGTAAATAAATATGTATCGAACTTACATGAAAGCGTGGACAGGACCAAAATCTTCTAGCTGAATTGTCATCAGACTACGAAGTCTGCAATTGCATCAAGTCTCCATGTTTTCATCGCATTGTAAAATGCAACATTCGATTGTTCTCGTCATTACAAATGTGATTCAAGCTTGCATTTGACATCGTGAGGATAGTCAAATGCAAGAGATTGATTTCAGATATTTTAAACAAAAAATAATAATTAAAATGAGAAATTGCAGATCTCCAACAGCTAACAATGGAGAATTTTGGGAAGGTGGGAGTGGGTCTATTTAATGAAGAAGCTAATTCAAATTGGGAATGGCACATGGCATTTTAACATTGGTTGGATGTTGTTTTTTTATTCCTTACGCCCAACCTGCGTGACAACACAGATGGTTTTGAAACATGTCAAAATGATGTATTTATTGTGCTTTTGGATGGTTTCGTGGGGTAATAGGACCCCCGTAAAGTGAAGGTGTCTACTTAAAAAAAGGGTATAAGTTCCATGGGGTAATTATGTATTTTCTCTATTATATGGGATAATTTCTTTTCCAAGTACTATGTTGTATAATATTGTATATTAGGCTACGTGAAGTAAATATTTATTAAATTTTGTATATTTTTAAAATTCTCTTGTAAGATAATTTCAGGATTAGATACTACATCAAACAAACATCTGATAAAGTTAATCCTAAAATTGTTTTCTCAAAATTATCATCATTATTACACGTATAAAATGACTACTAAGTAAGAGTCATTCACCACATATCATATCTCTATTTATACTATTATGTAGGGTAAATATATGGTTGCCTTAAAAAGGACATTAACCCTTAAGAATGTGGGAAAGATCATATGAGCGTGGAATTCTATGGTGGATAATAAATGTGTGGGTATTACTAACATAAAGATGAGAATTTCACGTAGGAGTTATCGATATCTATATTTATATCTATATATATAATATAAAAGTATCTATAGACAAAGTAATGTGACTCCTCTCTATAAATAGATTTTTATTAATCCTTTTTCACAATCTTTTGACTATTTCTTGATTACTATACATAGTAAAGTAAAAACTCACTAAATTAATATAGGTGAAATCATGAAATATTATTATTTTGTAGAGGTATTGTTTAATTGATAAATTAATAATTATTATTTTAAAGAGTGTTTCAACACACAAAATTCATTCGGAGATGACATCCCAGAGAATTTGAAAGAACCCACTTGTGAAAATGTCATTCATGAACTTGAGGTCATGATTAATGATCTCGGTTACCGGATAAAAATGAACATTAATAACCTGTTTGGATAGGTGAAAATGATACATGTTCATAGGTCCCGAGCTTAGAAGAAATTGTGGATACCATTAGAAAAATCAATGTTGATGATAAAATTGAAGATGATACAATACTTTGGAACCAGTATGCGTAAGAAAACAATTATCGCATATAGAACTCTTTACAATTTTATGGTGCAGTTCGAAAAGACAACATCGAAACTTTTGGATATAATAAGAAAAGTTAGAGATGAGCTTCAACTAAATTTAAATTTTAACAAAAAACAGAAAACAATATAATCATATTTCACTAAATGGTCATAGATATATTTTTACTTTTTAAGAATTATTAATTTATAATATTAATGAGACCATATATTTATATAGGGGTCTTCTGAAAATATATTATCTTATTATCTTATCGAAATGAGTGATATTTTCCATTGGCCCGAGTCGAAACCAGAGGAAAATATTATCTTAGAGAGATGATTAATTAGCCGGGTATTAATTTATTGAGGTTTTAATGTAATTCATTAATTCATTGTAATTTGATTCTTAAACCTTAGAATCTAGGATACTACTCTTGGGGGAGAGTTTTGACTTGATTTAATGGTGGGAAAAGTTTTGGGTTGGGTGGAATGATCATGAACTGGCCTAGGGATATGATTTTCTATAATTCGGGTATAATTAGGCAATTTGTGATTTATTGTTGTGTTTATTTATTGTTTTAGACCAAGAACAAGACAAGACACTTCAAAAGGGGAAAACTGAGTTCTTTAGAGTTTCCAAGAGGTTTGATTCGAGGTAGGTGATGGTTGCATGTTTTAAAAGTTATGTATGTATGCATGTCTACTACTTTATAGTATATTGTGTAATGCATGTCGGGGAAAACATAGGGAACATATAAAATGACATCATGTTGATAATCTGCTGCAATGAATCTATTTACTTTACTTGTGGTTTCAAGTGTTATTGTTCATTGTGATTATGGTTATACATGATTGTGTGTGATTGCTAGTTGGATCGAGTACTACACCGGTACAAGAACACTATGGTTGGATCGGATACCACGTTTGGTATGAATACTAACTCTGGTTTGCTCGCGTACCGCATCGGTACACTTACAGTTTGTGTGTGGATTCCTTAAGAGAACCACAAGTATGTATTTATGGTTCTATGAGCGAACTGGATTTACCTTTTTAAAATGTGATGTATGTATGTTGGATGCTTGAGTGGTCCGGGTTACTTGAAAGGTGAGTTGGACTCAAGTATGACTTGTATGTGATTATAAGGGATATGTTTCATGTGTATGTCAGCTCAGGATAAGGACCGAGAGTCTGGGTTGTTTCATAAATGTTGATGATATGTGTTGATTGTAATATGTGGTAGTTTTCGGTTTACATTCATGTTCTGGAGTTGGCCGCGTGATCCTACTGGTACACTATTGTTGTGTACTAATACTGCACTTGTTCTTTTCTTGTTGAGTACAGGTGTCACAACCCAAAAATGGAAGTGATGAAACTCGTCTTATCCCACCAAGACAAAAAAAATCAATTAAAGACCCATTGGGCCACTTTATTGAAAAAATAAGATATGTACACAAATAGGATCAGCCCATACGGCCAAACTCAAATTAAACAAAATACAAAAGAGTCAATCAAATAGGAAAGTTGAAAAGGATGGACATTTCTAAAGATAGTAAACCAAAGAGGCAACTGAAGCATCAAATAGCTTCAATGTTGGTGTTCATGGTCGGAGCTTCCTCTTCATTGATAATACCAGATCCACCGTTGAATATCTCATTGCCGATTTAAACTTTTCATCCAGGAGTTCTATCAAGTGACTTTGGCATCTCAAATTGATTCTTCTTTCTTAGATCTATCATTCAATGGATTGAATCCCACAACTGAGATTGATACCACCATCAAATTTTAGATCCTTAAAAGAGAAATTAACTTTTTGAGGTTTCTTGTAGAAAAGGAATTACTTGTGTCATTTGCAAACTTCATGTACAACTACTTTAATCGCTTGCTGATAAATTGAGCCTTTCTCCTTCAGTAGCCAAAGGTGACTTTGAAACCTTCTACAACAACTTGAATTTCTTTAGCCTCTTCTATAATGGATTGAACCCGACTAGGTTAATACCACCATCTAAGTCAAGACTATCGACATTCTATGTTATTGTATGATTTAAGTTACCTTTGTATGAATACTCAATTGCTGTAGTAGAAAAATACTACTCTCAATCTTTGAGTCCTGGTTTCATACCATTCGCAACACCTCAAAGATCTCAGCAGGTGCATAGTACTTTAACCAACCGAAAAGTATTTCATACATCAAAGATTGAATTGATAGAATATTTCTATGTACCTCACTTTTGCATTCATACTACTTATTGACACTGTCAATTCTAATTAATCTGAAAATACTGTGGAACCTGTCTTTTGAATTCTCATGTATGGTGTTTTGTACTTGTGAAGGTTGATTATCTTTTTTCCTAAACTTGGAACTTCCTGAAAAGATTTATATTCATAATTACCTGCAAAATGAAAAACCAAGTTAGCAAAAAAGTCGGCCAGAGTATTTTCCCCCCTTAAGTAGTGTTGTACTTTTACTGATAGCACCTCCCTTAGCCTGTTGATAGAGTTGACCACCACTGTCACACTCCAAGGAATCTCCCCAAATATCATTACGAATCTGAACCATTGCCAGGGAATCAGATTCAAGAATGATGTTTAAATAATTATTCTCCCAACAGTATTGCAAGCCTTCTTTAATGGCCATTGCCTCAGCTACCAAACTTGTAGACTCTGCTAATTTCACACTCTTAGCACCAACTAAATCACCTTCATAATTTCTAACATAGAATGCAGCAACACTAGACCCTGGATTACCTCTAGAAGCCCCATCTGTATTGCATTTCCACCGACCACAAGGTGGGGGAACCCATTTAACCAGTTTAAACTAAAAACTTGGTCTGTACCCATCAAGGAGAGCTACCATCTGAGGCCAAGAGTAAGGAATTGTTGTATAATCAAACTTCACTTTAATGAGATCATGAATAATATAATTGATGTCCCCAATTAAGCTTAATGACCACATTGGTAGGTTTACCTTTCTTTCTAATATCAGTAACAATTTCCTGAGTCAACAAAACATTTTCAACAATTAAACTATTCATGATAAATGGACTTAGTGAGGGTATTACCACTAAAGAAATCTTGAACCATTCGGAGAATATCATTCCCAACAATAACCCAACAACTTTGATAAAATCTTCCCGTCAATCCATCTGGTCAACTAGCACTGTCTCCATTTAAACTAAAAATAGCTTTTCTGACTTTATCTAATTCTGGAAGTTTACAAAGATCTAAATTTTCTTCATATGTAATAAGTTCAGGAATGTGCCTCAGTAGTGAAAAGGAAGAAGCGTCTCTTTCTTAAGTAAACTGGTTGTGATTAAATTCCACAACTTCTACTGCTATTTATGCTTCCTCCTCTAACCAATTGCTCCAACTGTTTTGGATTTTATTCAACTGGAGTTTTTTCCTTCTACCCTTAACAATATTGTGAAAAAATCTCGTATTTCTGTCTCCATTTTCAAACCAGTCATAACCTGCCTTTTGTAGCCAAAAAGTCTCTTCAAAATGGAGGTATTTTTTAAGTTCAGCCTGAGCTCTTTGGAAAACATCTCTATTTTCAGGATTGGGGTTCTCTTCAAAGAGTTTCTCCTTGATTAGAACAATGTCTTCTCTAATGATCAATTGCTTAAATATGTCACCATATGTATCACTGCTCCATTTTGTCAAAGCTGATTTCACCTTTTTAATATTCTCCTTGAAATCTAAATAAGGATTCTGAGAGGGACTGGTAGTCCAATTTTGTCTAACCACATCTTTAAAGGACTCATTTTCAGTCCAAAATTTGAGAAACCTAAAAGGTTTCCTATGTCTGGTAATGGTTTCTTCACAAGATAAAAGCAAGGGTGCATGATCAGATCCAGTTCTTGGTAAATGCTCTACCTCAACATGATCAAACCAACCCTATATCTCTTGATTAATTAGAATCCTGTCTAATCTTTTGAAAATACAATCATTACCTAACCTACCATTCCACCAAGTGAAAGGACTTCCTTTAAACTGGACCTCTTTTAATTCACAAGCTGATATGCAACATTCAAACTCTTCATGATCAACATCTACCACGGGTAAACCTCCTATTTTTTCTTCTGCATTTAGAACCACATTAAAATCACCACCAACTATCCATGGGCTATTCATCCCTGCAGCCAGTTGATAGATGTCCTCCCAAAGATTCACTCTTTGATCAGCTCTGCATTTGGCATACACTAGCGTGACATAATAATTGAGAGTCTGGCTATGATGTTTTAGGAAAATTGTTAGTTGTTGCTCTGTATCTTTCGCCACTGTACAATCAATTTCATGGTTTGCAAAAAACCATATTTTTCCATTACAATTAATAAGCAAAAAAGGCATCATCTTCTTCTATATCTATTAATATGTCTAGAATTCTAAAAAGTTTCCAAGAATCCAATAAATGAAAACTTATGATAATTGTGTAACAGTTGTACTCTTTGAAAAGCTTGTTGAGACTTCACTGATCTAATATTCCATATGAAAGCCTTCATATTTACTAGATACTGATTTGGACTTCTTTGGCTGAATTTTGATGGGTTGACTATTTTCTCTGTTACCTTGCTTCTTCCCTTTTATGGCAGTCTTCATCAATCTAGGAGACAAATTTGCTTCACTTGAGACATTATCCAGTGTATCCTCAAACACCTCAGCCTCTTTTAAAGTCTTGGCTATTTGAACTAGGCCTATTGTTTCAAACACTTATCTTCTCCTATGTTATGAGAGATAATGTCATGTAACACTTTGTTAGGGGACTCCATTTGCACCAGAAGCTGTGATTCTTCTGGTTGCACTGCCATAGGGACCTCCACTATTGCCATGCTGTCATCTACTACTTCTTCGTGCTGATGTGATATTTCTACTTCCGAGTTTGTATTGACTTTCTCAAAGTTGTTAGTATTGATTAGACGTATCAAGGACACTTCATCCAATTCTAAGTGTCAACGATCGCTTGTCAGTATATAACCCAACTAAATGAGTTGGGTTCTAATCCCACAAGAAGTGGTACATGTTTGAGAATCAATTGAAAAGTATGAATATGATCAAATCAGTCATAGTAATAGACATTATCAAATAAAAACATGACTCAAATTAAGGGGTGACACGAATGTCAAATGGGGAGGTTTTTTGGTTTAAAATTATCAACTACAATAGAAATCAATACAAAAATAACAATAATGAGATGGGTTCTTGGGATGTGATTCGATTATAGGCTAATATAGACAAACGGGTAATTGCAACTGTTACAAAATAGTTGAATGTTAGTGAGTAAGCTGTGCCATAGAGGAAATAAATTTTCTCTCGAACAATTTATCTCGAATCAAGTTGGTTTCTCTCGAACACCAACAAGCAAGCAAATTAGACCAGGCTACACCTTAGTCTATTCAATCTCTCAAGCTGAATATGTGGGACTGAGTTTAGGATTCACTCTCTCGAGCTGAACTCATATCAACCCAATAACCACTAACCATTAATCAACAATCTTGGTTTTAAAACCTCTCTCTCAAGCAAGCCAAAAACACGAAGGTAGAACTGCATTTGCAACTACAATTCTTTAAATTAAACCACAATTACTGATTAAACTCACTTCTAAACAACATTTAATCTAACAATTAGCAATACCCATAAACTAAATAAGCCCATAATCACATAATCACATAATCACACCCCAAGAATTTGGGTTTTAGCTAAACATTATAAAAAGATAAAAATCGTTACCAAATTGTGTTTCCATCAACTGGTAAGATCAATTTCATCCTTACAATGCTCCAAATTGAAGAATCTCAAAGACCCACTTTCAATTCTCCAAAGCTTAGGGAAAAGTTTGTCACAATATTCAGAGTTCAAACTCAAAAAATACTCTAATGAATATTCAGAATAAAATTTGATACTAAACTTAGTGTTTTAAAATGTATTTATAGTCACCAAAAATATGTTGTGAAAGACCATTCGGCGCAGTAAGTCGGGCTTGGCGATCCACCATTTGGTCAATGTCTTCGCCTTTCTACCTTGGCCTTCAACTTCCTCAAGTTCTGTAACTTTGGGTGATCCAACACTGCATCGCGGAACCACTCGACGATTTGCCGACTGTGTCTTTCTCTCGCCAACTTGGTTTTCTCCTTCAGGGCTTGGCACACTGGAACTTTAGGTGAGGTAATGACCATTCAGAGACTCGCCAAAGGGACTTGGCGATCACCAGGCTTTCATTTCTTCGTTCTTTCAGCTCGCTTTGTTCCTTTTTGTAAATTAGTGTCCATGCTTTGTTCCTCAATCCATATAACTGGAAATCAAGGGTTTAACATCAATTATTTGCACAAAATAAACATTTGAGGGCACTAAATCATTGTAAATTAACCCTAAATGAGTCAAAATATCGGACTCATCAAGTATCTGAGCATTCTGTGAGAGTAATTTGCTGCCCTCCTTTATTTATTTTTCCATCTGTGGTTTTTGTGACACTTGCAGTTGATTGTACTTGTCTCTCATCCTTATCTCCATCTACATCTTTAATATCTCTATTATCATGCCCCTGAGATGTGTTTTGGTATATACGTTCTGCAAGAAGTCCACCTACTAGAGCCTTGGGATCAACTTCTTGAGATTTGCCAAAGGTTTTTGTGACCCACTCCTTGGCTGAAACACCATGTTGACAACTTTCTTTATCACTTGTGATGCCATGTTGCTTATTATTATTCATTTCCTACTTATCATTAACCATTATGTTTGGATTGTTGTTGTCGTTTCCGTTGTTGTTTGTTCGTTGTATGATTATCTTCTGGGATTCTTCACTTAGCATTTCAAAACTATTTTCTACCATGGGTTGAGTTTGAGTGGTGATTACTTTTTTCATGCCAGTATTCTTGTCTTTCACCACATTCCATACCCCTGGATCACCAACTACTTTACCACTAGAAAGAATTTTTGCCTTTCCTTTTTGTAGTCTTGGAATCCAAGGAGAATGATGCACTTGCTCTTTTCCTCAATCTTTTCCTATGTAAACACCTTCAGCCTAAAATCCAACCATTTTGATAAAGTGTGGACATAAACTAAAAATAAAAGTTTAATAACAATTACTAATGCGGATAATAAATCAACTTAGCTAAATCCCCAAAAACTAGTTTTCACGTGCACAAGTCTCTAATGTAATACAATGAAATTGAAATAAAATACGTAAGTCTCAAATGACATTGTCTCTCAAGTAGAAAAAATCATGAATAGGAGTAAGAAAGTACACTGAGAAGACAAACAACTACCTCACAAATCTCCACAGGAAACCTCAGAAAGAAGAGAATAGAAAGTATCACGAAGATCCAGGCTCGTAACCAATAAAAATGTAGAAGCAAGGGGTGAGTACCAAACCACGCGGTACTCATATAGTAAACTTCTAAACACAAGCTAAGGGAAAAGAATACGAGTATTCCTTACATCCAAACTGAACTTCCACAACTACAACCTGCATAAAACCAGCTCAAGCTAACTGTTCGCAATATTTATAGCACACAACTCAATTACAACATTCCAAAAATTACAGATCAACAACACACAAGATCAAGTTCATCAATCACAAATTCCACTAAAAGACACTCACAAATGAACAAATGATATAGATATGTAATGCAATGAAATTCAATATCAAGTATAGTGATGCATGTCTAACCTAAGGATACACACCCGTTGTCTTTCAGTCTAGGACCCATGTGGGACATATTTGTCCATGCAGCCGTCACGGCTTGCGACACGATCCTCGATGATAAAATCCATCGTGGCGTGTGACACGTCCCTCTATAATAGTATCTGTAGCGACGCACGACATATCCCTTGAAAAGGTACATCCTCTTTAATTTCTTATTCTTCCTCAATTCACATAACACTTATCGCAATCATGTCTCAGAACCAATGAAAATGACATGTTGACATAAATAATGAGGAGATGACCATTTTCATAATAATGCACAATTCACGACAATACAATCGTGATATAACATCAACAATGAGTCAATAAGCCTTTCAAACCATTATCAACACATCACACACCAACAATTAATCATATTGCCTTTTTTTACTCATTTTTCATCATTAGAATTATTCAATATGGAAAATTTAACCCGTCATCAAATCCCATTACACCCAACACATACCACAAGGAAATACACGATCCTATATATTTAACAAGGGTTTAGAAATTCACTCGCTCAAATAATCGAACAATCACTCTAAGACTTGAGCCTTCCCTTTTCGTTGAGTTTTCAAATCAATGCAATCTATTCAAGTAGATATTCAAAATAATAGTTTGAAACTAACAACACCCATATTACTGTATGTTTAGCCTAGATCCAAAAGTTCACCCAAATCTATAATCAAGTTCCTAAGTTTCAAGCTTAGGGTTAAATCTTTATCCCTCCAATAGACATAACTCTAATAGTAATTCACATAATAAAATACACCTAATATTTAATTACATATATCAATATATTAACATTTAAATCATAATATGATAACTATAAGAATAAAAATTCAAAATCATAGCAAAGTTACGCCAACAATAACTTCCAGAGATGAAAACAATTTGCAGGACTCAAGAAATACACCAATTTCCCATCCTAACCTACCATCTCCATTCATTAGCTCAACAATATACTATCCTTAACTCTTAATCACTGTGTCCTCCACTATGCCATAATTATCCACAACACTTGTCCCCTAAATCCTTAAGCTAATGTTCCAATCAAAGAATAAATTAATAATTTGTTAAAGTACTAACCTGGAGAACTATTCCAATGGTAGCTAAGGTAAAGAATAATAACAACAAATCCTTAACAAGTAATAATTATCACATTAAAGCCACCAAACCGACCAACACATGCGGCAGCCGCATATGGCTTCAAAATTCTTAATTTTTAAATTTCTCATCTTCACTTTATTAATATAATAATTATTATTATTGAGTTTCTATCTAATTATAAAGAAATTACTACATAGATATACCAACACATATACAAAGATGAGAATTTTAATTAAAACCTTACCTGAACAATCTTTGTTAATTGCTTTATTCTTTTCCGTTTTAGTTTTGATAGTGGGACGCCGCACGAACTCGTGCAAACTGCAAAGAGTGAAAGGGAATGAAATTTTTTTATTAATCCCTATTTTACTCTAATTGATTTTATTATTTTACGAAAATTTCAAAAAACGACTTTCCGGATCATTACATTATCTACCACAAAAAATCACGTTCGTCCTCGAACATAAGGTGAAAGAAAGTACCTGAAGCTTCAAAAAGCTAAGGATATGTAGCACGCATGTCGGACTGCGTCTCCCAGGTCGCCTCTCCAACTGAACGGTTCTTCCACTGCACCTTTACTAAAGCAATCTCTTTGGTTCTAAGCTTTCGAACCTGCCTATCTAATATAACTATAGGCTCCTCCTCGAATGTCAAGTCTGGACCTAACTCCTCTAAATCGAGTGAAAGTACATGAGATTCATCCGGAATATACATTCGAACATGGAGACATGAAAAACAGGATGAACTGCCGACAAACTAGGTGGCAAGGCTAATTTATATGGCACCTCTCCCACTCGACTCAAAATCTCAAAAGGTCCAATGAATGTAGGGCTAAGTTTTTCCTTCTTCCCGAACCTCATCACACCCTTCATGGGCGATACTCGAAGCCAAACATGATCACCCGTCATAAACTATAAGGCTCTAACTCTTTGGTTTGCATAACTCTTCTGTCGACTCTGGGCTGTCAACAAATTACACTGAATTATACGAACTTGCTCCATAGCATCTCTAAGCAAGTCTGTATCCAAAGAGTCCATCTCCGCCAAATCAAACCAATCAATCGGAGATCTACACTGTCTGCCATACAACACCTCAAGTGGGGCCATCTGAATACTGGAGTGATAACTATTATTGTAGGCAAACTCTGTTAAGGGCAAATGTCGATCCCATCTAGCACCAAAATCGATCACACAAGCTCGAACCAAGTCTTTCAACACCTGAATCTCCGCTCCGATTGACCATTTGTCTTAAGGTGAAAAGTTGTACTCATATCTAACTGAGTACCCAAAACATGTTGTAATGCTTTCTAAAAATGGGAAGAAAATAATGAACCTCTATAAGATATAATAGAAATTTGAACCCCATGTAGTCGCACAATCTGACTGATATACAGCTCGGCTAACTTCTCCGTCATATACTTTACCCATACCCGAATAAGGTGGGCAAACTTGGTCAGCCTGTCAACAATAACCCAAATGGATTCATAACCACCCATTGTGGTAGGAAAACCCACAACAAAGTCTGTAGTGATCCGCTCCCACTTCCAAGTAGGAATAGGCATCCTCTGAGATATAACCCCCGGGCCGTTGGTGCTCACACTTGACCTGTTGGCAAGTCAAACACCTAGAAACAAAGTCTACAATATCCCTCTTCATGCCACACCACCAATAATGCTGACTCAGATCATGATACATCTTCCTTGCTCCCGGATGGATGAATATCGAGAACAATGGGCCTCCTCAAGAATCAATATAATCAACTCGCCCGTCTTGGGCACACAAATCCTGTCCCCGATCCTCAAGACACCATCAGAATCAAGGACATCCTCCTTGGTTTCCCCTCTCAATACTTTGTCTCGAATGAGACATAACTTCTCATCATCAAATTTGTGCTCAGGGATCTTCTCGACTAAAGAAGATCAAACATCAATAAAAACAATCATACCATCACTATCCTCTGAAAGCTGCAACTGGACAAGACTATTAGCTAACATTTGAACATCTCTAGCGAAAGTCTCTCCTCAATACTAAGTGGAGCAAGACTCCCCATGCTAGGAGTCTTCCTACCCAAAGTATCAGCCACCATATTGGCCTTCCCCGGATGGTATAGAATGGTCACATCATAGTCCTTCAGCAACTCAAGCCATCTCCGCTGCCTCAAGTTAAGATCCCTCTGACTGAAGATTTAATGAAGACTCCGATGATTAGTGAAGATCTCACAATTCACCCCATACAAATAATGGTGTCATACCTTAAGTACAAAGACCACAACCACCAACTCCAAATCATGAGTAGGGTAGTTCTTCTCGTGGGACTTCAAATGCCTAAAAGCATAAGCAATCACTTTCCCTTTCTGCATCAATACACCACCTAATCTGACTCATGAAGGATCAGAATACATAGTAAATTCTACACCTTCCTCAAGTAAAGTCAATACAAGAACCTAAGTTAACAAAAGTATTGAGCTTTTGAAAACTCTCCTCACACTCATTGGACCACTAAAAACCCATACCCTTTCGAGTCAATCTGGTCAATGGAGCTGCAATAGCGGAGAAACTCTGAACAAATCATTAGTAATATCCTGCCAATCCCACAAAACTCTGAATCTCTGTAGGAGAAGTAGGTCGCTTCCAGCCTCTAACGGCCTCAATCTTGGCCGGATCAACTCTAATCCCCTCCTTGGACACCACATGTCCCAAGAATGCCATATAATTAAGTCAAAACTCGCACTTTGAGAACTTGGCATACAATTTCTCTTCCCTCAACCTCTGAAGTACAATCGTCAAGTGTTGAACGTGGTCCTCCTCAGTCCTGGAGTAAACCAAAATATCATCAATGAAGACAATCACAAAAGAATCAAGGTATGGTCGAAACACCCCGTTCATCAACTCCATGAATGTTGCAGGGGCGTTAGTCAACCTAAAGGACATCACTAGAAACTCGTAATGCCCATACCGAATCTTAAAAGTTGTCTTAGGGATATCCGATGCCCTAATCTTCAAGTGATGATACCAAGACCTCAAATTAATCTTAGAGAACAACGATGCTCCCTATAGCTGATCAAATAAGTCAGCAATACGCGAAAGAGGATACTTATTCTTCACTGTTACCTTGTTCAACTGTCTGTAATCAATGTGCATCCTCATAGTCCAATCTTTCCTCTTTACAAACTACACAGGGGCACCCCAATGTGACACACTAGGGCGAATAAACCCCTTACTCAACATATCCTGCAACTGATCCTTCAACTCTGTTGGCGCCATGCGGTAAGGAGGAATACAGATGGGCTTAGTTCCCGACTCCAAATCAATAGCAAAATCAATATCCCTATTGAGAGGAACACCTAGAAGATCATAAGGGAATACATCAAGAAACTCCTGAACCACGGGAAAACAATCCATAAGAGGTGGTTCAATACTAGTGTCCCGAATGAAGGCTAAGTAAGAAAAACACCCTCTTTCCACCAATCTCTGAGCACGGATGAAGGAGATAACCTAGGATAAGAACCACTAGCACCCTTCCACTCAACCCTCGCAACACCAGGCATCGCTAAGGTCACAGTCTTAGCATTACAATCAAGAATAGCATGATAAGGAGAAAGCCAATTCATACCCAAGATAACATCAAAGTCTACCATCCCTAAGATGATTAAGTCTACCCAAGTGTCATACCCCGCCAAACAAACAAGAAAGGATTGATACACTCGATCCACCACTAAGGGCTTACCAACGGGTGTAGAAACACGAATAGATACATACATGCTATCACATATCATATCAAATTCAGCAGCAAAATAGGTAGATACATAAGAGAATGTAGACCCCGAATCAAATAATACAGGTGCAGATCGATGACATACTAGGATGATACCTCTAATAACAGCACCAGAAGTCTCCGCCTCGGGTCTCCCCGGGAAAGTATAACACTGGCCCTCTCTGCCACCTCCAACCTGGGTGGTACATGTACCCCACTAGATTGAGCTGTAGTACCACTACCAGAAGCTATACTGCCTCTACCTGACTGAACTCTGCCTCGACCTCTACTCTCTAGTATCGGTAGTATAGTCTGAAAAGAAGAATTAGGTTGGGGTCCTCCACAACCCCTCTGGGAATTACGTTGACGCATCAGGTGATCGGGATCTTCGCAACTAAATCAAAACCTCAGACTCGGGAATTGTTGTGCGGATCCTAAAAACCCGCTATAATTGTCTCTCATTGTAGGTCGCTAATGTGAACCGTACGAGTCCTGACCTCCGCTATAAGAACCCTGAAGTACCTGACCACCCTTAGATGACGGCATAGATGCATGAATAGGTCCTCGATGCGAAAAGGAACCACCCCCTCTGTGTGATCCCTTGCCTCCAGATAAGGCACCATGAAACTAACCTGATGTACGGGGCCCTCTTAGGGTCCCCAAACTCCTCTCTCTCTCTCCGTCAATTCCACCTCTTTGGCGGCACTCACAATGGACTGGAAGGAAGTCCCCTCTCAAGATGCCCTAAACACAGTCGATCTGATAGAGATAGTCAGCCCCTTCGCAAATCTATAGATCCTCTCCTAGTCTGGAATAATGGCCAAAGAATGCCTAGACAACTGGAAATAACAGGCCTCACACTCTGTAACAGATAAGCTGCATGTCTCAGATTCTCAAACCTCAAACGACTCTCCTCTCTCACGCTCCAAGGGATGAAGTAGTCATTAAAGGCACTGGAAAATATCTCCCAAGTTACTCTCGGAAATCCAACTGACAAAGACCCTGAATAAGTTCTCCACCATTCTCTCGCTGGCCCATGAAGTTGGAGGGTAGCATACAAAACCCCATGTGACTCAGCTAACCCAAAAACCTCTAGCAACTCTCAGCATGTATTTAGAAACGCATGAGCGTCCTCACTCTTCCCACCCTGAAATTGAGGTGGGTCCATCTTCTAAAATTTCTCATACATGTGTTGCTCATCCTCCGTCAGAAAAACCAACGGTGCAACTTGACCCCCAACTGCCGGGGTAAGATCATTCCCAATCACGGGATCTACTCGTGGCTGCCCCACTAGATCCTGAATAACTGGAGCTTGCTATTGTTCTTGGGTCTGAGCCCCCACTCTGGTCTGAGAGCCTACGGTGTTCCGATCGCACCACCACCCTGAGAAAAACTTTCGAGCACATTCAAAACCATAAGTAAGGTATCCTGAAGAAAAGTTGTGGATGCGGGCTCTTGAGGAACTTGGTCCTCTCTGTCATTAATCTGAGGCTCTGGAGATACCTCTCTAGCATGGCCCCTCACTCGTGCTGCTCCACGGGCACGACCTCTAGCTCGAGCTCTACCTCTACCCCTAGTTGGGGCCTCAACAACTGTCTCGGGAACTGCCTCCCCTTTACCACCAGTAACAGTAGTTTTAGTCCTCGTCATCTGTCAAAAGAACATACGATAGCTCAGTACTAAAGAAGGTAACCACGTATGATGAGAAAGAATAAACAAAGAGAAAGTTTGCTAATCGTCTTCATAGCCTCTCAGAGATAAGTACATATGTCTCTGTATACGATCCTCGAGACTCTACGTTGGTTCACCTTGTATACACGTGAGACCTATGAACCTGGGGCTCTGATACCATTTTGTGACAACCCAAAAATGGATGTGATGGCACTCGTCTTATCACACCAAGACAAGTCAACTTAAAACCCAACTATTTCGATAAAGTGCGAAAATAAACTAAAAACAAAAGTTTAATAACAATTACAAATGCGGATAATAAATCAACTTAGCTAAATTCCCAAAACTTGGTTTTCACGTGCACAAGCCTCTAATGTTATACAATGGAATTGAAATAATACGTAAGTCTCAAATGACGTTGTCTCTCAAGTAGAACAAAATCATGATTAGGAGTAAGAAGGTCCACTGAGATGATAAACAGCTACGTCACAAATCTCCACAGGAAGCCTCACAAAGAAGAGAATAGAAAGTATCACGAAGATCTGAGCTCGTAACCTACAAAAATTTAGAAGCAAGAGGTGAGTACCAAACCACATGGCACTCAGCGAGTAAACTTCTAAACACAAGCTAAGGGAATAGAATATTGGTACTCCTTACCACAATTTCAACCTGCATAAAACTAGCCTAACCTAACAGTTCACAATTTTTATAGCACACAACTCAATTACAACATTCCAAAAATTACAGATCAACAACACACAAGATCAAGTTCATCAATCACAAATTTCATTTAAAGGAACTCACAAGTTAACAAATAATATAGATATGTAATGCAATGAAATAGAATGTCAAGTATAGTAATGCATGTCTTACCTAACGATACACACCTGCTGTCTCTCGGTCCGGGACCCATGGGGGACATATCTTTCCATGCATACATCGTAGCGCGCAACACGATCCTCGATAATAAAATCTGTCGTGGCATGTGATACGTCCCTCGACAATAGTATCTGGCGCGGCGCGCGACACTTCCCTCAAAATGGTACATCCTCTTTAATTTCTTATTCTTCCTCAATTCACATAACTCTTATCACAACCATGTTTCAAAACCAATGCAAATGACATGTTCACAAAATTAGTGAGGAGATGAAAATTTTCATAATAATGAGAATTCACAACAACACAATCGTGATACAACATCAACAATGAGTCAATATGCCTTTCAAACCATTCTTAACACATCATACATCAACAATTAATCACACTGCCTTTTTATTACTCATTTTTTATCATTAGAATTATTCAATATGGACAAGTCAATCCATCACCAAGTCCCATTACTCCCCAACACATACCACAAGGAAATACACTATTCTATACACTTGACAAGGATTTAGAAATTCATTTACCTCAAATAATCGAACAATCACTCCGAGACTTGAGTCCTCCCTCGTTGAGCTTCCAAATCAATGCAATCTATTCAAGTACATATTCACAATAAGTTTTCGAAACTAACAACACTCATATTACTATAGGTTTAGCCTAGACCCAAAAGTTCACCCAAATCTCTAAGTTCCTACGTTTCAAGCTTAGGGTTAAGTCATTATCCCTCAAATCGACAGAACTCTAATAGTAATTCACATAATAAAATACATCTAATATTCAATTACATATATCAATATATTAATATTTAAATCATAATATGATAACTATAAGATTAAAAATTCAAAATCATAGCAAAGTTACACCACCAATAACTTCTAGCAATGAAAACAATTTGCAGGACTCAAAAAATATACCAATTTCCCATCCTAACCTACCATCTCCATTCATTAGCTCATCAATATACTATCATTAATTCTTAATCACTGTGTCCTCCACTATGGCGTAATTATCCACAACACTTGTCCCCTAAATCCTTAAGCTAATGTTCCAATCAAAGAATAAAATAATAATTCTTTTAAGTACTAACCTGGAGAACTATTCCAATAGTAGCTAAGGTAAAGAATAATATAACAATTCCTTAACAAGTAAGAATTATCACATTAAAGCAACCAAACCGACCAACACATGCGGCAGCCACATATGGCTTCAAATTTCTTAATTTTTAAATTTCTCATCTTCACTTTATTAATATAATAATCATTATTATTGATTTTCCATATAATTCTTAAGAAATTACTACATAGATATTCCAACATATACAAAGATGAGAATTTTAACTAAACCCTGAACAATCTTTGTTAATTGCTTTATTCTTCTCCGTTTTACTTTTGATAGTGGAACGCCGCACGAACTCGTACAAAGAGTGAAAGGGAATGAATCTTTTTTATTAAACCCTATTTTACTCTAATTTATTTTATTATTTTATGAAAATTCCCAAAAATGACCTTTCAGGTCATTACAACAGGGCATCTTTCAGTGGCTTATACGAGACCTCAGTTAAGGGACGCTTGACTTTGATCCAAGGGTGAGCTACTCTTTCAGGTTGCCATGGATTCCTTTACATTCTCTTGTCCATCTTTTCAGGAAAATACATATATTAGACTATAAGTCTAGGTTTGTTTAAGTTTTCGGGGTTGCATCCCCATCCTCGACTATTCGGAATTTTGGTACTACGACTTTCAATTTCTAGGGGTTTTAATTCCGCATATTGTTTTTGGTCATAGTCGGTTTTTATGGGAACTTGGTACATTACTTACTCTAAAATGTTTTCCTTCTATTTATATTTTAACTTGGTTTTTACAAATAAATAGCCTAACCATTCATTTGCTTGATCCGTCTTGATGCTCTAAGTTTCTACGAATACTCCTAAGTGCAAATATAAATTAAACACCTACATTTGAGGGTGAAAACACAAACACTAGCCTTGAGCCTAAGCTTGGGAGGGTGATTGTGAAAAATGTGAAGGTTAGTCAGTAAAAAGGTGAAGTAAGCAGATTGTTCCTTACAAAAAGGGAAGCGAGAAAAGTTTTGCATAATTGTTGTAAAGGAGGAAAATTTGGTGGTGTTATGAGAAAGCAAGTCATTCCGTTCCTAAACCAAGAGTCATTACCCTAAACCCGAAAGTCCTAGTTTATTTTGAACCAAGTCATGTGTCTACGTTAGTGAAGAACTACATAATGGATAAGCCTATAGTACAATATGTGAACATCTGATCTTAAATTCCCAAGTATTTGGTTAATTTCTCTACGAGTAGGGATTCTCTTTTTATGAGTTGGAAGATAAAATTGAGGAGGAAGTGATTGTCTTTGTCGATTAGAGGTCATGAAACAAGACATAGTATAATATGATAGGTATGCAAGTTTGGAGGTTGTTATGTCATAAAAATAATGTACCTTTTGTGGTTCAACGTTAATATAATTAGTCAAGTGTTTGTTCATAGAGTCGACTATGTGTCTATATGGTGGTGAAATTTTAAAATATTTGAGAACAATCAATAGTTTAAATTTGAGTGTTTTCATAAGTTGGTGATTTACCTACTTATCTGGTTCTTAAGCTTACACTTTTATGCATTTTTGTGAAGAAAACGAGTGCGCTTATGGTGTTTTAGCCCAAAATACAAGTATGCATGGTTGTCAAAGGAACGGGGTGAATATTCAAAAGAGAAACTTGCTAGATTTGCTTCTTATGCGAATGATATGATATGGTTGCAAGTAGGGTTGGGCATGGTATGGTAGATATCGAATATCATATCAAAATCGAAATTTTTAACATTGCGATTGGGATATTATGGTATTCAATATGCATTTTAAAAAAGTTTGGTATTCGGTACCGTATTTGATATCTATAAAAATAAAAAAAACGCATACCGAAGTAAATAGTTACATATAAAATTCATATATATGTAATAATATAATACCACCAAATATATAAATTAGTAACTAATTATTTAGATATTGAAATTTTGACTCTATCTTGATTTAATGTTCTTTTTGGGTGATTGATTAATTAAGAGAATTATTTGTACTTTAAGAGGCCCGGACCAAAATATGTTATTGCTTTGGGCATTTGCTCTTTTGAATATTTTTACATTTGTAAGATATTACTATGATATAATTGAGACGTTTCTTGAAAAATCAAAGTCAAAGTTCTTTATTATATGAATATCTGTAAGTTGCAGTTGACCAAACTATGGTAATCGATTTATCGTATTGTAAAAATACCAAAATTGAAATATTGAATTATACTAAATTAATTTGGTATGGTAATAGTATAATATTTTTAAAAATCGAAACCAAAATTACCCAACTGAACTTTTCAATACCATACCATGCCTACCCCTAGTAGCAAGTCATCATGTGACATTGCATCGCATAGTCCACTAATCGCAACATGAAGGGAAATAGGTATAGGAAAAGCATCATATATATATGGCACACTAATGCGATAACAACTCTAGATGCAGTGACACATCCCACACAGCTCATATCGCAACTCAGATGCGTCATATTGGCTGGGGTTCACGATGTGAAGGAGCAGCTACGAACACACTTGCATATGCAACGATTCAACGTGTGCACGAGTCCTATTTCTGTTTGATTTCTACAATGTATCGAAGAAATTATAAATAACTATTTGAAGAGTTCAGTTTTGAGTGGAAGAGGTGTTACCCTGTGGAGAATAGCACTACTTTCACTACAAAATTGTGAACAATATTCTTGACTATTCAATTGAAGCTTTTGATTATTGCTTCTCAGTAGGAAGCATGATGTCTCACTTTTTAATTATTGTTTCAGCAATATCCAGGGATTACTAACTAGCTCCATGTATAGTATAGGGTTGTGGAACCCTAAAGGCGAGTTACTATAATAGGATTGTCTTATTAGGATCTTTCTATGGCTGTATGATCAGTCCTTTAGTTTTGTATGAATTATATTCTAATGGAAGACATTAGCTATATTAGAACTCGCTTGTATACTAAACTTGATTGGCAAAAGAGGTCAAGATTAAAAAAAGAAGTAAGCATAGGGATCATCTAAGGACATGAGACCTGGTCTATATGAGACCAATGATGATAAATACTCAGTGCACACCCCAAGTGCCGCAAGGAACTAAGGCGATATCCTCTAGATGTACTAGAAGGATTCTAGAGTCCATCAATTTTACACACAAGACCACTTAATTGGTTGGATATATATAGAGACAACCAATTCAAAGTTACCACCTAAAAGGGGAACCAACCTTAGTTTCTCAAACTCATTCATAAAATACATTCTATGTTACACATATTCTTCATAATTTTCTTATGGAAATCTGTAGTAGAAATAGAGACTACTTCTCCTGGTTATGCCAAAGAGTAATATTCTCATCATATTCTTTGTAGAATATGATCCAACATGATCATTTGAATTCTATATTTGACAACGAGCGCTTTATACCTTACGAATATACACCATCATTGGGCTCACAAGCTCAATAGAAGAATTAGTTAGTTATAATGCAAGAAATGTTGGGTTTAGCAAGGTGTGAATGGGAAATAAAAATAGAAAATGGAAAGTGGAAGAACCAATGAAAGTGGGGGAACCAATGAAAGTGGGGGAACCAATTTTGGAAGGAAAATGAAAAGTCATTGCAAAAGTGCAAATGAAAGGTCATTTTTACCATATTGGTAGTAAGAAAGGAAATTGTTGTCCTTATATTAGGAAACACTTCCTTTAGTTCTTAAAGGGTTAAGAAGAAGGTTCCCCCTCGCGCTGTCGTCGTCGCTCGCTCGGCTTCGGATTTGATTGATTGATAATATTTTTGGACAAAGAATGTTAATTAAATAACAAAATTAATTTGGCGCAACTGAATTTATTTGAATTTCACGTGTAACGGTAATCCTTCTGAAAATTCGTTACTTTTCCCAAAGGACATAATGTTCTGGAAAAAACGGGTCTGAACAGATTTTTCTGAACAAACGCGTTCCTTGCTGCAAATGGCTATAAATAAGAGGTCTTTTTCGTTTTTCAAACACTAAAATTCTTTCCTCTCTGCATACATTTTCTTACATAATAAAATTGTCGATCGACTGAGTCTGTGTGTGCTCTTGTTGCTGTTCTTGCGTTCGCTGAAGTTATTGAAGTTTGAGGTACCGCTACTTCTTTAATAGGTTAATCCATTTTATCTTGGGAGGAATTAATCTGCAACCTCGGGTACAGTGAGGGGATTAAATTTCTTAAGGAAACACAGTGGTTTCTGTGGACTCGGATTAAAAATCATTCTGTTTATTTCATCTTTTTTCTGTTTCTGTATTTTTGACTAACCTGAATACAGGAGATAACAATCTTAAGAAATTTAATAGTTTCTGTATTTGAGGTTTCTGGAGATTAAAACCTTTATGGTTTTCTACTCTGTTTGAATTTTTAAATTCATTCGGTTAACGATTAAAAGAACATAAAAACTTTATCGTTAAATCAGAAACAGTCTGTGTAAGGATTTATTCTTTACTGGTAGTATTTCACATACTAAATTGTCTGCCATTTGTGACAGAAAAATGACTAATTCAAGTCAACTAAATGCTGGAACAGTAAGTGCTGCAACAACATCGGTTGCACACAATCGTTGAAATGCTGCCCTAGCACCGGCTGAGAAACCTGCAAAGTTTTCTGGAGTCGACTTCAAGAGATGGCAACAAAAGATGTTCTTCTATTTGACTACGTTGAGTCTGCAGAGGTTCATTAATGAGAACGTTCCTGTTAAGTCGGATGAAACTCTGCCTGAAGAACGATTCTTGGTAACAGAAGTATGGACACATTCTGATTTTTGTGTAAAAATTATATTCTGAGTGGCCTGCAGGATGATCTGTACAATGTGTAACTGTAAATAGTGAAAAACCTCAAAAAGAACTCTGGGATGCTTTAGAAAAGAAGTACAAAACAGAGGATGCCGGAATAAAAAAGTTTATTGTGGCAAAGTTTCTGGACTATAAGATGATAGACAGTAAGACCGTCGTCACCCAAGTTCAAGAATTGCAGGTCATAATCCATGATCTCCTTGCTGAAGGATTGGTTGTGAATGATGCTTTTCAAGTGGCTGCCATTATTGAGAAGTTACCTCTATTGTGGAAGGACTTCAAAAACTACTTGAAACATAAACGCAAGGAGATGACTGTTGAAGATCTCATGGTAAGGCTGAGAATCGAAGAGGATAACAAGGCCGCAGAAAAGAGGTTGCGTGGTAATTCAGCAATATCAGGAGCAAATATTGTTGAAGAAGATCCCATAAAATCAAAGAAAAGAAAGAAAGCATCTGGTCCAAAGAGCAATCCTCCTAAGAAGAAATTCAATAGAAGCTGCTTCAACTGTGGCAAACGTGGTCATAAGGCTACTGAAATGCAAGGGTCCCAAGAAAGACAAGAAGAAGGATCAAGCAAATTTGGCTGAATCCAAAGGAGAGATAGACGATCTTTGTGCAATGCTTTCAGAATGCAACTTGGTTGGAAATCCAAGAGAATGGTGGATAGATTCTGGTGCCTCATGTCATGTTTGTGCCAACAAAGAATTATTTTCATCATATACTCCAGCACCTACAGACGAGAAGTTGTTTATGGAAATTTTTGCTGTTGCAAAGGTGA
>NW_006238928.1:4272744-4277453 GCF_000226075.1 Solanum tuberosum
CATTCCCTATTCATGTGGGGGATTGTTGGGTTTAGCAAGGTGTGAATGGGAAATAAAAAGAGAAAATGGAAAGTGGAAAAACCAATGAAAATGAGGGAACCAATTTTGGAGGGAAAAAATTAAAAGTCATTGCAAAAGTGCAAATGAAAGGTCATTTTTACCATATTGGTAGAAGAAAGGAAATTGTTTTCCTTATATTAGGAAACACTTCCTTTAGTTCTTAAATGGTTAAGAAGAAGGTGCCCCCTCGCGCCATTGTCGTCACTCGCTCGGCCTCGGCTTCAGATTTGGATTTGGATTTGGATTTGGCAAATGATGTGATTGATTGATAATATTTTTGGACAAAATTTATTTAATCAATCTTGTTAAATCATTTCCTTTCTCTTATAAATTAATTCAGAATGTTAATTAAATAACATAATTAATTTGGCGTCGACTGAATTTATTTGAAATTCACGTGTAACGGTAATCCTTCCGAAAAGTCGTTACTTTTCCCAAACGGTAATCCTTCCGAAAACTCGTTACTTTTCCCAAAGGACACAATGCTCTGGAAAACACGGGTCTGAACAGATTTTTCTGAACAGAGGCGTTCCTTGCTGCAAATGGCTATAAATAAGAGGTCTTTTTCGTTTTTTCAAACACTGAATTTTTTTCCTCTCTGCATACATTTTCTTATAATAAAATTGTCAATCGACTGAGTCTGTGTGTGCTCTTGTTGCTGTTCTTGTGTTCACTGAAGTTATTGAAGTTTGAGGTACCGCTACTTCTTTAACAGGTTAATCCGTTTTATCTTGGGAGGAATTAATCTGCAACCTCGAGTACAGTGATGGGATTAAATTTCTTAAGGAAACATAGTGGTTTCTGTTGACTCGGATTAAAAATCATTCTGTTTATTTCATCTTTTTTCTGTTTCTGTTTTTTTGACTAACCTGAATACAACAGATAACAAGAAAAACAACAACCAGAATAAATTGAAGTCATGAAAATTACTTAGAATTAAATAAGAAAAGAATTTGATGTTATTCTTTGTACTTCACAATATTATGTACCCAAAGAGAGTGTATTTGATCAAATTAAAAAAAAAAACTACAACTCTTTAATACAAAAATCCTTTAAAATATTTATAATGTTCCATAAACTCAAAATTATAATACAATCAAATTGCCCGCCAACACAATCCTCAATAATCTAAGGTACGTGGAACCTATTATGGATCATCTTTCAATCACTATCTTCTCAGATCAATGGTTCACACTTTTCATTATGGATTTGTCAACTTCTGAAAAATTTATAGGTACCAACCTTTGACCGGGAACCATGGCTCGTGCCTATATTTATGGGCTCGTGGGATTCTAATTTTGGACTTTTGTTTTCATCACTTTCACATCACATATTGTTTGAAGATACCTACAAAACAACATTTTAGTATTAAAAGTACATAAAGGATATTGAATGTGCCATAATTTCAAGGCACAATATAGACCACCTAAAAACACACATGTTAATTACTTAAATTCGTCAAAAGGTTAAATATGTTGAGTTTTTTTTCTTGATAAATAGTTATATTCACATATCAATTATGTCTAACTCAATTTTGGGGCATAATTGCTGCCGCCCAAACTTCACCTTTTTTACAAAATTAAAGCAGTCGATCCAAGACTGTAACACAACTAGGTTGAGGTCGAATTTCACAAAAACATACTAGAGTTTATCTATAATTTGATATTCGGATTCACAAAAGTAACTATTGTTGGGTAATTAGAGTTTTGATTGTAATCTACTAACTACATTATCTAGTTGAATTTTTATCAGTAAAGAAGATGAACTAGGGTAATTATAGTTCTTAGATATCAGAACTTCAATAAATACTTTATTATCTATTCATTTGGGTGTGTTCATTGTGCAAAACAGATCAATCTATAAGTCTCCTAAAGCATCTTGGCTCAATTAAGAAAATACCATCCTTAGTCCTTCTCAGGAACTTGGGTATCGAATTAATTGTCCATCCGTCAAAAGTTGCAAATAAGTTGTCCTCTCTTGAGCTCAAGTTATTAGATGGTGGTTGGTAGCGTCAAATCCTTGTTAATGAATGCTTTTCTGAATTTGTACCTTTATGGTCAAGCACGTCAGAATACATGTGAGTTTCTTTATTAATGATTGCTAATCATCTAATTAATAAAATTTTAAGTAAGAAAGGAATTTGATACACAATAATCACCCCTTTATGAATAGATATTTCATTGTAAACATTCATTATCATCATTCCAACTCTAAGTTCCATAATCATGGTTATGAATTTAGCTACTTATAACTAGTTTAAAATAACAATTATAATAATTTAAACTACTAGAAACATGAATGTAAAATAAAGTAATTGAAACAATTGATTAAAGCAGTACTTGCAAGCGAATCTTGTTTGTTCCACAATAATCGTCTAAAACTGTAGGGTAAATCCTAAACACATATAATAATGAATTCTAATCTCTAAGTCTAAGTCCTAATAGATATTCCAATTGTTATTACCCAAAAATCGTCATCAAAATACATATACATAATAATAGGGACAAAGTTTTAATCCTAGTTGGACCATGCATTGATTGGGTCAAACCCAGTTGGTGGACAAGAGGGTCGTGGTGCGAGGAGCCTTGCCTTGCGACACGGGGCTCAATGCTCATCTTGCACTTGTCCTCCTTTTGTTGAGTCTCTAAAGTTTAGTTTCTAGATAGGTGTAGTGTGAGGTTCATCTCATAGTCCTTTTTGAAACTATTTTTCCTTCATTTTAGACTGAATTACTTTGCTTTGCATTTTAATCCATCTTATAGGGTCTTATCCTGTTGTTTTTGGCCTTAAATCAACCTAATCATGTTTATTAGCTCATCACAACATATTATCAATAAACACAAAAATATTCACAAGATTATAATCAAAACAAGGCTAAAATACAGGCAAAATATGAAGTTTAAATGCGTAAATACACCCCAAATCAATAATATGTTGCAGCTAATTAAATTGTGTTTCACTTGCAACAATTCTTTTATTCTTATTCCTTTATCATTTAGATTCATTAGTCTTCTTTTTATTTATTAAGTGATAGAGTCCACACTAGGCCAGAAAAAGTCAGGAAAATAACTAAGGCACCTATTGAAAGTTGACGATTTTTTGTTGCAAATTACATACAAGGAATATTCAGTTGACCAGCTTAAGGTTTGAAGTTTTTGTACTTTAGGAGATTTGAGTGGGTAAGGACTATTTACCATATTCAGTTGACCAGCTTAAGGTTTGAAGTTTTTGTACTTTAGGAGATTTGAGTGGGTAAGGAATATTTACCATATTCATATACTATCCAATCCATTTTTACCTGTATTCATATGAATGACTTATAATTTAATTTATTTAGACTTAACCCAATTTCAATTCTTTCAAAATCCGATCAAATTTACCCTTTTGCCACCCTTACTTGAAAGCAGTGATTTGAGGTGCCTAGAAAAGAAGAAAGAGTGTTATTTAAATAACCTTGGGATCCCAATAATAAGGGATAATAGATGGAAAGTCAATAATTAAAATTTAGCTAATCGCATGATTCTTTTTCTAAAGCAAAATGACTCAAACAACTAAGTGTAAATCAATCAAGGTTTACCAAAAATAGACAAGTACTAAAGTTGTCACACACTTTTTAAAAAAATATTGAAGTAAAGTCTTCTAGTTATCATAAATAAATAGTCAAGTAACAAAAAATGTCTCACGATTATAATTTAATATACAAAGTAAAAAATCTCCAAGTTATCATAATTATCACACAAAAGGTTGTCCTAAGTTAATCTTGAGAAATCACATAACTGCAACTTTAACTTGGTTTGAGAAAATTTCAATTGATCACATCATGACAACTTTTAAACAAGACGACTTATTAATAGTCTTTCAAGAGGTGCCCGAATTTTGATATTTAAATATATAGACACATAAAACTTAGGTAAGTGTTTTTTAAACATATGTATAAAAAGAAAATATTTCATTTAATTTAGCCCCTTCATGCTAACTATAACTAGTTATTTCGGTTTTCTATTAGCGGCTTTAACTATAACCTCAACTCTATTTATTGGTCTGAGCAAGATACGACTTATTTAAATTAAATATTTAAAATGAACAATTCATAAAAAGAAATCCTTCTATGGGATTACGTGTATTCTATGCAAAATATGAATGTGAAAATTGGTAACCAAATCTAATGTATCAAAGTATTAGGGTTAAATTATAGTTCATAAAAATAAAAATCTCAATATTGACAACACAAAACCATAGATGATTAAAAATTAAAACGTTTCATGCCTAAATCATTTATTATACTCGACAAATTTTCAATTTGAGAGTGTTGTCTATGAATAAAAATCAAACAATATTCAGTGATTGGGTGTGTTTGTATGAAGAAAAGCATTTTCTAGAAACTGTTTTCTAATTTTCTCATGTTTGGCTGTCTTATATATTTTGGAAAATATTTTCCCAATTAACTGATTTTCCTTAAATCTAAGAAAAATGATTTTCCTTAAAAAAAGTAAGAAAAACATTTTTCAAACCAGCCCTCAGACATCCATTCCCCACCAAACCAAAAAAATTAAAATTTTAAAAGTTATTTTTGAAAAATACTTCAAATTTTAAAAATTTCTATTTTTTTACCCCACCCTACCCCTAACCACCCCTACCACCCACCCCCA
>NW_006238928.1:4278370-4299218 GCF_000226075.1 Solanum tuberosum
TCACCAACCCGCCCTTCCCCTCAATTTTTGTTTTAAAGATTGTTTTGAAAAATATTTTCGAGGTAGCGGTATTGGAGTCAGGTTCTTATTTTGGGGGTTAGGTCCTGAGTCGAATATCGACATTGGTATCAGATCGATTGTCGGGGTCGTGTCTAGGTTCAAGTGTCGGAGTCAGATAGTCATTTGAATGTCATGTCTCGGGTCGGAAGTCGGGGTTATGTCCTAGGTCAGATCTCAGGGTCAGATTCTGAATTGATCATTGGGGCCGTGTCCTAGTTCTGATGTCGGGGTCGGGTCCTGGGTCGGTTATCGAGATTGGTTTCTGATTCAAAAACTATTTTTAACTACTCTCTCTAGCAAAAAATAAAGGATATTTACTAGAAAATATTTTCTACTCACCAACCAAACATAGAAAATAAGTTAGAAATCAATTTATTTTCCAAGAAAATATTTTCTATGGAAAACATTTTCGTTCATATCAAACACACCCTAAGAGACGATCATAAATAAAATCATAAAACAACACAACATACCCAGTAAAATTCTACTATGTGGGGTCTGGGGAGAGTAGAATGTACATAAACTTACCACTATCTCATGGAGATAGAGAGATTGTTACCAAAAGAACCTCGACTCAAGTGCACCAAAACTAAGTAAAGGAAGAATTAAACAATGAACAAAAGAATACTTGTTAATATGAAAAAGAAGTGTAAAGACTACAAGAAAGAAACAATAACAAAAATATAGTATGAAAATAAAAATGCAATAAACAACGTATGGCAAGAACTACAAAGGTATGACTAGTACTACGACATGCACTAACAAGCCTAAACTTCACAAGACAAAATAACATTCTACCCCTACTAACCTTCTATCTAATATGTGACCTTCACTTCTTCCTATCTAGAGTCATGTCCTCAGTAATATGAAATTGCACCATGTCCTCTCTAATCACCTCTACCTAGTACTTTTTGGCCTACCTCTACCCCTTTGCTTACCCCTTACCATCAACCTCTCGCACCTCCTCAGGGGCATCATCATACCTCATCTGCACATGCCCAAACTATCTCAGTCTTGCTTCTCTCATCTTGTACGCCACTGAGGCCACTCCCACCCTATCCCAGATATTCTCATTCTTAATCTTATCGCTTCTATTATTCCCACACATCAATCTCAACACCCTCATATCTGTAACATGGATCTTTTGAATATATGAGTTTTTGGCTGGCCAATACTCCACCTCATACAACAAAGACGGTCTAACCAAAACTCTATAAAAAATTCATTTAAGTTTATGTCTACATGCTTATCACATAAGACTCTACAGGCAAGCCTCCATTTCATCCACGTCACCCCAATGTGATGTGTGACATCATCATCGATGTCTCCACTATCCTAAATTCCGGAGTCAAGGTACTTAAAACTTTTTATCTTGGGAATAGTATGTGTGGCAAGCCTTAATTTCACACCCACTTCATCCAACACAACTAGGGATAACGTTCGGTTGGTTCGGTTTGTAAATTTTAGTTTGGTAAAAATGTGAAACCAAACAAAATTGAAATAAATTTGGTTTGGTTTGGTTTTTTTCGGTTCAATTTTTGTTTTAACCAAATTTAATAAACAATGATACATTTTCAAAATTTAATCATTCTTGTTTAATTTCTTCAACCTCTCAAATTCTTATGAGTCACATCCAATTCTACTGCTTTGCAAATGTTTAGGCAGTTCAAGGAAAAGTCAAAATTTGATGACTTTAAAAGTGTTTTTCACAAATTGATACCATTGTATATAAAGCTTCTCATTATCCATTACGACTTCAACATAGTCAATTTTCGCTCCTTCTTCGTTTGTCACAAATGCATCTTTTGCATCAAATTCAAACTTTTGGCCTATAAAATAGATAATGTTAGGGTTGTGAAAGAACAAAACATGGAGAGTTGGGGTTGTGATGCCAGATGCGATGAGCCAAGGACTATTGACCGGTGACTTGGTGAGCATTGACCAGCGGCCTGCGAGACAACAACCTGAGCACTAAGAAGCGGCCTGCAAGCACTGAGTAGTGACTTGCGAGCACTGAACAATGGCTTCCTGAGACTTGGGAGAAATTCTAGTGTCGACAGTCGACTCAAAAGTTTAGGAATATTAGTTTTCAATTTCAGATTTGGGAAAATTGGGCCACATTTGAATATGGGTTATGGGCTTAAGTAATTTAATTATGGCTATTGTATGGTGTAATGAATATATATAATTTTGGTTTTTTGGGTAACTGATTAAATTAGCTAAAAACCAAATACTGAACCAAAAAACTTAAATTTTAGAATGTGAAACCGAAACTGACCCAACAAACTCAAAAACCGAAGCCGAAATAAAAAAAATAGTTCGGTCGTTTTATTCGGTTTTAACCATATTGTTCCTAGACCTACACACAACACTTAATTTTCACTCCACATATTCTAATTTGGTCTTGCTCAACTTGAACCCTTTGGAATCTGGAGTTTGTCTCCAAATCTCTAACCTAGAACTAACTCTATCATGTATCTCATCAATCGTTACTATGTCATCTAAAAATAACATACACCATGGAATATCCTCATGAATAGATCGCATCAACTTATCCATCACAAAGGAAAATAGGAAAGAACTAAGAACTGATCCTTGATGAAGCCCTGCCTCACCTAGGAAGTGCTCTGAGTCTCCTCCCACTGTTCTAACCAGTCTTGGCTCCATCAAACATATTCTTGATTCCCCTAATATAAACCATTGAGACACATTTAGCCTCTAAACAGCTCCAGAGTACATCCCTCGGGACTTTGTCATAGGCCTTTTCAAGACTAATGAACATCATATGTAGGTCCCTCTTTCATATTCTATATTTATCCACTAGTCTCTGCACAAGGTGCATGGCTTCGGTAATCGATTGCGCTAACATGAATCCAAATTGATTCTCAGAAATAAACACCCCTATCCTCACCCTCATCTCCATCACTCTCTCACAAACCTTCATAGTGTGGCTTAGAAGTTTGATACCCTATAATTGTTACAATTTTGGATATCCCCCTAGTTCTTGTACAATAGAATCATTGTATTCCACCTTTATTCATCAGTCATATTAGTCGTCCTAAAAATAGTACTAAACAACCCAATCAAGCACTGCATACCTGCCTTGTCGATGTTCTTTTAAAATTCCACCGGAATCTTATCGGGTCCGGTCGGCTCATCCTACTAATAGCACATTTAACCTCATCAACCCTAAATTACCTAAAGTACCCAAAGTCCCGAAGTCTATCAGAGTGATTCAGTTTACCCAACACAATGTTTAAGTCCCCTTCTTCATTTAAGGGTTTGTGGAAGTACGTTTGCCATCTTTCCTTAATAGAGGTCTCTTCTACCAACACCTTATCTTCCACATACTTGATGCACTTAAATTGATCTAAATCATGAGTCTTTATCTATCTCGCTTTCATGAGCCTGTATGATTTTTCTTATTCCCACATTTGTTTCCTAGATTGACATACAAGTGTGTCGAAGTTGTTGTCTTAGCAGCTGTAACAACTAACTTTGCTTCTGTATTTAGCATCTTAAAAACTTCCTTAAGCGCCCTCTTTTCTTTCTCATGCATGCACTACGCCAACTTTGCATATGAAACCTTATTTGCTTTCACTTTGCTTTGGACTTCTCCATTCCACCACCAATCTTCTTGATGACCACCAAAGTTACCCCTCGATACCCCCGACACCTTCGTATTTTCTTTTCTAATGCAACTAGTCATCTTATCGCACACTCTTTGACATCCCCACTACTAGTCTAGGCCCCTATACCAATAAATTCTCTCCCATCTCATGAGAAAAAGTAGGGTAATCCACTCATTTTATCCTCAGTCGGTTATGTAAGGTTTTTTCCTCCTATCCCTATTAATCTCCAAGTCCATCACCAAAATCTTGTGTTGGGTAGAAATATTCTCTCTCGGAATAACCTTTTAGTCCTTACAAAGGCCTACATTACCCTTCTTAATTAGTAATTAATCTATCTGAGTCTTAGATATCGTTCTACAAAAGGTAACCAAGTGGTTCTCCCTCTTCGAAGAACAAGAGTTAGAAATTACCAACTCAAAAGTTTTAACAAACCAGAAGCAAAGCTCCACCTCCATTTATAATACCTTAGAAATTGGAAAGTCGATTTGTAAAGGAAAGGTTTTATTTTAGCTACCACTCAGGTCTATGAGACTCATCTACGGTTTGTAGAAGCATATATGGGTCGTAGATGACATACGTAGGAACTGAGTTAAGATTTGGGAGAATCAAGTTTCTGAAGTTGGGTCTACGATTGACCAAGAGGGGTCGCATGATGAAATATGGGTCATAGGATATCCTCGTAGAGTGGATTCTGACTTAGTAAAATTTTGGAATGCTTTTATGGAAAGTTGTTTTTGGTTCAGTAACTTGACTTACAGTTGACCACTACGGTCCATATAAAGTTCTATAGTCCATAGGTCTGAATCGTTTGGTCCTCTGGCAGTTTTAATAAAGGGTGTATTGGTTTTTTCCTATCTACCCAATACCTAAAGTACTTCATTTTGGCCATATAAACTACCATATAACCATTTTTGCTCATTAAACTTAGCATTAATCCCCTCATTCACTCAATTCCCTCAAAAAATCCCTTAAGTTGTTTTCCTGAACTCTCTTTAGAGCTCCAATATGAAAGCTAGGGTTTCAAACGATTCGATGTCTCAATCTCCAATGCTTTTGGGCTTTGATTATCAAGGTATGGAAATTCGCCAATGGGTTTCATTCATTCATTGGGTCCCTAAAGAATGTCAATCTCCAATTCAATTCTCACCCAATTTGATTAGGATTTCATAGAAATCTCCATGGGTCCTAGTTGCTATGATTTAATTGCTTGATTTCAATATTATTATGCATAATTTGATTAAATTACATAGTTTTCAGTTGACTTCATATGGATCCATGCATTATACTTTATCATGACTATGAATTTTTGAAGATAGCTTATAAACATATGAATGATGATTTATGAAAGTTGTGCATGCCTTATGAAAATGATGTTTTATGCACTAAGGATGCTTTCGAGATAAGTATCAAAGAACTATGAAAGGTTTTCTCATATATTATGAAAACTATTGTTGTGAAAGTTTTTCTCACATCTGTATGAATCATGATTTAAAGGAAATACTCTTATACGACTTTATGGTTTGGATTGGTATCATGACTATTGCCTTTTCTAATGTTATGCTTTGATAATTGACTTGATCTATTCGATTGATATTTAGCTTAGCACTAAGAGAACTTTGAGATGGAGGCTCAAATAGGATAGTCTCTAGTAGCAATCTCTAGTTCCAAACTACGTGCCTCCTTAGAATTGTCTTAAATGACCTAGCTAGTGAATCCATATAGCCTTTATGATGTGATACTGAGTTCTACCTTGAAAAGTAGACTCTCCATTCTCGGTGTCGGAGTTACATCAGATTCCATGTTATAGCTCACATGGTCTATTGTCGGTTAAAGCTAATATCCCACAAAAGAACTATGGTTTTACTTAAAGCTTTACATTATGTCATCATAGTAATGCATTGGCCTTGTATCATGTTTTCTTATAATCTTGCCTCTTTAAGCTTTTAAATGTCCTACTGTGTCATGTATTTTATGTTTTAAGCCTATTATGATATCATGTCTACGTTTATGCATATTTCCTCATACTTAGTGCATTCCATGTACTAATGCGTACTTATGTCTATATTGTTCATAATATAAAGTTCGACATTTATCCTCCCGCTCGTGGCTAGATTTTGAGTTGCTCATAGTTATTGGATTGGTGAGTCCTTATACTATAACAACCCGTATCCGAAAAAGGAAAATGAAATGAATTTTGGGAAATGGTAGGTGCCAGCCATAGAGGCCAACCATGGCCCGTGGGTAGGACCACAGACCATAGCGTGGTCCGTGGACTGGCCACCTTGCCAAGTTGCAGAGGCTCAGGACCACAACCTGACCTACGGACTGTAGACCAGATCATCATCCGTGGTCAGGGTCCGTGGTTCACTGGCCCAAAAGCTACCTTCTGATGACCAACGACGGTCCACCAGGATAGGCCATAGGTCTGACCACGGTCCATAGACTGGGGTCCATTGGTGGTCAACTGTCAGTTAATTTTAGGGGCAGTTGGGTCTTTTCCTAATTAATTAGTTCCTATTCTATGCCATTTTACCCTTTACTACGACCCCTATATAAGTATTTTCAACTCCCAAATTAGCCCATTCACTTCATTCTTCCAAATTCACAAAAGAAGATCAACTCTCCTCTCTAAAATATTTCTCGCTCTAGAAACTTGAAGATGAACTAAGGATTCAACCTAGGGTTTCAAGTCAAGGTCTCAATTTGTAACGACCCGGAAATCTAGTAACTGAAACTAGCGCCTAACGATTGTGTATTGAGTTTGTAATGGGGTTGCATGTGGTAGAATGTCTTCCCGAAATTAGGTTAAGGGGTTAAACGTCAAGTTATGACTTCCGAAGGACCAACCAAGGGGTCCTTGAGGAGGACCCTAAAGCCTAACCCCCAAGAAACCAAAAAGTTGCCAAAAAGATGGTGATCTACGGATGGGACCTACGCCCCGTAAGTCCATCATGCCTCGTGGATGGCCTCCATGGGTCAAGGTCCCAAGATCCAAGTTTTATCCATGAACCACGGCTTGCCAGTACGTCCCATGGACCCACCCACGGTCCGTGGGTGGGGTTCGTGAGTCACCACCTGTAAAAGCTATCAATTCGGCCAAGTGTTGGGGTAGTTTAGTAAATTCCTTTTTCAGTTAGTTTAGTTAATGGACGGTTATTATTGATTAATTAAGGTATATAAGGGTTTTAAAAGTATTAAAACACCCTTTTCAATTCATTATTTCAAAACACTCCAAAGTTTGAAACTACCTCTCCAAATAATCTCTCCCTAGAAACTCCATCGAAGAGAAAGTTCAAGGTCAAATCTAGGGGTCAAGGAGCAGCTTTCTTCTTCAATTTCGTGTGGAATTCTTCCCTACAGGTGTGGTAGTCTTTATCCTTGACTCATTTTCTTTCAAGGAGCCAATTTCAAAGATGATTTCAAGTCTCCAAAGTTCCCCAAAAAAAACCCTAGTTTTCAACCTATGCATGGGTTCAATTCCAAAAATGGTTTCAAAAGGCTTTATATGATAAATTATGAATGGATTGTTGAATTTTTGATGAATTATGGTCAATTTATTTTATGAACCCATGTTTCCCTCAAATTCTTAAGTTGTAAATTATGATTGGGAATTGATTGATCATGAATGTATGTTGTATTGTTTATGTATATATTGAATTAGTTATTGAATCATGTTAATTCCCTTATCTATTCTAGTATCTTATATTTATGGGTTGAGATTGATTCATAGCCCAAAAGGGAAATTTCATGAAGGATTATGTATGGTTATGATGTGAAGTATATGTGTGTGATCTCAATGAATGCATTATGATCATGTTTTGAATGTAAATGTGTTAGTATTGAAACTTATTCTCAATTTAACACTTATGAATGATGATGATATATGTGAAAGGTTATTCTCACATACACACTCATGAATGACTAATGAATGAAGTTGCAATGATTATGTTAATGATGAAGTATTGATTGAAAGGCTATTCTCAATTGTACTCTAATGAATGATAATGACATGTTGTGAAAGGACTTTCTCACAATATGGGATTCTTAGTTGAAAGGCTATTCTCTTCTTTGAATCTACGAGTTATCTAATGAATGAATGTTGGCTTTGAGATGGATGCTCATCCGGGAGTTGAGGTGGGGTATTTAGTAACAATCTCTTATCGCATAGTGATGACTAAAGTAATGAATGTTAAGTACTCAGTGGGGAATAATGCTAAGCACTGAGTGGATATGAATTGAGATGGATGCTCATTCGGGAGTTTAGGCGGGGTATCTAGTAACAATCTTATGAGATGGATGCTCATCTGTAGGTTGAGGCGTGGTCTAGTAGCAATCTCCCTATCCAATAACTTTGTGACCACATAGGTCTAGCTAGTGGATCCACCTAAGCTAAAATGTAATGGTCCTACCTTAAGCAAGTAGGAATCCCTTATCCGATGAGGGTTACACCGGGATTCCATGAATTGCTCACATGGTCTATGTCGGTTAAGGCTTACCCCCACAAAGAATGTTAATGAACTATGGCTTCTCAAGAATACACTACTTAGTATGCATTGCACAAGTAGGCTTTGAGAGTAGTCATGGTGTGTTCCTTTATGTTAAAATTTTAGTGAATGAATGTGCTCTTAATGAAGCTAATGAAGAATGTTGATTTAGATGTTTAATTTAATGATGCATGCTTTACTTGGATTGTATTATGAGTTACTTCCTTGTCATGACTTATTGAATATGAACGTGTCGTGTCTATGGTGGCTTCAAAGGAGTACTTAGTGTGAGTAGTAGTATGGGATGCTATTCATACATTGCACAAGTATGACTTAGGGTTGCCCTAGATGATGGTCCTAATGTGATGATTTGATTAATGAAATGTCTATGTTCCTTATGTATGAGTATTGTGCAAAGAAGCAAATGATGAATGGTAAGTTCACTTCTGGTGGCCTTGATGTGGTACTTAGTGTGGATGGTGGTATGAGACGCTATTAATACATTGCACAAAGTATAGCTTGAGAGTCACTTAAGGTGAAAGCTTAATGTGAAGGAATGACTTATCGGTTGATTATGTTCTAATGTGATGAAATGACTTGTATGTTGGTTATGTTTGTATATTATGCCTCTTATACATTTTTTGTTCATGAAGTTTTCTCACATTGGCATAAATGCATGACTTTCAAATAAAATGTATGTTTTAAGCATGTTTTTGCATGGCTATCATACTTAGTACATTAAATGTGCTAACCCATATTTCTCCATTTTTACCAAAGTGTAGGGATTGACACTCGATTTGATTCTCTCTAGTTGAAGCTTGAATTGAGTTCTTCCAAGACTAGTGGTATGTCCTTATGGATTCGAGGACAAGTACTTTGATGCTTCATTTCTTTCATGTAATAGGCATTTGTTAGACTTTCTATTGTAAAGGGTCGTGACCTTACTTCCTGTAATTCCTATAAGGGAATCACACTAAAATGCGGAAATCAAAGACAGAAAGTAAAGATAAATAGATAGACACAAAAAGAGGAAACAAAAAGCAACTAAATGGTATATTAAACCCAATGACCTCAATCCGTTAATCCTACAATAAGCACCTAACTCTTACGATGACCTCAAGGGAATCGATATCCCAAGCAACCAACATTTCTAACAAAAGGCAACACAAGCTTTACCAGGCTTTCAACACTCAAACATGAGTTTTCAGTTTTTAATATTCAAAAGAATCTAAGTCTAAAATGAATCCAAGCTAGCTATTTATAAGTTTAAGATAAAAGGGCCCAAAAGTGACCTAAAATGCCAAATGACGAGCTGGGTCGAGTCGCCTAGTGGACTGGGCGATGCGCCGACCTGGTTGCGAGCCTTCCTGCATGGTTGTTCAACTTAGCCACGTTATGGATCAAAGGGTAAGCTGGGGTCATCGCCTAGTGACTTGGGTGATCCGCTGATTGACTCTGGCTCGCCAAAATGTCCAGCTGCAACTTTCAATGCGTGGAATCCCTTGTTTGTTGTCAATACCATCTCAAGCACCTCCATTTTCATGAATAACCCTTGCATCCTTTGAAGGTCTTGATCCTAGCTTCTCGTAAATGGCCTTGATGTAATCCATATTACATCATTCTCTCTTTCTTTGAAAAGAATTTGTCCTCAAATTCGACGGATCATCATCAACAACTGTTGGGAAAGGTGACAGGTCGCATACATTGAAAGTGTTGTGCACTTGATATTCCGGAAGAAGGGAAACCTTGTAGAAGTTGTCGTTGAGCCGCTCAAGCACTGGGAATGGTCCATCACCCCTCGGCATCAGCTTTGTTTTGCGATGGGTGGTAAATCGCTCTTTGCGAAAGTGGACCCACACCAGATAACCCGGTTCAAAAACGATCCCCTTACGACCCTTGTTAGCTTTTTTGGCTACTTCTTGGTTATTCTTTTCTAAGTGCAGCCGTACCTTTTCATGAAGCTTCTTCATAGCTTCAGCTCGCTTACTCCCATCTAAGCTTAATACAACATCTTGAGAAAGAGGAGTGAGATCTAAAGGGGTTAGGGGGTTAAAACCATAAACAACTTCAAATGGAGACATACCAATAGTTCTATGAATAACACGATTATAAGCAAATTCAACTAAAGGCAAATGATCCTCCCATGAGGCCAACTTCCCATGCACTATGACACGAAGCATAGAACTCAAAGTCCTATTCACAACTTCAGTTTGGCCATCAGTTTTTGGGTGACAAGAAGTTGAGAACAACAACTTAGTACCGAGTCTACCCCATAATTCATTCCAAAAGTGACTAAGGAATTTAGGATCCATATCACTTAAATGGTTTGAGGAATTCCATGCAATTTAAAAACATGCTCAACAAACAAAGATGCTACATTGGGAGCATCATCACATTTATGACATGGAATGAAATGAGCCATCTTTGAAAATTGATCAACAACAACAAAGATGCTATCTCTACCTCTTTTGGTCCTTGGCAATCTCAAAACAAATTCCATTGAAATATCAAGCCAAGGTCTTTGAGGGGTGGGGAGTGGAGTGTATAAACCACGGGGAAGGAGGTGCAACTTAGCACGTCAACATTCAACACATTGACCACAAATTCAAATAATATCTTTATGCATTTTTGGCCAATAGAATTGTTCCTCAAGAATTCCCATATTTTGTTAATACCAAAATGACCTATTAAACCCCCATTGTGTGCCTCCCGCACGAATAGTTCTCTCCAAGAGCTCATAGGCACACAAAGTATCTTGCCTTTGAACAAGAAACCATCAAACTTGGAATATGGAGTAGAAGAACTATCCCTCATCCATCTTTCCCTCTCCCATTCCTCACAATCTTTGAAGATTTGAGCAAACACGGGATCCTTGGGATACAATGTCTTCAAAGATTCAAAGCCAATCAATTTGGAAGACAAAGTATTTATCAATACATGTTTTCTAGACAAGGCATTGGCCACCACATTTTCCTTTCCCTTTTTGTATTGGATTACATAAGGGAAAGTTTCAAGGAATTCAATCCATTTGGCGTGCCTTTTGTTCAACTTTCCTTGTGCCCGAATATGTTTTAGGGACTCATGGTCAGTCCTTATGACAAATTCTTTAGGCCACAAGTAATGTTGCCATTTACCCAAAGCCCTAATCAAGGCGTACAACTCAAGATCATAAGTGGAATAATTCAATGTAGCACCTTTTAGCTTTTCACTAAAGTAAGCAATGTGCTTTTGGTCTTGCATTAAGACGGTTTCCAATGCCTACTTTACTAGAATCACATTCCACTTCAAAAATTTTATCAAAATAAGGTAATTGCAACAAAGGAGCAGAACTAAGCATGGATTTTAAAGCCTCAAAAGTTTTGGCTTGTTCCTCCCCCCACTTAAAAGGCTTATCCTTTCGGATTACCTCTGTCAAGGGGGATGCTATGGTACTAAAACCTTTGACAAATCTTCTATAAAAACTAGCCAACCCATGAAAGCTTGTAACATCGCTTATGGATTTCAGGATTGGCCAATTCTTAATAGCCTCAATTTTAGACTCATCAACTTCAACCCCTCTTGAACTCACAACAAAACCTAAGAAGACAACTTCATTAACATGAAAAGAACACTTACCAAGATTAGCATAAAGTTGTTCCTTCCTAAGCACATCAAACACACATCTCAAAAGCTCAACATGATCATGCATGGTCTTGCTATAAATCAAAATATCATCAAAATAGACAACCACAAATTTCCCTATAAAGGGTTTCATCACATAATTCATGAGACACATAAAAGTACTAGGAGCATTAGTGAGACCAAATGGCATCACTAACCATTCATATAGACCAAGCTTGGTCTTGAATGCGGTTTTTCATTCATCACCGGGGTTTATTCGAATTTGATGATAACCACTCGTAAGATAAATTTTTGAAAACACGCAAGAACCATTCAAATCATCGAGCATATCATCTAATGTAGGGATATGATGATGATACTTTACCGTTATCTTGTTCATGGCTCGACAATCAACACACATGCGCCATGTTCCATCTTTCTTTGGAACAAATAGAACTGGCACGACAAATGGAATCATTATCTCCTTCACATAACCTTTGTTGAGGAGTTCCTCAACTTGCCTTTGTAGCTCCTTGGTGTCCTCCGGATTGCTTCTATAAGTCGGCTTGTTTGTTAATTGCGATCCCGACACAAAATCAATTTGGTGCTCAATTCCCCAAATAGGGGGTAATACACTTGGAAACTCCTTTGGGAAGACATCCTCATAATCCTGCAAAAAAAAAGAAATAGAATTGGGAAGGGAAGAATGAGATTGGTTAGTTTGTAGTACATGATCCCTATGTGTGATAAGGATCAAAGAATTTTCGGACTCAATTTCCTCCCTTATCTCTTTGTAATTAGCCAACAACACTTGGGCCTTTCCTTTCGACTTCCTCCTCTCCTCTTCTTCTTGGCTCTCAGCCTCCACATGTTCCTCTTCACACTTCTTCTTTTCCCTCGACTCATTCATTCTTTGATAGATATCATTGACTTGGGAGGAGGACATAAGATGAAGAACATATTTATGATCATTCAACACAAGTGAAAATTGTTGGTTCTCCCATCATGTTTGGTTGAACGATCATATTGCCAAGGTCACCCGAGTAGCACATGACAAGCTTGCATTGGGACCACATCACATAGAACCTCATCTTGATACTTCCCAATCTTTAACTTGATCATCACTTGTCAATGCACTCTCAATTCTCCACACTTACTCAACCATTGAAGTTTGTACGGTGTAGCATGCTTAGTGGTAGGATGTTTTAAGAATTCCACTAATGCAGTGCTAGTAACATTTGCACAACTACCGCTATTAATGATTAAGGAACACACATTATCCTTGATGAAGAACTTGGAGTGAAATAAATTCTCTCTTTGGCTCGGATCATCCAAGGACTTACTAACCATTGCTCGTCTCAACACATATAGAGGAACGACACTCTCTCCTTCTTTGACACAAAGGTCTGGTTCCTCATCTTCTCCATCTTCAAACTCATCCTCTTCTTGAGGATCTTATTCGCAACCTTCTTCTTGCTCCCTTTCTTCACTAAGATATATTTCCCCTTCTTGAAGTAGAGCAATCAGTCGATTGGGACACTCACGCATTATATGACCCCATCCCCTACATTTGTGACATTGAATACCTTTAGGGAACTTAGTTGGGTCAGTGATACCTTTGTCTCTAGGTGGGTACTTTGGAGTGTTTCCTTTGAAGGGATTCTTCTCATAAGGCTTCTTAACATCTGAACCCTTATTCCAACCCAACGATGTTTGAGCTCCCCCTTTGTTCTTGCTCCAAGAATTGGAAGATGAAGTCTTGTACTTGGCCACCTTCCCCTCCTTGAATTCTAGCTCTAACTCATGGGCGGCCTCAAAGGCATCATTCAAAGTAGCAAATCTATGAAGGGTCATCTTAGAAGAAATCTCTTTGTTCAACCCTACCTTGAAGCGAATCACGGCATGCTCTTCAATTTCTCTATATTCCAGCTTCATGACTATGTTTTGGAACTCGTCATGATAGGCTTCAACACTTTTGTTTCCTTACCTCAAGTTGTACAATTTGGCAAGTAATCCTTGGTGGTATCTTTTCGGCACATACTTAGCTCTCATCAACCTTTTTAACTCGGGCCATGGTGGAGGATGACCTTCTTGAACAACTAAGTGATACCTCTTCATGTACTCCCACCATGTGACAGCATACCCCTCGAATTGCGCGATAGCATCGCTACTTTTGACCTCCGCCAATTCATTCACATTGAAAATCCGGTCACATTGCGACTCCTATTCTAAGTAAGCATCGGGATTGCATTCCCCTTTGAATGTCGGAAAAGGCGTTTTGATAGAGTTGATGCCAATATCTCAGCCTCCATGGCCACCTTGGTCATTGTAGTGATAATCCCTTTGATTCCCTCTTTGATAGCGGTTACCATGTTCTTCCCTAGCTTCTTGACCAACTTCATGATTGGCATTGACCTCCCATTGGTCTCCACCTGGAGGGTGGTTCCCATGTTGTCTCCTATCAAATGGAATTGGACCCAATCTACCTCTTGGTCCACCTTGCAACAATTGACCTCTTGGTCGATTCCTTGGTGACTCATTCCATGGTGCTTCTTCACCTTCACCCTCATAACCTCCTTGATCTTCATCATTCCTCACCTCATTCATGGGATTTGGTTGTGATTGTGGTCTTTGGTAGGGAATATGTTGGTTAGGTGGTGTTTGGTAAGGATGGCTTTGATTTGGCAGAGCTTCTTGACTAAGCGGAAAATGGAATGGTCGATGGGTACTTTGGCTATTTGAACCCAATTGAACAAATGTTTGGTGCAAGGCTTGGTGGAGGGTTTCGGGTGTGAGAGTGGGAGAATGAGTGTGATCTTGCCCACTTGTAGTAGCACGAAAAGTAGCTTGTGGTGTGGAGTCATTGGAATTGACTCTACCTTCCACAGTTGCCAGGCTCCCATTCATCCTTGATAGGTCACCCCTCACATCGTTCAATACTTCCAACAAGGTTGCCAAAGTAATTTCTCCGACGGGTGCTTGAGTGTCTCCTCCTGTCTCCATTGTACCTGACATTAAGACAACTCACAAAACAGCAAACAACGTTAGCGTTTAATAAAATGAACTCATAATCGCTCGTGCTTACACACCTTTGATTTCCTCTCAATTGGCGCAACTAATGTTGACATTTAATTATACTCTATCGATCACAAGGTACCGATTTCAACTCTAGGTCGGAATGGATGCTTGTTTGAAGAAGAACGGATGACTCGATAAACAAACGGACTTGAATCAAGAATTAGCTACGAAGTAAAACGAGAAAAGCATGAAAAAGAAAAATGGCACAAACAAAGAAGTGAATTCAAGAACCAATAGTCAACAAGTAGAGTATTTACGAGTTGAAAATCGGTTTAGGATTCTTGAGAACGTTTGAGATTCAAAAGAAAAGAAACTAAGAATTTAAAACCTGAGATTAGGAGTAACTTGAGTTTCCGATCGCCGAATGACCTGTTTTCTTCGCCAAAAGTTAAGTTCAGCTCGCCATCTTGAAGAAGGACTCGCCAAACTCAACAATCTGCCAAGGCAACTCGGTGAGGTAAGAGGAAGTTCGGCGACTCACCGATGGAACTCGGCAACCAAGGTTTGGTCTCGCAGAAAGTTCCAGCAGCTCCATCAAATGAGCAGCCAATTCGGTGAGCAACCTGCCCAAAGGGCGAGGCACCGACTGGTTAGGCGATGCCTGCCTTTGCTTGCCCGATAGGCCTCTGCAGCTCCCTCAACGTTCTGAATTTAAACCTGTGTGGTCCCACTTACACTTGTCCTTTAGTATTTACCCATTTAGGTAAATTCCCTCTTTAATAACACCTTTACTCTTTCTCTTTCTTTCCTTTTTGAATAAAACACTTGCCTTTTCAAATATCCCTTTTCTTGAAGATATGAATGTTCTTCAAGAACTTCAAGAACAAGATGAACCCAAAATTAAACCCTTAAAATTTTTGTCTCAAAATTTCACGAAAATTTAGGTGAAGGCTCTCCTTGATGTGGGGAACAACACCCAATACTTTTTAAACTTCAATTCCAAACAAAAACCTTCAGATTTCAAAACCCACTTTGTCTTCTTCAAGCTTCTTCGAGTCTTGAATGATGGATTCTTCAATAAGGCTCCAAACTCCTTCCAATCTCAGCCTAAGACTCAAATATAGTTGGATAATACTATTCCAACCTTAGAAACTCAAACAAGATTCAGATCTAAGAAACCCATTTCAACAACGATCTCAAAAATGAAAATGAACAGATTTTTTTTGTAACAAAATCCCAAGACTAGATTAGTAGGAACGAAGCTAGGCTTGGCTCTGATACCAAATGATGTAATTCCTATAAGAAAATCACACTAAAATGCGGAAATTAAAGAAGGAAAGTAAAGATAAATAGATAGACACAAAAAGAGGAAATAAAAAGCAACCAAAGGGTATATTAAACCCAATGACCTCAATCCGTTAATCCTACGATAAGCACCTAACTCTTACAATAACCTCAAGGGAATCGATATCCCAAGCAACCAACATTTATAACAAAAGGCAACACAAGCTTTACCAAGCTCTCAACACTCAAACATGAGTTTGCAGTTTTTAACATTCAAAATAATCTAAGTCTAAAATGAACCCAAGCTAGATATTTATAGGTTTAAGATAAAAGGGCCCAAAAGTGACCTGAAATGCCAAAGGGTGAGCTGGGTCGGGTCGCCTAGTGGACTGGGCAATGCGCTGACCTGGTTGGCGAGCCTTCCTGCATGGTTGTTTAACTTAGCCAAGTTCTGGATCAAAGGGCGAGCTGCGGTCATCACCTAGTGACTTGGGCGATCCACCGATTGGCTCTGGCTCACCAAAATGTCAAGCTGCAACTCTCAAGGTGTGGAATCTGTTGTTTGCTGTCAATACCATCTCAAGAACCTCCATATTCATGAATAACCCTTTCATCCTGTGAAGGTCTTGAGCCTGGCTTTTCGTAAATGGCCTTGATGTAATCCGTATTACACTACTTTTGTTTCGAATATTGTTTTTAGATGGTAATGTGAGACCAGTAGACTTTCATTGTTTTAAATGAAGTTTTTGATTGTATGGATTTAAAGAAAAGTTTTAATTGTGTACCATTTTTCTTATATTGAATGTTATGAATGCTATGAGGCTTGTGTGAGACTTTTCGGAGTCTTATACGCCGTGTTGATTCCGGGTTTTCGTGACAAACATGGTATCAGAGCCAGGTTTTGGAATGGTTTTTAGAATTGATGTCTTCTTGAAGTCATGCCATAGAGTATCGCTCTATAAATATCCTTTTCCTAACCCTTTTCTTATGTTTATAGGATATGAATACAAGAAGGACTACCGCAAGAAGAGTGGAGAGGAGAATGTGAATGAGGGAGTTCTTCCCCAAGGTCCTCAAGGTGACCAAGTTCCTCAAGGCAATCAAGTTCCGGTTAATGCTCCGGCCATGACCAATGAAGAAATTAGGTCAGCTTTTCTTACTTTAGACCAAGCCATGATGGCCCAAGTTAATAGGGATGTGGGGCCTCGAGTGAATGCTAATGAGAGAACTATGTCTTCTAGGTTAAGTGACTTTGTGAGTATGAATCCTCCAATATTTCTTAGTTCCAAAGTGGGAGAGGATCCCCAAGAGTTTGTGGATGAGGCGTATAAGGTAGTCAATGCTATGGGGGTGACTTCTAGAGAAAAAGCAGAACTAGCTTCTTATCAATTGAAGGATGTTGCCTAAGTTTGGTTTACTCAATGGAAAAGCAATAGGCCGGTAGGAGTGGGTCCTATAGAATGGTAGGAGTTTAAGAAAGCATTTATTGGTAGGTACTTCCCCGTGAGAAGAGGGAAGTTAAGGTGGAGGAATTTATCAACCTTAGGCAAGGTAGCATGAGTGTGGAGGAGTATTCCTTGAAATTTACCCTATTGTCTAAGTATGCTCCATCTTTGGTGTCTAACCCAAGGGATGAGATGAGTCAATTTGTGACCGGTGTATCCGACCTAGTTAAGGAAGAGTGTCGTACGACAATGATCCATGATGACATGAACATTTCTAGACTCATGGTGTATGCTCAATCTATTGAGGAGTCCAAATTTGAGAGAACAAATAGGGAGATGAAGAGGACTAGGTCCGATGAACAAAGTCAACCAAGGTTCAAAAAGAGGTCCTCTAACCAAGACTCCCCAATGGTCAACAATGATAGGGTGTCTAACCCTAATTCCCAAGGAGGAAAAGGAAGCGGTTCTTCTTTTGAAAGATCTAGACGTGCCAAGTGTGGGAAGCAACATTTGGGCAAGTGCCTTGTCGACATGGATGGGTGCTTTGGGTGTGGAAAGAAAGGTCATAAGATGAGAGATTGCCCAAAACTCTCGGCAAAAGAAAGAGATGCTAAGCAAGCTTCTCTTGATGGCCCGGATCTTAATACTCCAAAGAATAATCGTTTCTATGTACTTCAAGCCAAAGAGGGCAAAGGAGCTCTTTCGGATGAAGGCACCGGTATGTGATCATGACCTTAGGCAGAATTGGTCTTGGCCGGAAGAACGAAAGATACCGGCAAGCACAGAGCAGCCGTCAAAAGGGGTTCCGTAGAGTGGTCTAACCCCATGGTAGATAGTTCCTTATAGTTGTGAATGTCTTGTTAAGGTTCTTGTGTTGTTTTCATGTTAGCCTTATTTGGGTTTACTCCTAAGGGGGAGATGGTATGTTGAATAGTAAGGTTGTTGAGAGTTTTGATATCCTTATCTTTTTCCTTCTATTCCTATTCAAGCTTGAGACGAAGAGTTCCTTGTAGCTTGTTTCATATTTTGGATTCATGTGTGAATATTTCTTTCCATGGTCTCCTTATGTTATGCATGTTCTTGATGAGTTTATGTTTAAATGAGAAAATGAGTTTTATGAATTATGTTCCTCATGATGATGTGCATCTAGTATGAGTTGTCTATATGTTTCATGAGGTTGATTGGTGAACATGCCTAAATGTGCTTTTAAGAGAAATTGCATAATGTGCCTAATGATGTTATGACGAGCATGATTTGAGTTGGAGAAGGTAATTCTTCCAATGAAATGAGAAATGTTGAAGTTTTCATGCATAATGAGTTTGTAGATATAGTCCCTACTTTCTTGTGTTGCATTGAGCTTATTGATGTGGAGTTGATGTGGAGTTGATGTTTCCTCCTAGTTTTGTGCATTGTTTATGATGTTGCATGAATTATGGGCTGCTAGTCTTGAGTCGTTATCCCTTAAAGTGTTTAAAGTCTCATTCGAGGATGAATGTTCTTAAGGGGGGATAATGTAACGACCCAGAAATCTAGTAAGTGAAACTAGAGCCTAATGATTGTGTATTGAGTTTGTAATGGGATTGCATGTGGTAGAATGTCTTCCCTAGCTAAGGTTGAGGGATTTAGGGGTTAAACGTCAAGTTACGACTCCCCAAGGACCAACCAAGGGGTCCTTGAGGAGGACCCTAAAGCCTAACCCCCAAGAAACCAAAAAATTGCAAAAAAGATGGTGATCTACGGATGGGACCTACGCCCCGTAAGTCCATCCATGCCTCGTGGATGGCCTCCATGGGTCAAGGTCCCAAGAACCAATTTGTATCCATGAACCACGGCTTGCCAGTACGTCCCATGGACCCACCCACGTTCCGTGGGTGGGGTTCGTGAGTCACCACCACTTGTAAAAGTTGTTAATTCAGCCAAGTGTTGGAGTAATTTAGTAAATTCCTTTCTGAGTTAGTTTAGTTAATGGACGGTTATTATTGATTAATTAAGGTATTTTAAGGTTTTTAAAAGTATTAAAACATCCTTTTCAATTCATTATTTCAAAACACTCCAAAGTTAGAAACTACCTCTGCAAATGATCTCTCTCTAGAAACTCCATTTAAGAGCAAGTTCAAGGTCAAGTCTAGGGGTCAAGGAGCAGCTTTCTTCTTCAATTTCGTGTGGAATTCTTCCCTAAAGGTATGGTAGTCTTCATCTTTGACTTAGTTTCTTTCAAGGAGCCAATTTCAAAGATGACTTCAAGTCTCCAAAGTTCCCCAAACAAACCCTAGTTTTCAATCTATGCATGGGTTCAATTCCAAAATGATATCAAAAGGTTTTATATAATGAATTATGAATGGATTGTTGAATTGTTGAAGAATTATGGTCAATTTCTTCTATGAACCCATGTTTCCCCCAAATTCTTAAATTGTGAATTGTGATTGGGAATTGATTGATCATGATTATGAAATTTATACTCACCTACCACACTACCATCTACCACACTACCACTTCCATGAATTCCTTAACTACTAGTTCCGCTACGGAAAATGGTATCAGAGTTATGGATAACGAGAAACTAAGGAAGAAACATACTAGTAGAAAGTTAAGAAAAATAAAAAGAAAATTAAAGAAAATTATAATCCGGAATATAAAAAACTACAATATCACAAAAAACTGATAACGACAAATTAGATCAATTTATAGATAATATATCTAAAATAGAATATAAATATATTCAATAATTAAAGAAACAATGAATAACGAGAATGAAGAATATAGACAAAAACTTAACGAAAAAATTATAGACAAAAAGACAAGAATTGAGACATAGGCAAAATAGATTTAATAGTAATATATTTGCAGGAATTTGTAAAAAATCTATAACAGCAAAGACGAAAACTATTTTATATCTACAAATACAAATAGAAAGCTTAGAATAGACACTACAACACAATTTATAAATGAATAAAGAAGAATACGCAATAGATGAAAAAACATATGAAAACTATGACGGATTAAAAATAAAGATAATATTTTCTAATCTAGGAAGAAGATATAAGAAAATAGGTGATAATCTAAGTTTAATGTTAGAAAAAGAAACGGTAAAACTAGAAGATAGTTTAACTGCTATGATAAGAATAACAAAAGAAAATGAAGAAATAGATAGAAAAACGGAAATTGAAAAAATAAAACAACAAGCAAAAAAGAAAGTACAACAATTAGAAGAAGTAAAAAATACTAAAATAATAGAACTAGAAAAAGAACTAGCAATATTAAAAGAAATGTATGAAATTAAACAAAGAGAAAAAGAACAAAAAACAAAATTAGCAAACGAGATAAT
>NW_006238928.1:4299914-4308331 GCF_000226075.1 Solanum tuberosum
TAATAATTCTAACTTATCTTGGATTATTTTTTAAGAAGAAATAAAAATGGAAAAAATATTAGTAAAAAACTTGGCATGTTGCAAAAATAAAACAGCACCTCAATTTGGTTGTACGGATAGGTATTATAAAAATAGAAAGAAATATAATAAAAAATACAGATCAAAATATAAGTATAAAAAACCAAGAAGAAGATATTATGTAAAAAATTACAAAACCAAAAGACCATATAGACCAAAAAGAAAACTAACGGAATGTACTTGTTATAATTGTGGAAAATTAGGACTTATAGCTAGAGATTGTAAATTACCTAAAAATCGAAAAAAAAACAAATATCAGAAATAATAATAGACGATGAAAAATATACGCAGATAGGATACGTAGATTATGAATTAGAAAATGAAGATAGTATATATGAAATATCAGAAAATGAAATGAATAACGATATAGAAATAGAATCAGATAATGAATTTTATAATATAACAAATGACTGAAACAGATATACAAATAATAAATAAAGAAAAACATCAAGACGAAGAATCTTCAGAACAAAAAATAATATTTGATAATAATATATTTGAACAAATAAAAGGAAAACAACTAGACCTAAGCATAGCAAAAATATTCGAAATACCAACAATAAGAAACTGGTTTAAACGACAAAAAGAAGAATATTATGTAGTAAGTCAAAGAGAACATATCATAGATTGCAAATACACTAAAGGTAAGGCCAAAATACCAATAATAAATAAACGAATAATAAATAAAGAAATACAAGATATTAAGGCTAAAAATCCAATTAAATATGTACATTTAGGAGGAACAGAAATACTAATAAAAGCATGTTTTAGAGAAGGAATAGATACACCCATAGAAATATACTTAGCGGATGATAGAATCATACAACCCATAGAAAAAAGTATAATAAGTGCAGTAAAAGGTAACCTCATATACCAAAAATTTAAATTTATAATAAGTGCTAACTACTCCGTAGCAATAAATGACAGAAATATAGATAAATCATTAGTATTATATTGGAAAATGTCAGGAATAGAACTAGCCCCGGGAAGTAAAATATTTACAGCTAGATGTAAAAACTTATATGTTTTAACAACAAAACATAAAATAACAGCAAAAAATAAAATAAAAAAAATAAAAATAGAAGATCCTTTTGAAAGAATAGTCACAGTCATAGATAAAAATGATTATAGTTATAATGAGATTGATATAGAAGAAGATTTAGAAATAGTAAAAGAAAGATTAAGCACATAAAAAAGAATAAACTGTGAAATACCACAAATATCATCAAAAATGAGTACCTCAAGAAGAATAGATAAAACCCCACAAAAATCAATGGAAGATGATATAAAACCACATCATTATTACATAACGGGAATAATGGAACAACGAAAATATTTAATATTAATAGATACAGGACGAGAAGAAAACTATATTACAAGAGAATTAGTAACGGAAGATGAAATAATAACTACTGAACAATTATGCCCCGAACTACCAAAAGCATTAATGTATACCGAAGAAACTACAGAAAAGGAAATAATCATTGGAGGAGTACCAATAGTAATAAAATTTAAAATATATCAAGGAAATGAAAATATCACTTTAGGAATAAAATGGCTAGAACAAGTAAAACCATATAATCTAGAAGACAAACAATTAACAATAAATTATGAAAATAAAAGAGTAATAATAAAAAGAACTTTAGTAGGATAAAAATATGAAAATATATATACTTGCAAAGATAATAATAGAGGGATATTACAACAGATATTATACACCGATGATAGATACGGGAGCAGAAGCTAATATATGTAAATACAATTGTTTACCGGAAGATAAATGGGAAAAATGAAAAACACCAATAGTAGTAACAGGATTTAATAATGAAGGAAGCATGATCACATATAAGGCAAAAAATATAAAAGTACAAATATGGGATAAGATACTAACTATAGAGGAAATATATAACTTTGAATTAACTACAAAAGATATGTTATTACGAATGCCATTTTTAGAAAAATTATACCCACATATAATAACAAAAACACACTGGTGGTTCACAACACCATGTAAACAAAAAATAGGAGCAAAAAGAGTAAACAATAAAAAACGAAAAACAACGGAATGGATAAAAGGAAGTGAAAAAATTACACAAAAATTAGAAAATATAAAAGAAGAAGACCCTAAAATAGAATTAATTATATTCTCTATAGATAAAGTAAAAATAATCCAAGAAGTTAGAATTATTATATAGTGAGGATCCTTTACAAGGATGGGAAAAACATAAAACAAAAGTAAAAATTGAGCTAATTGATAATAATAGTATAATAACTCAAAAACCATTAAAGTATAATTTTAATGATTTAACAGAATTTAAGATACATATAAATGAATTACTAGAAAAAGGATATATACAAGAAAGCAATAGTAAGCACACAAGCCCGACATTTATCGTAAATAAACATAGTGAACAAAAAAGAGGAAAAAGCAGAATGGTTATTGATTATAGAAATTTAAATGCAAAAACTAAAACATATAATTATCCGATACCAAATAAAATACTAAAGATAAGACAAATACAAGGATATAATTATTTTAGCAAATTTGATTGTAAGTCAGGATTTTATCACTTAAAACTAGAAGAAGAATCTAAAAAACTAACAGCATTCACTGTACCACAAGGATTTTATGAATGGAATGTATTACCATTTGGATATAAAAACGCACCAGGTAGATATCAACACTTTATGGACAATTACTTTAAACAAATAGAAAATTGTGTAGTGTACATTGATGATATATTATTATATTCCAAAACACAAGATGAACATATAAGATTATTAGAAAAATTTATACATATCATAGAATATTCGGGTATAAGTCTAAGTAAAAAGAAAGCGGATATAATGAAAAATCAAATAGAATTCTTAGGAATACAAATAGATAAAAACGGAATAAAAATGCAAACACATATAGTACAAAAAATAATTAACTCAAATGAACAACTAGACACAAAAAAGAAATTACAATCATTCTTAGGACTAGTAAATCAAGTAAGAGAATACATACCAAAATTAGCAGAAAATTTAAAACCATTACAACAAAAATTAAAGAAAGATATAGAATATCAGTTTGATAAAAAAGACCAAATACAAATACAAAAGGTAAAATTATTATGTAAAAACTTACCTAAACTATACTTTCCAGATGAGAACAAAAAATTTACTTATATAATAGAATCAGATGCGAGTGAAAAAAGTTATGGAGGAATATTAAAATACAGGTATGATGACACTACGATAGAACATCATTGCAGGTATTATTCAGGAACATTTAATAATACAGAAATAAAATGGGAAATAAATAGAAAAGAATTATATTCAGTATATAAGTGTTTATTATCATTTGAACCATATATTGTATATGACAAATTTATTATAAGAACAGATAATACACAAGTAAAATGGTGGCTAACAAGAAAAATACAAGATTCGATAACAACAAAAGAAATAAGGAGATTGGTATTAAATATATTAAATTTCACATTTACAATTGAAGTAATAAAAACTGATAAGAATCATGTTAATTGTTTGTTGTATTGTTTATGGTTTATATTGAATTAGTTATTGAATCATGTTAATTCCCTTATCTATTGTAGTAACTTAGATTTATGGGTTGAGATTGATTCATATCCCAAAGGGAAATTTCATGAAGGATTATGTATGGTTATGATGTGAAGTATATGTGTGATCTCATTGAATGCATTATACTCATGCTTAGAATGTAATTGTGTTAGTATTGAAAGCTTACTCTAAATTTAACACTTATGAATGATGATGATATATGTGAAAGGTTATTCTCACATACACACATTCATGAATGACTAATGAATGAAGTTCATATGATTATTTTAATGATGAAGTATTGATTGAAAGGCTATTCTCAATTGTACTCTAATGAATGATAATGACATGTTGTGAAAGGACTTTCTCACAATATGGGATTCTTAGTTGAAAGGCTATTGTCTTCTTTGAATCTATGAGCTATCTAATGAATGAATGTAGATGGATGTTCATCCGGAAGTTGAGGCGGGGTATCTAGTAACAATCTCTTATCCCATAATGATGACTAAAGTAATGAATGTTAAGTATTCCGTGAGGAATAATGCTAAGCACTGAGTGGATATGAATTGAGATGGATGCACATCTGGGAGTTGAGGCAGGGTATCTAGTAACAATCTCTTGAGATGGATGCTCATCTGTAAGTTGAGGCAGGGTATCTAGTAGCAATCTCCCTATCCAATAACTATGTGCCCACATAGGTCGAGCTAGTGGATCCACCTAAGCTAAAATGTAATGGTCCTACTTTAGGCAAGTAGGAATCCCTTATCCGGTGAGGGTGGCACCAGGATACCATGAATTGCTCACATGGTCTATGTCGGTTAAGGCTTACCCCCACAAAAAATGTTAATGAACTATGGTTTCTCAAGAATGCACTACTTAGTATGGGTGGTAGTATGGGATGCCATCTATGTATTGCAAAAGTAGGCTTTTAAAGTAGTCTTGGTGTGTTCCTTTATGTTATAATGTTAATGAATGAATGTGCTCTTAATGAAGCTAATGAAGAATGTTGATTTAGATGTTTAATGTAATGATGCATGCTTTACTTGGATTGTATTATGAGTTACTTCCTTGTCATGACTTATTGAATATGAATGTGTCATGTCTATGGTGGCTTTAAAGGAGTACTTAGTGTGAGTAGTAGTATGGGATGCTATTCATACATTGCACAAGTATGACTTAGGGTTGCCCTAGATGATTGTCCTAATGTGATGATTTGATTTATGAAATGTCTATGTTCCTTATGTATGAGTATTGTGTAAGATGGAAAGGATGAATGGAAAGTTCACTTTTGGTGGCCTTGATGTGGTAATTAGTGTGGATGGTGGTATGTGACGCTATTCATACATTGCACAAAGTATAGCTTGAGGGTCACTTAAGTTGAAAACTTAATGTGAAGGAATGACTTATATGTTGATTATGTTCTAATGTGATGAAATGACTTGTATGTTGGCTATGTTTGTATATTATGCCTCATATACTTATGTTCATGAAGTTTTCTCAAATTGGCATAAATGCATGACTTTCAAATAAAATGTTCGTTTTAAGCATGTTTTTGCATGGCTATCATATTTACTACATTAAATGTGCTAACCCATATTTCTCCATTTTTACCAAAGTGTAGGGATTGACACTCGATTTGATTATCTCTAGTTGAAGCTAGGATTGAGTTCTTCTAAGACTATTGGTATGTCCTCATGGATTCGAGGACAAGTACTCTGATGTTTCATTTCTTTCATGTAATAGACATTTGTTAGACTTTCTATTGTAAAGGGACGTGACCCTACTTTTATTTCGGATATTGTTTTTAGATGGCCATGTGAGACTCGTAGACTTCCGTTGTTTTAAATGAAGGTTTTGATTGGATGGATTTAAAGAAAAGTTTTAATTCTGTACCATTTTTCTTATATCGAATGTTATGAATGCTATGAGGCTTGTACGAGACTTTTCGAAATCTTATACGCCGTGTCACTTCCGGGGTGTATGCTTGGGTCGTGTCACAATTCCTCCATTAAAGGCTAGCATTTGGACTCAAGGTATGATAGTTTTCATCGATCCATGGATTCCTTCCATTCATGGAGTTCCAAATTTCTCTATTTCTAAAGGTAAAATTCCCCAATTGAGTTAGGGTTTTCTTCAATTATCATGAGTTCTTTTCATTATTGATTTAAATGATTGAGTTATGATCTCTTATGCATGAATTGATGAAATACTATGATTTTATGAGTATTTCCCCATGAACCCATGCAATCCCATGTTTTCAAGTGATGAATCATATGATGTGGGATTTTGATCTTAAAGAAAGAGTTTTATGAAATTAAGCATGTATTACTAGTTTTGCATGAATTTATGATGAAATCCATATCTAACCCATGTTTTCTAAGTAGTTATGATTGAAAGTGAGTTTTGAACCTCAAGAGGTAAATTATGGACTTATGCATTTTCTTATGAAATCTATGCAAATGTTTTAAGGGTGCTTTCAGAGTAAAGAACCAACGATGATCATGATGTGTTATTGAAAGGATTTTCTCATGTACACATAAAAGCTAGATGTGAAAGGTTTTCTCACATAGAAAGGATTCGTAGGTTGAAAGGCCTTCTCACCTAATTGAATGAAAGAGTAAGAGCTATCATAATGAAACTAGCTTGGATTGGTTATCCTAGGATGTCTTTCCATGGACAATAAGGTCAAGTAAGAAATGACTATTCCATGGGATTTATACTTAGCACCGAGAGGTTATTGAAATGGAAGCTCTCCCGTTAGTAGAGGTCGGGTTTCTAGAAGCAATCTCCTTATCCCTTACCTATGTGCCCCTATAGGATGATCGTCTCAAGAGACAGTAGCTAGTGGATCCACTTAAGTTCTACCTTGGCAAGTAAGACAACCCTTTTCGTTGTGGGAAACACCGGGGGATCACGTTATAGCTCACATGGTCTCTATGTCAGTTAAGGCTAATTCCCCACATTAAAAATGAACAAAGGTTACTTCAAGAATTATCGCATATGATTTCAAAGGTTTTAAAGATGATGTTAGCTTGCATTGGCCATGGTTTTATTACTTATGTTTTCTAACCTTCTTATATCATGTTTTAGCTTGGTCATTTGCATGTTATGAAATGAAATGTCCCTTTTTGCATGATTTAAATATTTTATGCATGGCTATCAAAACTTGGTACATTATTTTGTACTAACACATACTCTTGCGTACAACTCCCCAAATGTAGGGTCCGACAGCCAGGTTTCTCAGTTTTGTGGCTAGTGGTTGATTTCAAGATTTTTGAGCTTTGGTGAGTCCTCATACTTCGAGGACGGACTTTCATTGCTTAGTTCCCGTTTCATGTATTTCTCGTTTGGACATGATGTAGGGGCTAGGCTCAATTTCATTGTATTGTATATTATATGGCTACGATGATACAAGTGTGTTAGACTTCCGCTTTGCCTTTATAAAATGTTTTGGAGTTGGAGTATTGTTTTACTCTTATTGTTCTATTTCTTATGTTATGAGAGCTAATTGGCTTGTATGGAGTCCTTTGATGTTTTATACGCCATGTTACATCTAGGGGGTACCCCTGGGTCGTGACACATACTCCGAGGGTGAAGCCGTGAAGATATTTTGTTGCTTTTATCGTTTACTCTTAATATTTTGTACGTGATGTATGGGTTACGTCCAAACCACTCTTATGATTTTAGAATGGCTTGTCAAGACATAGTTATGTTTCCGCATTTTATGTTCAAACTCTCCTTTATGATATAAGACGTCTTACTTAAGCTCTCTTATTAGATATGTCATTGTGTTGTATGTATGTCAAGTGGATTGTGTGGGGCCTCTCGGGGTCCTATACACCATGTCACGTCTAGGGTATACTTTGGGTCGCGACACCATTCCTTTCCCCAAAACCAAAGCCTCCATTAACATCATCAAAGCCACTAGAAGTTGCCCCAATATGCCCATTAAAATCTCCACCAATAAGACTCTTCTTGGTGTTTGGTATACCTCTTACTACCTCGTCCAAATCCTCCCAAAAGAGCTTTTTGACCTCCTTGTCCAGGCCCACTTGAGTCGCATAAGCACTGATAACGATCAAATTAAGCCTGCCAATGACTAGGTTAATTGTCATGATCCTACCATTAAAACTCCTAACCTCCACCACTTTCTCACTAAAGGTCCTCGTCTACTAAAATACCTACTCCATTTCTATCCTTCGAGCCTCATGAGTACCACAACTTAAACCCGTCAACATCTCGTGCCTTGGTACCTATCTATCTGGTCTCTTGGACACAAGCTATATTAATTCTCTTCTTAAGTATCTTACTAGCTCTATGAACTTATCTATCAACAAACCTATGTTCCACGACCCTACTTTATCTTAGGCGAACCCTTAACCCAGTTACCCCTACTTTCTGTCACTCGGGTCTCAACCAAAGATATGACTCTAATCCAACATCATTCCTTAAAGCTACTAGGGAGATGTAAACTAGATAAGATGTAAATGAAACAAGAATATGTTAAAACTATTGAAATCAAGCATAGAGTCCAAGACCAATTAACAATACTCCAAACCAAAGAAAAGCAAGAAATAATTTAATGTATTAACATAAGAAACTAGCTTTAGAATATGTGTACATTCAGTATACTAACACAAGAGAAACCACAAAAGCTATGCAATATGTGGCGCTATGGATAAAAAAAATTGACAAAACGTACAGTTAAACTGAGAGAAAAGTGAACAAAAGATATGCAATAGTATACTACTAACAAGAAATCAACAATTATAAGA
>NW_006238928.1:4308356-4347203 GCF_000226075.1 Solanum tuberosum
TATATAGGAAAGCTAAATCTGAAAAGTAACTTCAAATTTATATGTAGCAATGGAAACAAATTTGAAAATCAAAACTTAAAAAAAAGGAAACTGAAGCAAATCTGGAAATTAATTAGGAAAAGTAGAACTTATAACTTGAAGAAGAGATGAGGGGATCGCTGGAGAAGATAGAATGAATCGTTTATGGTTTTCTTAGATGCTCTGGTGGATTCCGGTGAAAACTATTGTTTCTTGATCGCCAACTCTTTTGTCTAGATCTAACCTATGGTGAAAGAGGTTGTCACTGGTGGAGTTGAGTGGTAGTTGCTATCACTGGTGGTGGTAGGCGCTTGTTGCCCTAGAAGCGAGAGAGAGAATAGGTGGAGAGAGTGTGGAATCCGAATTCCGATGAGGTGTTCGCAAATTGTTTTGTTCCACCTACGAATTTCAAGTAGTACTTACCCGAAAAGTCAGAGGTAAATCGACTGGTGTAAAAGGAGAGAGGGAGTGATGATTTGCAACTCCGTAAGGAGTCGTTTGGTAGAGTGTATAAAAATAATGCTAAATAGAGCGTATTAGTAGTGCTTGTATTAGTAATGCTTGTATTAATTATGCTTGCATTAGTTATACATAGAGTACTTTTTATGCATTGTTTGATTTGGTGTATTAAAAAAAATATGCATTTTATAAAAATATTTATTTACAAAAGTGTCCTCCATAATTATGGTTGAAAAGATGTAAAAGTATTTTTGAGGAGTAATTGAGGGGTCGTTTGGTAGAGTGTATTAGGAATATAATGCATGCATTAGATGTGTGTAGTAACAATACTTTTTTTGCTATACTTTTTCATGCCATGTATAAGTGATTCTAGGTATTAGTAATACATAACATTTTAACACTTGCATTAGATCAAATAATTACAAAACTACCCTTAAAGTCTTTTCATTTTCTTTGTTGTCATAAGTTTTTATTTTTATGTTGATTTGTTTTTTTAGTGTCTTTTAATTTATTGGTGTCTTAATAGGCTTTATGACCTCTTAAGTATCTTTAAAAAAATCGAATTTAAATATAATTTAATCAAAAAATTTACTATTGTGACGATAAATTTTAAGCAGCCCACTGCCTCACTCCAACTTATTAACTCAAAAAAACAAACTTATTCTTTTTTCACATCCGTTATGCTTTTCTTAATTAGTAGTACATAAATTCATCCTTAGAATATGATTAAAAAAATGAAGGTAGAATTTTTTTGTTGTAAAAGAATCTGATCTTAGTTGATTTAGTAATAATTAGATGTGAACAAGTAAATTACTATCTTTTTCTTGAGTTGATTGCATTACTTTACTGTATTTTATTAGTATTTGATGACAACTTAAATGCTTTGTTTTTAATGTAGACAAAAGAAATTCTTTGCCAATTTTTTACAAAAATATTTTGACTCAATAGTATGACTATTTAATATTATTTTTGAAAAAAAAAGAAAAAGAAGAATGAAGAGTTAATGATGTTTTAGCAAAGATTTTTTTTTTTGATGTTTTAGCTAATAAATTTGTTGCAAAGGAAGTGTACAAATAAATAAAGTGTGAAGGGTATTTTTGTAAACATATATTTTTTAATAGAAATTATGCAAGATTTGTTATTTTTAATACATCAAACCAAATAATTTATAAGAAACAATGTTTGCATAACTAATGCAGGCAAAGTCTTTAGCCATGCTAATGCATGCATTAAATTCCTTTGCATTACTAATACCTAGAAATCCATGGTATTAGTAATACACTCCTCAATACACAATAGAGTGTACCAAACAAGGTATTATTAATACACAAAGCTAATGCAAGCATTATTTTTATTAATACATTCTACCAAACGACCCCTAAGTGTCTTATAGAAAACATGTTTTATTGAAATCCTCACCGAACTAAGCAGAGAAACAGGGAGATGGGGGTTCATCTGTAATGGATTACCTGTCAGGGATGGTGAGGACACTAACGATAACTTAAAATTCAATATGAGAGGAGAGAAGAGGGTGGCAACTTGTTTGTGAGAAATGGCGATTACGTTAGGGGTAAAGTAAAAAGGGAACAGGGAGGGAATGGATAGGGACTATCCAACCAAAAAGTGTGGACAAATTGAGATTAAAATGTGGATTTGGGTCAAATTACAGGTTGCAAAATCGGGTCAGAGATTGGGGTAGTTGGGAGCAAAGGTTTTGGTTAAAATTGATCCAATTTTACTAAAAAATTAAATAAAAGTGGATAATTAGATTGAATTACCTTGGGTTGCTATTTTAAACTACCACACTTATATAGTTAATAATTATAATAATAATAATAAACCAACGAAATAAGATCTCAGAAGACGGGAGGTAGTCCGCGCGGTCATCTTCAATCTAGCTTGTTAACATCCGAATTCAAGGAATAAATCCGAATTGAATTATGTACAATTTTTTATATAGTTTAATGACTGTATGGAAGGATCTAATCCTTTTACCCAAGCAAAGGATCTGTCGAGATTCAAATATGTATTGTTAGTGAGCCCATGTCTAGCAGTTCTAACTGGGTATAAGGCGCCCTTTTAACTCATTTTGGGCTGAGACCATGGCTGGCTAGACGGAGTCACTAAGACAAAGCCACTAACTTGTTGTATTGAATCTGACTGTACCACCATCTTGGAACCAAGTCAAGAATCTATATATAAATTTATTCATTTTTAGATAAAGTCTAGATCTTTCATGGTAGATATAAAAGTGAAGTTAGTTATCCGACATAGATATAATTCTTTAGTCGGACATAGTCAGGCTTAGATCAGAGAAACTAATAAAGTAAATGAAAGAAAAGAAAGGAAGAATGATAGTACCTTCAAACTTTCTTTATTTAACAACTCCGGTAGTCTCCGGCAAACTCACAACTTACAATATAAGAGAAGAGAATAAGAGAGAGAGTACAAAACAGAGAGTGGTTCCCAAAACCTAATCTTACAAAACAAAACAAACTTATTTATAGAAACTAAAAAGCATCTAGGAATAGTAGAGGGTCCCCTATGCAGGTCCTAGAAACAGTATATCTACTGTTGCAAATGCTTATCCGCTAAATCTTATCTTTAAACTTTGCAAGAAAATCTTTTGCTTTCTTCAGTGTGTCTTCTGAAACTGGCCCTTCTGACTCATATGGTTGAACCTCGTGAGAATCATCACTTGTTTCACTACGCATAGATGAGTCTGATTTTGCGTAGTGCATGATATTAAGAAGAAGGTTTTTCTTGACTTCTTCCAAATAATTATTAATCATTTCATTTTGATCTGCATCTTGGTTAGAAATGCTTCTATCCATATGTTTAACCGAAGAGTCAGCAATTATTCCTTTATTAGGAATTGATTTATAATCTTGAATTGTATTGGAAATCAAGTCCAACAGTTCTTGTCCGTATAAGGACTTTGTTTGGGGTCTTTTTTCATTAATTTATCCCAAAAATTGTTGTAATAAGTCCGATATAAACAAGGGATTTGTTCTTCAGTGAAATCCACCTCTGGAGCCCATTTATGAATCCAGGGAATAGAAAATTCTATAAAGAAATATATTTGTTCGATTTGTTGCATGTAACAAATATGTTCTTGGTGATATAGATTGTTAAGGTCTGGAGAAACCTTAACCCATTCTCTGTATAACTTGAGAAACGGATTGGGCAAAATTTTTTATCGTTGGCCCGTGGTATGACCACCAGTTTAAAAACCAATTTGGAATAGGATTAGCAAATATCTTTGCACATACTTTAATGAAGCAAGTATGTTTGTGTCTCTCGTTATTATAATAAAGAACTTTATTAAAAGCCTGAATATAGTCCCAATATGTAAATTTCATAGAGACTTTGTTAAGGCTAATCTACCTTTCTGTCATCGAGGAAATACCCCAATCTTCAATAGAAATGATTTGTTTTATAATCATTTTGGAGAAGTTATAAACATTTTCACTGGTATTATAACCTGAAAAGTGCTGAAATTCAACACATGTGCTTATCAGCAGAGTTTCATAATATGACCGAGTTTTGTATGACTCACCCGTGAAATAAAGTCCATTGAGTAAATACCGTTGGAATATCTTCCATGGTTCTTCTTTTCTCTGTATCTCAGAGTTTTCTAAGAGGAATATTATTTCTCTTTTTTCTACCTTTTCGTATGATATGATATCATCAACATCATCTTTAGCTATTGAGGCAAAGGTATCACTTTGCTTTTGTGATAAATATGCCTGTAGTTGGGCATATAATGGATTATTTTCTGGAATATCTTCCAGATGTACCGATGAAGTTGCTTCTTGAGCTTTTGAGTTTAAACTAAATAAACTCATTCCTCCTTTCTGTATAATCGGAGAGTTGGATGAAGATTCGTATGACGACCTTGATGAACTTGGGGAGTATCTTCCCTTTCCTCGTGGGTTATTTCCCTTTCCTCGACCCTTAGTTACCCAAGGGGGTTCCATCCTGCAAACAAAACATCGAGATTTATTCCCAATAAGCGTCACAATAAGTATTAGATTCTTCCATTGATAGGAAAAGGTCCATCACCATTCCATCTATAATTTTCTAGCAGATTAGTTCTTTTATGTCTCGATTGAGAGGAAGAACTTTTAATATTGTAATCAATATTTTTTCTGTAAAGAAAAGGGAGATGGGAACATCACCATTTTCTGAGTTGCTAATACTGTTACTCATTTTGAAGATATTTTCTAGATAGGAAGTCTGGGAGACAGTTATCACTTCCCTTCTTATAAAGGATTTCAAAATCAAAAGGGGCTAGTTGTGCTTGCCATCTGGCAAACATTAATTTGGAAGCATCATGCTTAAAATCTTTATCAAACATATATTTAACCGATTGAGCATCAATGTTAACAAGAAACTTTTGATTATATTTAACGATGATTAACATTTCATAAGCCACCGTAGCATATTTTTTCTGAGCATCGCTCCACTTTCCTGAATGAAATCGAATTAAATACTCAGATTTATCATGAGGATTGATTTGTTTTAGAATTCCTCCATAACCTATATTAGGCGCATCGGTCTCGAATATCTTTTGCCAAGCAGGGTTAGCCAGAGTTAAACACGGCAAAGGTTTAACACGAAGTTTAATACTTTTTACCAAATTGGTGAGACTATCAGTCCACAGAGTTTTATGATTTTTCTTTAGCGTGTCATATAACGGGGCTACATCACGAGATATATTCTTGTAAAAAGGGGAAATATAATTTAAACTTCCCAAGAATCTCTGTAGCTGTGTCCTATCTGTAATAACATCAGGAAATTTTGAAGAAAAATCAATAGATCGTTGAATTGGGGTAACCTTCCCCTGGCAAATAAGATGTCCTAAAAATCTGACTTCAGTTTGAAATAAACTCAGTTTTGGTTTAGAAATCACCAAATTGTTTTGTATAACTATTTTCTTGAAAATGTCTTAATGTTTTATGTGCATTTCAAGAGTCTTTGAATAAACTAAGATATCATCAATATAGACAATCATAAAATCTAACTATGGGTTGAAAATATCATTCATAATTTTTTAGAATTCAGAAAGAGCGTTTTTCAAACCAAATGGCATAACATTCCATTCGTATTGTCCAAACGGAACATCAAAGGCAGTTCTATAAGAGTGCTCTTTAAATATTTGAATCTGCCAATAACCTGATTTTAAATCAAATTTAGAAAATATATTGGCGTCGTATAATCTTGAAAGTGAATCCTTTTTGTTGTAATAGGATTACCTAATCCATTTCAAATATTTGTTTAACGGCTTATAATTTATTACCAACCTAGGAACTCCATGTTCCTTTTCAGCTGCATTATTGACATAAAATGCAGTGCATGACCAAGGAGATTTTGAAGGTTTCACCAAATCCTTTTGTAATAAACTATCAATTTATTTCTTGCAGAATTCAACCAATTCAGCATTCATTTGACAAGGACGTGATTTTGTAGGAATATCATCCTCAAAGAAAATATCTTCGTATGGAAGAGTAACAATATGCTTTTTTTGATTCCAAAAAGTACTAGGATGATCAGCACAAATATCAATGGCTATCTATTGAAATATTAATTTAATCTTTTTTATAATGAATATCAAAATCAAATGGAGCTAATAAAGCTTGCCACCTTGCAAACATCTATTTAGAAACATCATGTTTACAATCTTTATTAAATATATTTTTTTCCGCTTGGCAATTTGTTTTTATGATAAACTTCTGATTGTAGAGATCTCCCTGAAATTTAAGAACACTTTTTACTATAGCCAAAATTTCTTTGGCTACAGTAGCATAATTTTTCTGAGCAATGTTCCATTTTCCAGAATAGAATTGGACAATATAATGTCTCTTATTATTCAGACAATATTGTGTAAGGATACCACCATATCCTAAGTCTGACGCGTCTGTTTCTACCGTCTTCTCCCAACTTGGGTTCGCCAAAGTAAGACATGGAAGGTTTTTAACCTTGGTCTTAATTTTGTTAACAACTTCTGTATGATCATTTGACCAGGCTTTTGGATTGTTCTTAATCATGTCATATAAAATGGTCGTATCGATGGCTAAGTCTTTTATAAATGGAGCAACATAGTTCAAGCTTCCAAGAAACTTCTGTAGTGGCATCTTATTAGAAATAACATCAGGAAATTTGGATGCAAATTCAATACTTCTATTAATAGGGCTAATATTCCCTTTCTCAATATAATGACCCAAAAATCTGACCTTTGTTTGAAATAAAGCCATCTTTGGAGTAGATATAACCAACCCATTTTGGATGATAATCTTTTTGAATAAATCAAGATGTTTGAAATGAGTTTTTATATTTTTTGAAAATATAAGAATATCATCTATGTAAACTATAATGAAATTACTGTATGGTATGAAATATCATTCATGATTTTTTGAAATTCTGATGGAGCGTTCTTTAAACCGAAAGGCATAACGTTCCATTCAAATTGACCGATAGGCACATTGAAAGCTATTTTGAACCTATTAGACTCATTTATTTGAATCTTCCAATAACCTGATTTTAAATCAAATTTAGAAAATATGATAGCATCATAAACCGTATCTAACAAATCCTTATTATTAGGAATACGGTACCTGATCCATCGTAATGCTTTATTAAGCGGTTTATAATTGATAACCAACCTGGGGGCACGTCTTTCTTATTCAGCATGTTTATTAACATAGAAAGGTGTACAAGACCATGGAGATTTTGAATGCCTTATAAGGCCTTTCTGAAGCAAGGATTCAATCTCTTTTTGCATAGCTCCAGATATTCAGAATTCATTTAGCAAGGTCTTGCCTTTTTAGGAATATTATCCTCAATAAATTTATCCTTGTATGGAAGGTTAACCACATGCTTCTTTCTATCCCAAAATGCATTTGGATGATCTCCACATATATCAAGGGAGAACTAATTTTGTAAAATGGCAATCTTATCCTGAAATTTAGGATTCTGCAGAATATTATCAATCTCAATACTATTAATCTCACCCTTTAGAAAACTCATCTGATTATTTTTCAGGATAATTTTCGATGTTAACTCATTGATCATCCTTGTAAAAGGTTTAGTAATAAATTCAAGTATAAAAGGTTTATTATTCCATGTACCAATAATTTTTTCATTATCCCAATAAGTAAGGGGGGAAATATCATTTATAAAAGGAACACCCAAAATAATTTGGTTAGTGATATCTTTTACCAAAACAAAGCTTTGAGGAATACAATTTTTTCCATTATAAATAAAAGCTTTAGGCAATTTAAATTCAATATTCATCTTACTACCATTTGCAGATCTCAAGCTATGAGTAGTTTTATGAAAATACCTTGAAGGGATAAGTCCTTCTTGAATGCAATTTAAATCAGCTGCACTATCAATGATAGCAATACATTCTTTTTTATAATTGTAATCTATAAGAAGAGTAATTTTCGTATAAAACTTTTGAGAAGTAAAAGCTTTTAAACTTTGTAAAAAATCACCTTTGGTATTACCAAAATTGAGGCTTTTGAGAAAATCTAAGTTATTACTTTCTCCTTCATATGAAGATGAAGAAGCTGAGTTATTACTCAAATTCTTTTGAGTCTCGAAACTATCAAGTCGGACTTCGATGATGGCATTTTTTTCTGTGAGGTGCTGAATGTCTTCTTTGAGATTATTAATCTCTTGTTTTAGATCATTGATCGTAGTAGGATAACTTATAAGTTTCCTCCTTTCTAGAAGAAGATTTTTTACTTCCGCCGTGGTATATGAACCATCTTTGGTTGGAATTTCCTCAGTAATATGATTCTTAGAGGTAGATGTCGTATTACTGATCTTATCAATAATATGTGCTCTTATTTCTGGATCCTTTACCATTTGTAAGAGTTCTATGATCTTGTCATTATCAATGATATTGATACTCAGTTCCTTAAACTGGGAATAGATCTTATATAGATAATCTTCTTCTTCACCCTCCTTGTCACATTCTAATCCTTGTTGACAAGGTAAGAAATCTTCTTCTAAAGACATATAATCTTCTTGGTGAAGAGCTTCGTGATCTTCACTTGTAGAGGATTCTTCCTGGCTACTATATCCTGAATCCGATTTCCCTGAATCAGAGTTAAGCATTATCTTATAAATAGAATCTTTAAGATTATCCTCTATGTCAAGGCTTTTTATTTTTTCCCTGACTCTGCAATCTCTTGCATAATGACCAAATCTCCCACATTTGTGGCAAGTATCTGACTTGTCATATTTGCGTTTAGATTTATAAAATCTTTTCTCGCTTTTCCTTCCTTCAGCACTTCTTTCTTTTCTTTCAATCCTCTCCCTTTTCCCTTCTTTATAATCTTTCTTGGAAGACTATTTTTGGAAGAATGCTTCTCTTTTTGCTTCTCCTTTCTATCTTTGGAAGCAGATTTGGGAATATCAAGAGCAAATTGTTCACAAAACTCTCCCAATTGTTGTCTTTCATTAAGACGATGCCTTTTAATATGTTGATTCAACTTGATTTCATTGCATAAGGAAAGTCCTTCCTATACGCATGCACTTATTGGTTTCCCATATGTATAGTCATCATAATTGATGCTATGTCGATCTCCTCTTAGGATTTTTCTAACTCTTTCAGCAAAAAGAGTCGGCAATCCATCAATAAATTTGGATTTCCAATAAGTGCTATTACACTCTGGTAGTTCCATGACTCTACAGAGAAAGACATACTTATAGAATTAACCTGAATGACATAAGAGTCTTACACCTGAGATTCTAGAGGAAGGTCCTGATGGTTTCGCTATTATCAGACCATCTTCTTGAAAAATGTTCTATAATATTAAGAACCAAAGTATAAACAACGTTTTGAGTCAATCCTTGATCTTCTTGTTTGACTGCTAAGAGGATTTTATCTCTTTGCTCCTGATTGAGATAATTATCCCACCAACCCTTTAATTGGCCGGTAAATCCTGTTGTTATCATATCAGCAATAGTTTTATCACTATTTTTGTTCATTTTACAGATAGTACTGTACATGAGCATTCTATGTACGGCTGTATAGATATGTATGTCTGTATACCCATCTATGTTCCATTCATAGATTTCTTTCCCATTATAACTATTAGTTATAATATGTTCATGCTCTTCTAGCAAGACATCTTGGGGAGTAGGTCTAGGATAGTAGTACATCCTTTGAACTGGTTTTCTTGCATACTTTTCTGAGATTTTATTAATCTCTTCAGTAAACTCCATATTATGATTACTATCTCCTTCTGGAAGGTTATTAACCTTTAGGGGTTTTAGGTTATTACCTTTGAAAGTTTTTTCCAAGAAACTCTCCAGCTCTGAGAAATCTTTTAACTTAAAATCCCCAATCTCTGGAGGTGGCTGGATGCTAGGTTGAGCAACTTTATCCTTACCTTTGGAATCAGGACGGAGCTATGATAAAAGTTTATCAACTTTATCATGAAGAGAAACAATATGATCGGCTAACATACTCATATAAATATTTGTATAGTTATGCCGCTTAATCATAACATTAATATGCTGAGTAGTAAGTAAGGCAGTATTATCATCAAATAGTTTTGAAAAGGCATTAAAATGCACAGTCTTATCATCTTTATTAATTTGAAAAGATTGTAATGGGGAGAAACTGATTTAGTGATTTCTCCATTACTTAAAGTGAAATCTCTTTCTATCATAGAGATATAATTATAAACATGCTTACTCATAAACCAAGGGACAAGCGATTAAAACATTTTGTCTTGATTCAATAAGGTCTTTATAAAATTCTTCTTGAAAACTCATTTGTTCTTTTTTATTAAAATTCATGACGAACCATTTTCGGAAAGGTTTCCATCTAGATTTCTGAAATTCTTTAGAAATATTTTCTCTTGCCGATGATCCCGGACTAAAATCAATAGGTTTGTCAGACATCATAAAAACAGTTTATGTTGATAACCCATCTGAGAAATTCATTTCAGATTCAGTTATATCTAAATCTGAGTTGGGCTTAGGAATAGGTCTAGCAATATTATCTCTATCAATTTTTACATTATCACATCTATAATTTTCTCTAATTTGAGAAGTAGATGCTCTAGAAGGAACCTGCACGATATAATCAACAGGAGATATATAAGAAGAGTTAGATCTACTAATTCTAGAAGACATGCTTTGATTATCAATACCAATAGGATCAGAAAATCTGATTTTAACAGTTGCATCATTCAACTGTTCAATTTATGAAATTTCGTCATTAGTATTATTCTTAGGTTGGGTAGCACCCACAATAAACCACTCTTGTGGGAATTCAATTTCTTCCCACCTGATAGGTCTTCGTGTAACAACCTTAGATTTACAAAAAATAGTTTCTATAAGAATAGTCTCATTTTTGAAATCAATGACTTTGCACATAGGATTTAAAGTATGCAAAAGTTTATATTAAATTCTATAGCAAATACAAACAACTTCAGTGCCAGGCATATAATCATAACCATGAAGTTTAACATTTAACATAAGAGAACTTAAAGAATTCTCATCTTGCAAAGATATCTGCAAATTAGGATAAGCATTAAAGTAAACTGGTCCATAAGCTAGACTAGTTTGAATAGTTCCTATAAGGGACTTTTTCCATTTATGATTTCTACCATCTCTTAAAGCTGCTATAAAACTTTCCGGTAGACCATGCAAGGTAAGGGGCTTAAATGCCACCTGTACTAAACCAATATGCATAAAGCGGTAAATATCCCTATAAGGGGCCAAATCATTTTCAGATAATAATCTAAAAGTCTGATGATCGCTATCAATAGTAATGGTTTCCGCTGTGGTTTTGACCACCTGTTTGAGACCAAGTTTCTCAAAAGTTCCCATCTGGTATATGATTCTCGGAGGTACCTTAGGAATAGTCCACTTATTAAGTAGATCTAGGTGCTACGGTATATCATATTCCTCTTTTCTACTGTTTTTAACAGTAGATCTTCCTCTTATGATATTCATAAATAAACAGTGTGTTGAGCTATATCACATATATTTACTAAAAGTCCATGGCTCTGATACCAAGTGATTAACGGATCGATCAAGTATACTTAAGGAACTTTTACAAACGTAAGTAATCCTAGCAATAGTTATTGGAAGCTTCTACTATCCGGGTCTGCCCTCATCCATGGGATAATCCAACGGGTAATCCAATGGATCTCTTCGACTGCCTTAATAATAGACACAAATGCCATCTACTAATAGTAACTTAGTATGATATAGTTCAACACAAGAAGTTTAGCCAATCATTTAGGCTAAATACATAAGAGGTAATGAAAACAAAAGGGGACAGTACCTGGAGTCGAGCTCCAAACCAGCCGATGTACACACCAAATTGAATAACTTTTTATTCAAACTTATCAACACTTACAAAAGGAAATATTACAAGGGAGAGAGATATTCAGAGAGAGAGAGAGAGGGGTTTCTAAAACCTACCTCTTAACTAAAACTTACATCCTCTTATATAGAGGGAGGAAAATAAAAAACGAATAAAAAGGATGGCCCACAATCTTTACAATGGCCAATAACAAAGAGATAAGGCCGACAAATAGGCGTGGCCTTCTTTATTATAACATATGGCCGACATTACTTTCGGCACCCACTTATCTTTATTAAAGTTGATTCCTTTATTAAAGTAGTTTGGCGTATTACCCATTTCATTGAATTTTGTGGGGTCTTCATTCACGTTTTTCCCTTGCCTTTGCAGGTGGCTTTGTCGGAGGATTCCTCCACTTGCTCTTGATTTTTTTTGAAAAGAGCATCAATATCAATTTCTTCGGTGCTATGATCATTCTGTGCTTCTCCAGCCATACACGTTTCATCATCTTGATTGGTGTGACATGCTGATGTCATGGAAATATCATCTCCGATATCTATATCAAGATTCTTTATTAAGTCTTTCTTGACTTACTCCATGTACAAGGCTATAGCCTCTGATCTGGATATCACGCCTTTCTTCATGTGAAGTTTCCGTGCAATTTGTTTAAACGGACTAAGAATATCTTCTTGTGGCTTTGATATTTCTTGGACATGATATTTATTAATTGAGTCATTTATTAAATCCAGAATTTCCTGGTCATGAACCTTGCTTTCAAGATCCTTGTTAATTAACTTACTCCAAAACTTTGTATAAAAAGTTCGCTGTAGGCATGGGAATCCTTCAGAAGTATTATTAACTTCTACATTCCATTTCATAATCCATGGAATAGAAAATTCTATAAAAAAGTACATTACAGACATTCCCTCGAAGAAGATATTATCTTGTTCTTTATAAGCTTGGGGGATATGTCTTTCCATTCTGAATATAGATTCTTGTATTGTTCAGGTAGAATCTTTATTGAAGGACCATATAAAGTCCACAATTTACAAAACCAATTTGGGATTGGCTGTGTAAAAATATTAGAACAAATCTTTATAAACCATGAATACTTTCTATTAGCATTAATAATAATAATAGCAGCATATCTCGCCTAGGACAACGATCAATTGATTTTTCTTTAAAGTTTCATGATGTTATTACAGGCAGGACGCAGTTACAAAGGTTTTTGGGGAGTTTAAATTATATTTCCCTCTTTTACAAAAACTTATCTCGTGATTTATTTCCTTTGTATGACAGGCTTAAAAAGGATCATACCTGGTAAAAAATATTAAACTTCGTGTGAAATCTTTGCCTTGTCTAACTCTTGCTAACCCATCTTGGCAGAAGATTGTAGAGACAGATGTGTCTAACATTGGCTATGGAGGAATATTAAAACAAATCAATCCTCATGATAAAACAGAATATTTGATTCGATTTCATTTCGGAAAGTTGAGCGATGCTCAGAAAAAATATGCTACGGTAGCTCATGAAATGTTAACCATCGTTAAGTGCGTACTGAAATTCGAAGATGACTTATACAATCAAAAGTTTTTAATAAAAACATATGCGCAATCGGTAAAATATATGTTTGATAAAGATTTCAAACATGATGCTTCTAAATTAATATTCGCCAGGTGGCAGGCACAGTTAGCCCCATTTGATTTCGAAAAACATTATAAAAAGGGAAGTGATAACTCTCTTCCAGATTTCTTATCAAGAGAATATCTATCTTCTTAACAATGAGTTTTTTTGACCCCTTTCTTCACTGATAAAACTCTAGTTACCATATTGAAAGTAGTTTCGCTCAACCGGGATGTACAGGAACTTATCCTATGGAAGATTATAGATGGCACGGTGATGGATATATTCACCGTTCATAATATTGAAGAAATCGTCGATTTTGACGGCGTGAATTATTATTATCAGAATTATTATGATGCTTATGATCTCCTTGATGATTAAAACAAAATTTTTTGTTTGCAGAAGGGCCCCTCCTTGGGTAACCAAGGGTAGAGGCAAGGTAAATAACCCGCGTGGAAGGGGAAAATCATCCCCCGGATCATCTTCAGTATCGTCATACGGATCTTCTTCAAACTTCCCAGTTCTACAGCGAGGAAAAATGAGCTTGATAAGCTCGAAATTATCTCAAAATACAGCATCATCGTCCGTACATTTGGAAGATATTCCGGAATATAGTCCATTATATGCAGAATTATAGTCCATCTGAATTTTGAGTAATATGAGAATATTCAGAATTAGTGACAACAACGGTCATTTGAGCCGGAGGTATAACCTAATCCAAAGTCCGAGTGGTAGGAAAATTAATTTCTTCCCATTTTATAGGTCTTCTAGTAGTGACCTTATATCTAGCGAAATTGGTTTCTACCAAAATAGTTTGATCAGATATATCATATAACTTACATCTAGGGTTTAACGTAGCAAGCAGTTTATAATAGATCCTATAAGATAGACAAATTAGTTTAGAACCTGGTGCATAATTATAACCATGCGTTTTAACATTTAAAGTTAAGGCATCTAAAATATTAACATCAGTCCAAGATAATTGCAGATTTGGCTGAGTATTGAAATAGACTGGGCCATCAGCTACAATGGATTCAATCGAACCCATCAAAGATTGACGAAAATTTAAATTTCTTGCATCGCGGAGGGTAGCAAGAAATGTCTCGGGTAACGCTTTAAGAGTTAGAGGCTTAAAAGCAATTTGAACCAAACCTATATGCAAAAACTTATATTGAGATTTATATAAATCAATATCACATTTATTTAATAAACGGATAGTCTGTTCAGACGAGTTTAACGCCAAAGATTTCTCAGTAGTTTTTATAAACTTTTTATTAGAGATTTTATCGAACCAACCATAATCATAAATGGTTTTAATATCAACTTTTGGAATAGTCCATTTATTTAACAAATCAAGATTTTGAGGTATATCTACCTCTTCCAAACAAATACTTTTAGTACTAGTATCTCCTAGATCCATGATCAAGAGGATATATCAATGCCGAAATACTTCACATCAATCTCATATTTACCACTAGTATCTCCTAGATCCATGATCAAGAGGATATAGCTATGCCGAAATACTTCACTTCAATCTCATATTTACCGTGAAAGTTCCTAGGCTCTGTTAGTATCAGAATTATTATGATGCTTATGATCTCTTTGAGGATTAAAACAAAATGTTTTGTTTGCAGAATGGACCCTCCATGGGTAACCAAGGGTAGAGGCAAGGGAAATAACCCGCGTGGAAGGGGAAGATCATCTTCAGGATCGTCATACGGATCCTTTTCAAACTTCCCAGTTCTACAGCAAGGAAAAATGAGCTTGATAAGCTCGAAATTATCTCAAAATACGGCATCATCGTCCGTACATCTGGAAGATATTTCGGAAGATAGTCCATTATATACAGAATTACGGGCCTATATGTCCCAAAAACAAGGTGATACCTTTGTATCCATTGCTAAAGACGATATTGATGATATCAAATCAAATGAAAAGGTAGCAAAGAAAGAAATGATATTTCTTTTAGAAAATTTTTGAAATTCAGAGGAAACACGAACCATGGAAGATATTCCAATGCTATCTGATTAACAGATTATATTTTCCGGGTGAACCATATAAAACCCGCTCATAGTACGAGACCATTTTGATGAGTACTGGTAGTGTTGAATTTCAGAACTTCTCAGGGTACAACACTAGTGAGAACGTTTATAACTTCTCCAAAATGATTATTAAGCAGATAATCTTTATATAAGATTGGAGTATTTCCTCAATGAAAGAAAGGCAGATCAGCCTAAACAAGGTTCCCACTAATTTTACATATTGGGATTATATTAATGCCTTCGGTAAAGTCCTTTACTATACTAATGAGAGGCACAAGCATACTTGGTTTATTTTGTGCAAATATATTTGCTGAACCAATCCCTAATTGGTTCTAAAACTGGTGGTCATACCATGGTCCAACTACCAAGATTTTGCCGAACCCCTTTTTCAAATTATATAAAGAATGGGTTAAGGTTTCACCAGACCTTAATAGTTTATACCATACAGATCATATATGTTATATGGAACAAATTGAACAAATCTATTTTTTCATAGAATTTTCTATTCCCTGGATCCACAAATGGACCCCAGAAGTAGGATTTACCAAGGAACAAATTCCATGTTTATATCGGACGTATTATAACAATTTTTGGTACAAGTTGATGAAGAAAGATCAAAGACTAAGGCATTATATGGCCAAGAATTTCTGGACTTTATTACTAAAACAATCCAGGATTATAGTACTCTCCCTCATAAGAGAGGACCAATTGATAACTTCGTCAAGCATATTGCCAGAAGGATATCCATTCAAGATGGAAACAAAGAAGAAATGATAAATGAATATCTGGACGAGGTTAGAAGGAATCTTCTCCTTAACGTCACCCACTACGAGAAATCTGACACTTCCATGAAAAGTGAAACAAGTCATGAGGCACCCAATGAGACACCTCAACCCTGTGGAGATACACTACAACAAATAGAAGATTTCCTACTTGGGCTAAAAGGAAAAGACGCAGCAGCCTAAACAGTAAAAGGCACTATCGACAGTAGATATACTGTTAATCAACAGTAGATACATTGTTTAGGGGACAGATGGGACCCAGTACTACTGTACAAAGATGTCTCTTGTTTTATTTCTTTCTATAAATAAGTTTGTCTTTCATTTCTTTAGAGGCGGGTTTTAGAAAACTCTCTCTCTCTCTTCTTTTCTAAAAATTCTCTTGTTTGTAATCTGTGAGCTTGCCGGATACTTACCGGAGTTAGATAATAAAGCATCTAGCTTGGCCACAAGGTATTACTGTAATTAATTCTTCCTTTCTATTACTCTCTTTAAATTCTCCGATCTGAGCCGTGACTATGTCTGGCTAAAGAATTACATCTATGTCGGATAACTAACTTCACTTTTATATCTACCATGAAAGATCTAGACTTTATCTAAATATACATATATTCATATATAGTTTCTTGACTTCGTTCCGAGATGGTGGTACAGTCAGACTCAATACAATAAGTTAGTGGCTTTGTCTTAGTGACTCCATCTAGCCAACCGTGGTCTCAGCCCGATAAGGAGTAAAAAGGAGGCCTTATACCCGGTTAGAACTGCTAGACACATGGGCACACTAACAATACGCATTTGAATCTCGACAGACCCTTTTCTTGGGTAAAAAGATCAAATCCTTCCATACAGTCATCCAACTATATAAAAATTTGTAACTATTTCGATTCGAATTTATTCCTTGAATTCGGATGTTAACAAGCTAGATTGAAGATGACCGCGCGGACTACCTCCCGTGTTCTGAGATCCTGGTTTAGTTGGTATCAGAGCCTAGGAACTTTCAAGGTAAATATGAGATTGATGTGAAGTATTTCCGCATAGATATATCCTCTTGATCATGGATCTAGGAGATACTAGTACTAAAAGTACTCATTTGGAAGAGGTAGATATACCTCAAAATCTTGATTTGTTAAATAAATGGACTATTCCGAAAGTTGATATTAAAACCATTTATGATTATGGTTGGTTCGATAAAATCTCTAATAAACAGCTTATAAAAACTACTGAGCAATCTATGGCGTTAAACTCGTCTGAACAGACTATTCGTTTATTAAATAAATGTGATATTGATTTATATAAATCTCAATATAAGTTTATGCATATAGGTTTGGTTCAAATTGCTTTTAAGCCTCTAACTCTTAAAGCGTTACCCGAGACATTTCTTGATGCCCTTCGCGATGCAAGAAATTGAAATTTTCATCAATCTTTGATGGGTTCGATTGAATCCACTGTAGCTTCTGGCCCAGTCTATTTCAATACTCAGCCTAATCTACAGTTATCTTTGACTGATGCTAATATTTTAGATGCCTTAACTTTAAATGTTAAAACGTATGTTTATAATTATGCACCAGGTTTTGAACTAATTTGTCTATCCTATAGGATCTATTATAAAATTGCTTGCTACATTAAACCCTAGATGTAAGTTATATGATACATCTGATCAAACTATTTTGGTAGAAACCAATTTTGCTATATGTAAGGTCACTACTAGAAGACCTATAAAATGGGAAGAAATTAATTTTCCAACCAATTGGACTTTGGATTCGGTTATACATGCTGCACAAATGATCGATGCTGTCACTAATTATAAATATTCTCATATTACTCAAAATTCAGATGGAAAGATTTGTATTCAGTTTGATGAAAAAAGTGTCCCTTTTAATAGACATTCATTTTCTGATAGAAGATTTCTTGCTATTCAACATATCTCGCCTATTGAACCAATGTATGGTCAAGCTCATAACCGTGCTGCTTCATTACATACTTTATCTTCTATGATATCTGTTGATAATAAGATTAAAATTGACCCTCGATTGAATCTTGTTAGGGCTAATGATAAGTCCTCTGAAATTTCTGATAAGGATATTCCTTCTGCATCCGAAATGGATTTTAATCCTAATAATATTTAATGATGGATGTGCACCAAATTGATTTTATCCCTGGTTCGCTGGCACGAAAGTATATGCAAAATGAATTCTCTAGTGATAAATGGAACCGCTTTAAAACTTTGTTTTTTGACACTTAAAGTGCTGATGACCTAAATAATATTTCTCAAGAATTCTATGAGACGTGTGCTTTACATAATCATATTATGGTTTTTGTACCTTTGTTTATAACCACTTATTTACCTTTATTCGTTAATGTTCTTGAACGATCATATAAAGATGAATCGGTTAATATCGTTAAAGCTATTTATCCGCCTCTGGCATCTTTTGTTTTACCAAATAATACTGGTATTACTTTTACTGCCTTTCAAAAATTGGTTGAAGAAAATGTTGCGGCAGTCAGCATCAACGAAATTAATAATTTGATTTCACAAAATAATTATTTGGGACTTTATGTTAAAGTTTTGGGTGAACATATTAGTTCTCTTGATAAAAAAATTAGATGAACTAACTGTTTTGATAATTCAGATAAAAACGGATTTAAAACCTTCTAAGAAAGCTTCTACGTCAAAACAGCTCTCACAAGTTTCTACTCATGTGCAAAGACACCCTAAGATTCAAGATTTTGTTTTTAAACCTCTTTTTGATTTAGAAGAACTTCATGATAATAAGTTCTCTGAATTTGGTGCTAAACCTATTGATTTATCAGAAAACTTTGCTGATGAGATTGAAAATACTTTTGATTTTAAAAATCAAGTTGATTTAGAAATTAATAAACTTCGCAGCTATCCCAAGAAGAATAGTGGTAATACTAAATTTGCTTATAAGCCCAGCATGCAAACTTATTATTATTCCAGACCAACCCCTCAAGATGTGTTGATGGAGGAATGTGACTGGAACCAGACTAATACCTCTTATAGTGGTACTGAAATTTATGAATGGAATCTTGATGGTCTGACTGATAGACATTTAACTATTCTTGTTCATAGAATGCTTATGTATGCAACTATCTGTAAAAGTGTTAGAAACACAAATAGAAATATTTACAAAATGATTATTGCAGGTTTTACTGGCCAACTTAGAGGTTGGTGGGATAATTACATGAGCGTAGAAGCTAAAGCTGTCGTGATAAATGCTACTTCAGATACCGAAGGTGTTGATAACCTAGGAATGGCTCTAGTAAAGAATAGAGAAGATGTTGTTTATACTTTAGTCTTGACCATTCTAGAGCATTTTAATAGTAGATTTACCAATCAGTATGAGACTGTCCGTTCCCTGTTAATTGGCCTACGATGTAGACATTTAAGAGAATTTCGATGGTATAAAGACACCTATTTGTGTCGGGTGATGGAACTACCCGAAAATGGCCTTGAGCATTGGAAAGCTAAGTTTATAGACGGCCTTCCTCCTTTATTTGCTGAAAGAGTTAAAAAAACTCTAAGGACTCCACAAGGTGCTATTCCTTACAACACTTACACTTATGGAAAGTTATAGGAGCTTGCACTCAAGAAGGCATAAACCTATGCAATGAATTGAAGCTATCTAGACAACTTAAGATAGATAATCTTAGAGAAATATCTCAATTAGGAGACTTCTGTACCCAGTTTGAATTACCTGATTCAGGCAAGCAGACCAAACTTAGAGATTCTAGCGGTAGTGGTTCCACTCCTGATAAACCTTATAGGAAGAAAAGGTCTAGGCGAAGGTCTAGGGAAGAACGGGAAGAGAGAAAATCTCATCGTAAATCTAATAGATTTACAAAGAATCGGTCTAAGCGAGAGCTCGCTAAAATCAAGTGCTACAAGTGTGGAAAATTTGGGCATATAGCACCAAATTGTAAGCTTAAAACCTCAGATCTAGATGAAGAAATTCATGATAAGATCTATAGTTTCTTGTACACCTCTGGTTCTGAGTCCGACTATGACGATGACGATTCTGCATCAGGCTCAGAAATTGATCAACCTGAATCATCTGGTAATAACCAGCCAACAACTATAGATGCTTGCAAATGCCAAGGTGATATTTGTTATTGTGAGAATGATGAATTTTATAAATTACAATCTCAATTTGAAGATATGAATATCCATACTATTACTTTTGATAACGTGATAGAACTTCTGAAAGAAGTTACCGATAATAATTTGCGCAAAAAAATTATTCAGCTCGCCGTTAATAACAAAGCTAGTTCTTCAAACACTACTGACAAACCCAAAAATGATTTTGAATTTGAATACTCTGCACCATATTCTTTGTCAGAAGCTAATAATAGACTTGCTAAACAACCTGTTGTTATACATGATACTTCTTTTGATGATTTGAAAGGAGAAATTGAAAATTTGAAAAGGGAAATTAAAACTCTTAAACAAAATCAACTGATTTGCGATCATCGCCTTACTCAAATTGAGTCAGTTAATAGTAAAGGTGAAAATATTGCTGAAGAGGATACTCTTGCAAAAACCAATTAACCTTGATCCTAGACAAAATATGTTCTTAGGAATGATGCAAATTGTTACTGCTCAGAAATGGTATGTTAAATTTACCATATTAATTGATAATACTTTCTCTATAACTGATGTCGCTATGATTGATAGTGGAGCTGATGTTAGTTGCATACAGGAAGGGCTTGTACCTACTAAATATTTTGAGAAAACAACTCATATGGTCAGATCTGCTTCTGGACATGCTTTAGATATAAAGTATAAATTGTCTAATACTCGAATTTGCCAAAATAAAGTCTGCATTCCGCATTTCTTTTTCTTGGTAAAAAATCAGTTATACCCTCCTATCATACTTGAAACTCCTTTTATAAATGTTATTTACCATTTCACCAGCATAACGGCTAAAGGTTTTTCTGGTACCTACAAAGACCATGATATTAGTTATACTTTTATCACTGATCCTATTTCTCATGATATTAATGCTTTAATTAATATGAAACAAAAGCATGTTGATTCGTTACAACTTAAACTATTCAGCATGAACATATTTGATACTTTGAAATCTACTAAAGTACAGGAAAAGATTAAATTAATTTCCGAACACTACAACATTTTAGGCTTACGGCTACACTAAATCTAGACAACACTTGTAAAGTGTTGCCTAAAATATTTTTGGCTACACTTTTAAAGCGTAGCCCAAGTTTTTGGCTTTTGGCTTCGATAATATTGGCAACACTTGTAAATCGTACTCTTTAATGGTATAAGCTACACTTTATAAGCGTTGTTACATTATGATATAATTTGCAAAAAGTATTTACATATATGGCCACACTTTTAAAGTATGCTATTTTTATAATTGTAAAAATAACACATTACAAGTGTGACCTTAAACTTTTCACTAAAATAATATATTCCCTCCAACATTTTCAAGAGCCCGCTAACATTTTTATTTGGGAAATAAACTAAGTCATAAAACATAAATCCCAAGGTCCAAATCTGAAATTTTTGAAGAAAAAACGCTCAGCTCTTAGCTCATTTTAGAAATCCCCAATTTGTTGACGAAAGAACGCTTGGCTCAGCTCAGCTCATTGAAGCTCCAAATCTGAAATTTTTCACAAAGAAAAACTACAAATTTTTGTGAGGTATTCCTTCATCAATGCATAAACTACAATTTTTTGTCAAAGCAAATTGAAGAATGGTTTCAAAATTTCGTTGTTCATCCCAGACGTTCAAAACCTATTTATTTTTTTATTTTTTCTTCAATAACAGAACAGCCGCTTCAGTTAAGAAGATGATTTCTTAAATCTTCTTCACATTGAAAGAATTTTGTTGGAATAGAGTTTATCAGGTAAAAATTTTATCTTTAAAAGTTGAAATTTATGGTTTCTGGGTTTATTGCTTGCGCGTGGTTACATATTTAGCTTTAGGGTTTTGATATTCTTGTCTTTGTTGATACGGTTTTTTTTTTAACTTTTGGGAGTATAGCGCGTAGTTCTATTACCTACATCAGTTGATTTTTTGCCCTGTGGGATTCATGGCTATAACTCCAGTGCATATATAGAGATTGTTACTGGTTGTTAATGGAGAAAGTAAAGCTCAAGCATAGAGAATATTGCTGGATGTTTGGAATGAGTGTTTTCAGGAAGATGAGGATAAGAGTAATAAGGATGGTACTCTAGGAACTGGAGAGAATGACGGGAATGCGGTCATCAGTAATACGTGTGGGGTTCATGGCTGTAAGTCAAAGGCAATGGCGGTTACGAAATTCTATCATATGCATATATTGTCAGATTCCAAGAAGAAGTTGTACACGGCTTGCAGTTTTGCCATCAAAGGGTATTTTTCTTTTCTTCACATTTCATACATTTATGTCTTAGTATTTTGCACAATTCTAAGCTTTATGAAGAAATATAACTTTTCGTATGTTTGTGACTCTCAATTCGATATGATTATCCTGCCTTAGAATATCCAGCACTACATGTTTTACCATTTCTATTAGGTTATCCTGATTCCTGAGTATAGTTACTATGAAAAATATGCAGACAGTGCATAAGGTAGTATCTTGTGTGGATTAGCTTCTACGCTCATGTAATTATCCCACCAACCTCTAAGTTGGCCAGTAAAACCTGCAATAATCATTTTGCAAATATTTCTATCTGTGTTTCTAACACTTTTACAAATAGTTGCATACATAAGCATTTTATGCACAAGAATAGTTAACTGTCTATCAGTCAGGCCATCAAGATTCCATTCATAAATTTCAGTAACACTATAAGAGGTATTAGTCTGGTTCCAGTCACGTTCCTCTTTCAACAAATCTTGAGGGGATGGTCTGGAATAATAATAAGTTTGCATGTTGGGCTTATAAGCAAATTTAGTAGTACCACTATTCTTCTTAGGATAGCCGTGAAGTTTATTAATTTCTAAATCAACTTGATTTTTAAAAACAAAAGTGTTTTCAATCTCGTCAGCAAAGTTTTCTGATAAATCAATAGGCTTAGCACCAAATTTAGAGAACTTTTTATCAAGAAGTTCTTCTAAATCAAAAAGAGGTTTAAAAACAAAATCCTGAATCTCAGGGGGTCTTTGCACATGAGTAGAAAGTTTTGAGGGCTGTTTTGACGTAGAAGCTTTCTCAAAAGGTTTTAAATCCGTTTCTATCTAAATTATCAAAGCAGTTAGTTCATCTAATTTTTTATCAAGAGAACTAGTATGTTCACCCAAAACTTTAACATAAAGTCCCAAATAATTATTTTGAGAAATCAAATTATTAATTTCATTGATGTTGACTGCCGCAACATCTTCTTCAACCAATTTTTGAAAGGCATTAAAAGTAATACCAGTATTATTTGGTAAAACAAAAGATGCCTGAGGTTGATAAATAGCTTTAACAATATTACCTGGTTCATCTTTATATGATCGTTCAAGAACATTCACGAATAAAGGTAAATAAGTGGTTATAAACCAAGGTACAAAAAACATAATATGATTATGTAAAGCACACGTCTCATAGAATTCTTGAGAAATATTATTTAGGTAATCAGCACTATAAGTGTCAAAAAACAAAGTTTTAAACCGGTTCCATTTATAATTATAGAATTCGTTTTGAATATACTTTCGTGCCAGTGAACCTAGGCTAAAACCAATTTGGTGCACATCCATCATTAAATATCATTAGGATTAAAATCCATTTCGAATGCAGAATGAATATCCTTATCAAAAATTTCAGAGGACTTATCATTAGCACTAACAATATTCAATCGAGGGTCAATTTTAATCTTATTATCAGCAGATATCATAGAAGATAAAGTATGTAATGAAGCAACACGATTACGAGCTTGACCATACATCGGTTCAATAGGCGAGATATGCTTAATAGCAAGCAATCTTCTATCAGAAAATGAATATCTATTTTACGGGACAGTTTTTCATCAAACTGAATACAAATCTTTCCATCTGAATTTTGAGTAATATGAGAATATTCAGAATTAGTAACAGCATCAGTCATTTGTGTAGGAGGTATATCCGAATCCAAAGTCCAAGTGGTAGGAAAATTAATTTCTTCCCATTTTATAGGTCTTCTAGTAGTGACCTTAGATCTAGCAAAATTGGTTTCTACCAAAATAGTTTGTTCAAATGTATCATATAACTTACATCTAGGGTTCAACGTAGCAAGCAATTTATAATAGATCCTATAAGATAGACAAATTAGTTCAGAACCTAGTGCATAATTATAACCATGCGTTTTAACATTTAAAGTTAAGGCATCTAAAATATCAGCATCAGTCAAAGATAACTACAGATTAGGCTGAGTATTGAAATAGATTTGGCCATAAGCTACAGTGGATTCAATCGAACCCATCAAAGACTGACGAAAATTTAAATTTCTTACATCGCGGAGGGCTGCAAGAAATGTCTCGGGTAACCCTTTAATAGTTAGAGGGTTAAAAGTAATTTGAACCAAACATATATGCAAAAACTTATATTGAGATTTATATAAACGAATATCGCATTTATTTAATAAACGGATAGTCTGTTCAGACGAGTTTAACGCCTGAGATTGCTCAGTAGTTTTTATAAGATGTTTATTAAAGATTTTATCGAACCAACCATAATCATAAATGGTTTTAATATCAACTTTTAGAATAGTCCATTTATTTAACAAATCGAGATTTTGAGGCATATCTACCTCTTCCAAACGAGTACTTTTAGTACTAGTATCTCCTTGATCCATGATCAAGCGGATATATCTATGCGGAAATTCTTCACATCAATCTCATATTTACCATGAAAGTTTCTAGGCTCTGATACCAACTAAACTAAGATATCAGAAGACGGGAGGTAGTCCGCGTGGTCATCTTCAATCTAGCTTGTTAACATCCGAATTCAAGGAATAAATTCGAATCAAAATAGTTACAAATTTTTATATAGTTTGATGACTGTATGGAAGGATATGATCCTTTTACCCAAGCAAAGGGTCTGTCGAGATTCAAATACCTATTGTTAGTGAGCCCATGTGTCTAGTTGTTCTAACCGACTATAAGGCGCCCTTTTTACTCCTTATCAGGCTGAGACCACGGTTGGCTAGACGGAGTCACTAAGACTAAGCCACTAACTTGTTGTATTGAATCTGACTGTACCACCATCTCGGAACCAAGTTAAGAAACTATATATAAATTTATGCATATTTAGATAAAGTCTAGATCTTTCATGGTAGATATAAAAGTGAGGTTAGTTATCCGACATAGATATAATTCTTTAGCCGGACATAGCCACGGCTCAGATCGGAGAATTTAAAGAGAGTAATAGAAAGGATGAATTAATTACAGTAATACCTTGTGGCCAATGTAGATGCTTTATTATCAAACTCCGGTAAGTATCAAGCAAGCTCACAGATTACAAACAAGAGAAATTTTACAAAACAAGAGAGAGAGAGAGTTTCTACAACCTGCCTTTAAAGAAATGAAAGACAAACTTATTTATAGAAAGAAAATAAAACAAGAGGCATCTCTGTACAGTAGTAATGGGTTCATCTGTCCCCTAAACAGTGTATTTACTGTTGATTAACAGTATATCTAGTGTCGATAGTGCCTTATACTGTTTAGGCTGCTGCGTCTTTTCCTTTTAGCCCAAGTAGGAAATCTTCTATTTGTTGTAGTGTATCTCCACAGGGTTGAGGTGTCTCATTGGGTGCCTCATGACTTGTTTCACTTCTCATGGAAGTGTCAAATTTCTCGTAGTGGGTGATGTTAAGGAGAAGATTCCTTCTAACCTCTTCCAGATATTCATTTATCATTTCTTCTTTGTTTCCATCTTGAATGGATATCCTTCTGGCAATATGCTTGACGGAGTTATCAACGGGTCCTCTCTTATGAGGGAGAGTACTATAATCCTGGGTTTTTTAGTAATAAAGTCCAGAAATTCTTGGCCATATAATGCCTTAGTCTTTGGATCTTTCTTCATCAACTTGTCCCAAAAATTGTTATAATACGTCCGATATAAACATGGAATTTGTTCCCTGGTAAATCCTACTTCTGGGGTCCATTTGTGGATCCAGGGAATAGAAAATTCTATGAAAAAATAGATTTGTTCAATTTGTTCCATATAACATATATGATTTGTATGGTATAAATCATTAAGGTCTGGTGAAACCTTAACCCATTCTTTATATAATTTGAAAAAGGGGTCCGACAAAATCTTGGTAGTTGGACCGTGGTATGACCACCAGTTTAAGAAACAATTAGGGATTGGTTCAACAAATATCTTTGCACAAATCTTAATAAACCAAGTATGCTTGTGCCTCTCATATTATAGTAGAGGACTTTACAGAAGGCATTAATATAATCCTAATATGTAAACTAGTGGGAACCTTGATGAGGCTGATCTGCCTTTCTTTCATTGAGGAAATACCCCAATCTTCTATAGAGATTATCTACTTAATAATCATTTTGGAGAAGTTATAAACGTTCTCACTGGTGTTGTACCCTGAGAAGTGCCGAAATTCAGCCCTACCAGTACTCATCAAAATAGTCTCGTAGTACAAGCTAGTTTTATATGATTCACCCAGAAAATATAATCCGTTAATCAGTTAGCGTTGGAATATCTTCCATGGTTTGTCTTTCCTCAGAATTTTTTAATTTTCTAAAAGAAATGTCATTTCTTTCTTTGCTACCTTTTCATATGATTTGATATCATCAATATCATCTTTAGCAATGTATGCAAAAGTATCACCTTGTTTTTGGGACAGATAGTCCCGTAATTCTGCATCTAATTATCTATCTTCCGAATATCTTCCAAATGTATGGATGATAATGCTGTATTTTGAGATAATTTTGAGCTTATCATGCTCATTTTTCGTTGTTGTAGAACTAGGAAGTTTGAAGAGGATCCATATGACGATCCTGAAGATGATCCGGGGGATGATCTTCCCCTTCCACGCGGTTTATTTCCCTTGCCTCTACCCTTGGTTACCGAAGGAGGGTCCATTATGCAAACAAAACATTTTGTTTTAATCATCAAGGAGATCATAAGCATCATAATAATTCTGATAATAATAATTCACGCCGTCAAAATCAATGATTTCTTCAATATTATGAACGATGAATATATCCATCACCATGCCCTCTATAATCTTCCATAGGATAAGTTTCTTGTACATCCCGGTTGAGCGGAACTACTTTCAATATGGTAACTAGAGTTTTATCTATGAAGAAAGGGGTCAAAAAACTCTTTGTTAAGAAGATAGATATTCTCTGGATAAGAAATCTGCCAGAGATTATCACTTTCCATTTTATAATGTATTTCAAAATCAAATGGGGCTAACTGTGCCAGCCACCTGGCGAATATTAATTTAGAAGCATCATGTTTGAAATCTTTATCAAACATATATTTTACCGATTGCGCATCTGTTTTTATTAAAAACTTTTGATTGTATAAGTCATCTTGGAATTTCAATACGCACTTAACGATGGTTAACATTTCATGAGCTACCGTAGCATATTTTTTCTGAGCATCGCTCCATTTTCCGAAATGAAATCGAATCAGATATTTCAGTTTTATCATGAGGATTGATCTGTTTTAATATTCCTCCATAGCCAATGTTAGACGCATTTGTCTCTACAATCTTCTGCCAAGCTGGGTTAGCAAGAGTTAGACAAGGCAATGATTTAACACGAAGTTTAATATTTTTTACGAGGTCGGTGAGACTATCAGTCCAAGGTTTTTTATCATCCTTTTTAAGCCTGTCATACAAAGGAGCTAAATGACGAGATAATTTTTTCTAAAAGGGGGAAATATAATTTAGACTCCCCAAAAACCTTTGTAACTACGTCCTGTCTGTAATAAGATCAAGAAATTTTGAAGCAAAATCAATTGATCGTTGAATGGGGGTACCCTTCTCCTGACAAATGAGATGTCCTAAAAATTTGACTTCAGTTTAAAATAAACTCACTTTTGGTTTAGAAATCTCCAAACCGTTGTGTATAACAATCTTCTTGAAAATGTCCAAATATTTAATATGCATTTCCAAAGTCTTTGAATAAACCAAGATATCATCAATATCTTCTGAGATCCTGGTTTAGTTGGTATCAAAACCTAGGAACTTTCATGGTAAATATGAGATTGATGTGAAGTATTTCGGCATAGATATATCCTCTTGATCATGGATCTAGGAGATACTAGTACTAAAAGTACTCGTTTGGAAGAGGTAGATATACCTCAAAATCTTGATTTGTTAAATAAATGGCCTATTCCGAAAGTTGATATTAAAACCATTTATGATTATGGATGGTTCTATAAAATCTCTAATAAACAACTTATAAAAACTACTGAGCAATCTCTGGCGTTAAACTCGTCTAAACAGACTATCCGTTTATTAAATAAACGCGATATTGATTTATATAAATCTCAATATAAGTTTGGTTCAAATTGATTTTAAACCTCTAACTCTTAAAGGGTTACCCGAGACATTTCTTGTTTCCCTCCACGATGCAAGAAATTTAAATTTTCGTCAATCTTTGATGGGTTTGATTGAATCCACTGTAGCTTATGGCCCAGTCTATTTCAATACTCAGCCTAATCTGCAATTATCTTTGACTAATGCTAATATTTTAGATGCCTTAACTTTAAATGTTAAAACGCATGGTTATAATTATGCACCAGGTTCTGAACTAATTAGTCTATCTTATAGGATCTATTATAAATTGCTTGCTACGTTAAACCCTAGATGTAAGTTATATGATACATATGATCAAACTATTTTGGTAGAAACCAATTTTGCTAGATCTAAGGTCACTACTAGAAGACCTATAAAATGGGAAGAAATTAATTTTCCTACCACTTGGACTCTAGATTCGGTTATACCTCATGCACAAATGACCAATGTTGTCACTAATTCTGAATATTCTCATATTACTCAAAATTCAGATGGACATATTTGTATTCAGTTTGATGAAAAAAGTGTCCCTTATAATAGACATTCATTTTCTGATAAAAGATTGCTTGCTATTCAGCATATCTCACCTATTGAACCGATGTATGGTCAAGCTCGTAATCGTGCTGCTTCATTACATACTTTATCTTCTGTGATATCTGCTGATAATAAGATTAAAATTGACCCTCGATTGAATATTGTAAGGGCTAATGATAAGTCCTCTGAAATTTCTGATAAGGATATTCCTTCTGCATCCGAAATGGAATTTAATTCTAATGATATTTAATGATGGATGTGCACCAAATTGATTTAAGCCCAGGTTCACTAGCATGAAAGTATAGTCAAAACAAATTCTCTAGTGATAAATGGAACCTACTTAAAACTTGGTATTTTGACACTTATAGTGCTGATGACCTAAATAATATTTCTCAAGAATTCTATGAGACTTGTGATTTACATAATCATATTATGTTTTTTGTATCTTGGTTTATAACCACTTATTTACCTTTATTCGTGAATGTTCTTGAACGATCATATAAAGATGAATCGGGTAATATCGTTAAAGTTATTTATCCACCTCAGGCATCTTTTGTTTTACCAAATAATACTGGTATTACTTTTACTGACCTTTCAAAAAATTGGTTGAAGAAGATGTTGCGGCAGTCAGCATCAACGATATTAATAATTTGATTTCTCAAAATAATTATTTGGGACTTTATGTTAAAGTTTTGGGTGAACATATTAGTTCTCTTGATAAAAAAATTAGATGAACTAACTGCTCTGATACCAACTAAACCAGGATCTCAGAAGACGGACTATAGTCCGCGCGGTCATCTTCAATCTAGCTTGTTACCATCCAAATTCAAGGAATAAATTCGAATCGAAATAGTTACAAATTTTTATATAGTTTGATGACTGTATGGAAGGATCTTATCCTTTTACCCAAGCAAAGGGTGTGTCGAGATTCAAATACGTATTGTTAGTGATCCCGTGTGTCTTGCAGTTCTAACCGGGTATCAGGCGCCCTTTTTACTCCTTATTGGGCTGAGACCACGGCTGCCTAGACGGAGTCACTAAGACAAAGCCACTGACTTGTTGTAGTGAATTTGACCGTACCACCATCTCGGAACCAAGTAGAGAAACTATTTATAAATTTATGCATATTTAGATAAAGTCTAGATCTTTCATGGTAGATATAAAAGTGAAGTTAGTTATCCGACGTAGATATAAATCTTTAGCTGGACATAGTCATGGCTCAGATCAGAGAATTTATAGAAAGTAATAGAAAGGAAGAATTAATTACAATAATACCTTGTGGCGAAACTAGATGTTTTATTATCAAACTCCAGTAAGTATCCGGCAAGCTCACAAATTACAAACATGAGAATTTTGACAAAAGAAGAGAGAGAGAGAGAGAGATTTCTAAAACCTGCCTCTAAAGAAATGAAAGACAAACCTATTTATAGAAAGAAAATAAAACTAGAGACATCTCTGTACAGTAGTACTTGGTCCCATATGTCCCCTAAACATTGTATCTACTGTTGATTAATAGTATATCTTCTGTCGATAGTGCCTTTTACTGTTTAGGCTGCTGCATCTGTTCCTTTTAGCCCAAATAGGAAATCTTCCGTTTGATGTAGTGTATCTCCACAGGGTTGAGGTGTCTCATCGGGTGCCTCATCACTTGTTTCACTTCTCTTGGAAGTGTCAGATTTCTCGTAGTGGGTGATATTAAGGAGAAGATTCCTTCTGACCTCGTCCAGATATTCATTAATCATTTCTTCTTTGTTTGCATCTTGAATGGAAATCTTTCTGGCAATATGCTTGACGGAGTTATCAACGGGTTCTCCCTTATGAGGAGTACTACTATAATCCTGAATATTTTGAGCAATACAGTCCAGTAATTCTTGGCCATAAAATGACTTAGTCTTGGGATATTTCTTCATCAACTTGTCCCAAAAATTGTTATAATCTTCCGATATAAGCATGGAATTTGTTCCTCGGTAAATCCTATTTCTGGGGTCCATTTGTGGATCCAGGGAATAGAGAATTCTATGAAAAAATAGATTTGTTCAATTTGTTCCACATAACATGTACGATCTATATGGAATAAATTATTAAGGTCTGGTGAAACCTTAACCCATTCTTTAAATAATTTGAAAAAGGGGTCCGGCAAAATCTTGGTAGTTGGACTGTGGTATGACCACCAATTTAAGAACCAATTAGGGATTGGTTCAACAAATATCTTTGCTCAAATCTTAATAAGCCAAGTATGATTGTGCCTCTCATTATTATAGTAGAAGACTTTACTGAAGGTATTATTATAATCCCAATATGTAAAACTAGTGGGAACCTTGTTTAGGCTGATCTGCCTTTCTTTCATTGAGGAAATACCCTAATCTTCTTTAGAGATTATCTGCTTAATAATCATTTTGGAGAAGTTATAAACGTTCTCACTGGTGTTGTACCTTGAGAAGTGCTGAAATTCAGCACTACCAGTACTCATGAAAATGCTCTCGTAGTACGAGCGGGTTTTATATGATTCACCCAAAAAATATAAACCATTAATCAGATAGCGTTGGAATATCTTCCATGGTTCGTCTTTCCTCTGAATTTTAGAATTTTCTAAAAGAAATGTCATTTCTTTCTTTGCTACCTTTTCATATGATTTGATATCATCAATATCGTCTTTAGCAATGGATGCAAAGGTATCACCTTGTTTTTTGGACAAATAGGCCCGTAGTTCTGCATATAATGGACTGAATTCCAGATGTACGGACGATGATGCCGTATTTTGAGAAAATTTTGAGCTTATCAAGCTCATTTTTCTTTGATGTAGAACTGGGAAGTTTAAAGAGGATCCGTATGACGATCATGAAGATGATCCGGGGATGATCTTCCCCTTCCACGTAGGTTATTTCCCTTGCCTCTACCCTTGGTTACCCAAAGAGGGTCCATTATGCAAACACAACATTTTGTTTTAATCATCAAGGAGATCATAAGCATCATAATAATTCACGCCGTCAAAATTGATGATTTCTTCAATACTATGAACGGTGAATATATCCATCACCATGCCATTTATAATCTTCCGTAAGATAAGTTACTGTACATCCCAGTTGAGCGGAACTACTTTCAATATGGTAACTAGAGTTTTATCAGTGAAGAAAGGGGTCAAAAAACTCATTGTTAAGAAGATAGATACTCTCTTGATAAGAAATCTGGAAGTGAGTTATCACTTCCTTTTTAATACTGTATTTTGAAATCAAATGGGGCTAACTGTGCCTGCCACCTGGCGAATATTAATTTAGAAGCATCATGTTTGAAATCTTTATCAAACATATATTTTACCGATTGCGCATCTGTTTTTATTAAAAACTTTTGATTGTATAAGTCATCTTGGAATTTCAATACGAACTTAACGATGGTTAACATTTCATGAGCTACCGTAGCATATTTTTTCTGAGTATCGCTCCATTTTCCAGAATGAAATTGAATCAGATATTCAGTTTTATCATGAGGACTGATCTGTTTGAATATTCCTCCATAGCCAATGTTAGATGCATTTGTCTCTATAATCTTCTGCCAAGCTGGGTTAGCAAGTGTTAGATAAGGCAATGATTTAGCACGAAGTTTAATATTTTTTACCAGGTCGGTGAGACTATCAATCCAAGGTTTTTTATGATCCTTTTTAAGCTTGTCATACAAAGGAGATAAATCACGAGATAATTTTTTGTAAAAGGGGGAAATATAATTTAAACTCCCCAAAAACCTTTGTAACTGCGTCATGTCTGTAATAACATCAGGAAATTTTGAAGCAAAATCAATTGATCGTTGAATGAGGGTTACCTTCCCCTGACAAATGAGATGTCCTATAAATCTGACTTCAGTTTGAAATAAACTCATTTTTGGTTTAGAAATCACCAAACCGTTGTGTATAACAATCTTCTTGAAAATGTCCAAATGTTTAATATGCATTTCCAAAGTCTTTGAATAAACCAAGATATCACTAATATAGACAATGTTGAAGTCTAAATATGGGAAAATATCATTCATAATCTTCTAAAATTCAGAAGGAGCGTTTTTCAAACCAAATGGCATAACATTCCATTCGTATTGTCCAAACGGGACGTTAAACGTTGTTCTATAAGAATGCTCTTTAAATATTTGTATTTGCCAATATCCTGATTTTAAATCAAACTTTGAAAATATATTAGCGTCATATAATCTTGACAATAATCCTTTTTATTTGGAATGGGATACCTAATCCATTTTAAACTTTTATTTAAAGGCTTATAATTTATTACCAACCTGGGAACATCATGTTCATTTTCAACTGCATTATTAACATAAAATGCAGTACATGACCAAGGAGATTTTGAAGGTTTTATCAAACCCTTTTGTAATAAGCTATCAATTTCCTTTTTGCAAAATTCGACCAATTCGGCGTTCATCTGACAAGGACGAGACTTGGTAGGAATATCATCCTCAGAGAAATTATCTTCATATGGAAGAGTCACAATATGCCTTTTTCGATTCCAAAAAGCACTAGGATGATCAGCACAAATGTCAATAACTATTTGTTCGGAAATTAATTTAATCTTTTCCTGTACTTTAGTAGATTTCAAAGTATCAAATATGTTCATGCTGAATAGTTCAAGTTATAACGAATCAACATGCTTTTGTTTCATATTAATTAAAGCATTAATATCACGAGAAATAGGATCAGTTAAAAATGTATAACTAATATCATGGTCTTTGTAGGTACCAGAAAAACTTTTAGTTGTTATGCTAGTGAAAGGGTAAATAGCATTTATAAAAGGAGTTCTAAGTATGATAGGAGGGTATAATTGATTTTTTACCAAGAAAAAGAAATGTGGAATGTAGACTTTATTTTGGCAAATAAGAGTATTAGACAATTTATACTTTATATCTAAAGCATGTCCAGAAGCAGATCTGACCATATGAGTTGTTTTCTCAAAATATTTAGTAGGTACAAGCCCTTCCTGTATGCAACTAACATCAGCTCCACTATCAATCATACCGACATCGGTTATAGAGAAAGTATTATCAATTAATATGGTACATTTAACATACCATTTATGAGAAGTAACAATTTGAATCATTCCTAAGAACATATTTTGTCTAGGATCAAGGTTAATTGGTTTAGCAAGAGTATCTTCTTCAATAATATTTTTACCTTTGCTATTAACTAACTCAATTTGAGTAAGGCGATGATCGCAAATCAATTGATTTTGTTTAAGAGTTTTAATTTTCCTTTTCAAATTTTCAATTTCTCCTTTCAAATCATCAAAAGAAGTATCACGTATAACAACAGGTTGTTTAGCAAGTCTATTATTAACTTCAGACAAAGAATACGGTGCACAGTATTCAAATTCAAAATCATTTTTGGGTTTTTCAGTAGTGTTTGAACAACTAGCCTTGTTATTAACGGCGAACTGAATAATTTTTTCACACAAATTATTATCGGTAAATTCTTCCAGAAGTTCTATCACATTATCAGAAGTAATAGTATGGATAATCATATCTTCAAATTGAGATTGTAATTTATAAATTTCATCATTCTCACAGTAACAAAAATCACCTTGTCTTTTGCAAGCATCTGTAGTTGCTGGCTGGTTATTACCAGATGATTCAGGTTGATCAATTTCAAAACCTGATGCAGAATTGTCATCGTCATAGTCGGACTCAGAACCAGAGGTGTACAAGCAACTATAGATCTTATCGTGAATTTCTTCATCTAGTTCTAAGGTTTTAAGCTTTTCAAGCTTACAATTTGGTGCTATATGCCCAAATTTTCCACACTTGTAGCACTTGATTTTAGCGAGTGTTGACACCCAATTTTGGACCTCCACAATAGGATTAATCACAGAGCTTCTTAAATTCCAAATGATTTGATATAATTAGTTTTTATAAAGTTCAAAATATTTTATTTTATTTTTTTCAAGTTATTTTCAATCAATTTTATAATTTTTATAATTTTTAAATATTGTATATGCTTTATATAATTTTGAATATTTAGTATATTTTATATACATTCGAAAATCATCTCAAAAAGAGTGTAATTTTAGCAAGTATTTTATTAAATTAGTTTAGTTTAAATTATGGTTTTAATTTTGAGTCATTTAAGTTTAATTGAGTTTATTATTTTATTTCGTTGAAACTAAGAAGCTCGTTAGTTAATTATATTAATTCGTCTTATTTAAATTTTAGCCAAATTCATTAGTTAAACTCTATTTGGTTAATAAGTGGGCTAATTTTATAGTTCATTTGGCCAAGTCTTAATTCCAAATCTTGCCTCTTATTTACTTTTATCTTTAAATCCTAAGAGGACCAAATTTGGGCCTTTTTAAGTTTTTCCAGTAGCCCTTAGCAGTAAACCAACTATTTTCCTTATTTTTGGCAAGCCCAACCTCTTCCCTCTACGTCCAGCCCACCATCCCAGCCCAATTCCCCTTTTAAACCGGCCCATTCCAGCTGCTGAAAAGAAAACCAGAAACAACGTACAATTCCCCCAGTAAAACAACAGCAAACAAAGGCAACGACACATGGAAATTCCTCACGATTCCAACGGCGTGAACAACAACCAAACGACGCTCCAACGTTCATCAACTCACGGCGCGGACACGGAGACACACGGAAAGCAGCGAAGAACAGAGAGAGTACACTGCGATTTTGTTTTCTTCTTCACGTCCCCCTCAATCCGTACATCGCAGCAGCACGCGTTTTCTCCCCTTTCCTCTTCCGGAATGGGGCGAAAATTGCAAGGAAAAGGTGCCTCACCTAAAATGGTGAAAGATTGGGAGTTTGAATTCGAAATGGGCTTCAATTCCTGTTGGGAATTCGTCTTTTTTCCCCCCAACTGAGAACCCTAAATTTCCCCTATATAATATCTTTTCCGTTCATTTGTTAAGAGGGGGAGAACGACCATTAGGAATGAAAATATAATAAAAATTGTTAGCTAGATAGTTATATTAACAGCTTCAAAATCGCAGAGATTGGGAACACAAATTTTGCTTAGTTCTCTTGTGCGTTCTTTGTTTACGGGAGTTCATCGGAATCTCTATTTGTGGTTTGGAAGGTTCTTAAATAGCTCGTCATTCCGGTCTCGCTGCACCGAAAAAGGTGACAACTCCTCCTCTTTCACTTTGTTTTATTTTTTAGTTAGTTTGTCCTCTGTTTGATGAAGTAGTCGTATATCTATGTTTGTTCCCTTCCGTTTGAACTCTATTAGTGCTATAATGCTTAAATCAGGAATATGTAGTAGCTAATTTTATGATGCAATGTCCTCATCTCTTATCGTTTGCTGTTGCTTTGGTCTGAGAATGAGAAAACAATAGAAATTCCATGTGTGTCACTTCATACCCTTACCCCTCTATCATGTTGGTTGCGTTCTTATTTTGATGTTGACTCGATGTCTTGGTAAATGTTGAAGGATGTTTATTCCCTCCGTCTTGTCTTATGAAGATGAGAGTATAAGATTACATTCCTACTTGTGCCTAAAATTCTATGATCTTTTATGTTACTATCGTTAATATTATGTGTTGATTTGGTCCATATCTAATATGCTCGGCTCCTCTTAATGTCATGAGATTCTTTTGCCACCTTGTCTCAGTTATGCAAAAAATGTAAATTTTTATTTACGCTTCATCAGTCAAAAGAGGGGTTTGTTTATTTGAGTTACTTCAAGTTATATTAAATTAGTATATGTTCATTATGGTCTAATTCTCTCTCTAGTTTTAAAGGTCTTAGGAGACATGCTAAGGTGCTCACTGTTAGTACTAGAATAATTATAGATCTTCCGCAACCATCATAACTTTAATGGGTCATTGAAACGTAACTTCAATAGCATTCATCATTTTGTAGAAATCATCCTACAAAAATATTTAAAAATAAAATAAAATAAAATAAAATAATGGCATATAGAATCTACGGACATTTAGATATCAAATAAGAGAAAATTTATGAGTAATGTTATAAATAAAAATCGTGTAAGATATTGCATATTAGGATATGGGGAATGAAAAAGTTAGGCATGGCTTTCTCACTGCAATTCATTTTCTTTATATAAAAATAAAAAATAAAAAAAAGATGCAGTTACTTTTGAAAAAAAAAAAAAAAAGAGAAAATAAAAAGAAGATTTGCTCTTTAAAATTGTTTCCTTAAATAGAGGAATTTAAGTTCAGTTTTCTCATCCTAATGTTTAGGAATCAACCACGTACGAAATCTATCCCTTTTAATTAAAATTTGAATAAATAGATAACTGATAAAAAAAAAAACCGTATGAATAGTTAGCAATTTTATTATTATTTTCAGATTTTTTAATTGATTTTAATAATTAATAATTTATAAATTCTAGAAAATTTAAGGTGCTGACATGTGACACTTTTTCTTCTCCTATTATATATAGATAGATTTTACCCTTGACCAGATTTGGCTATGATCATTAATTGCTTAAGGTCTTCATTTTTCTTGTATTGGATTAATGTTTGCGTAATTTGCCTTTAATTTTTTTATATAAAATAGAATTGTGGTTGAGTTAGTTTTGATCTAACATCTTATCTGTATTAAATTAATGGGTGGTCCCTCATACAATATGTTTGTTTTCTTATGCATGTGAGCTTCATCGAGGAGTCTATTTGGACTTGATTTACGGCCCTTTGCATTGTCAAAGGGTCACTTAGGCCCAGCGTTCTCCCTCTCGTCATATTCCTCGGAGCCGAATTTAAAATTAGAAATTGGTTACAAGGCTGGAAATTTAAGTCTGCAGGTCTCGAAGCTGATACATGTGAATGTACGGCGATATACAATTAGTATATACGCTGTATATGGAGCAGATTGAGCCAAAAGCTCATTCATTATTTTAAAATTTGTATTTTGTTATTTTTGGGCCTAAGCCCTTGTTATTATGCTTATTGTTGTCTTGTTAGGATTTAGGACAGGTGGCAAGAATTGGGCCTTTTGGCCCGAAATGAAATTAGGCCCAAGTACTGGTCCAGGCGGACAGGAAAACCAGACTTGGGCCCAAGTCTCTCTCTTTATTTTATTATGTTTGTTTATTTGTTAATAATTGATATTGATTTTAAGGTTTCAAATATTCAAACCCCCAGAAGATACCCATTTCAAATCAACTACTTACCTAAAATATTCATTTTTCACTCGACTTAAAAGATAATTTTGTTAAAGATCCTACTTAGATAATATTTTATTGTTATTATTATTATTATTATTATATTTTATTTTATTTTATTTTAAAATAAAAATAAAAATAGTCTCAACTATAAAATAGTTCAATTTTGCAAGTTAAACTAAGTTAAAATTATTTTAGCCAAATAACTAATCGTCGGATAACCGCATTAGCGGGTGTTCTAGGTGCTTTCAAACCCTTCCTAGAACACTAATATGAACCCCCGAACCCCCGAACCCCCTTATATTTTCAATTGATTCCCTGTTTTAATCTATTGAAACAATAGTTTTTCTTGATTTTTCTTAAAAATTAAGTGGCGACTCTAAACCAGTCCAAAATATATCTTCTTAATAAAACAGAATGGCGACTTCCGCTGGGGAATTGAATGGTTCTAACCTTAAAATTAATT
>NW_006238928.1:4347303-4347505 GCF_000226075.1 Solanum tuberosum
CAGTTATACCTGCAGAAGTTGAAATACATTCATTAAGAATAATCCAGGAAGCTGAATTGGGTGATGTTGAATGGGTTCGCAAGCGAATTGATCAGTTAACATTAATTGATGAGAAGAGAATGGTTGCTATTTGTCATGGACAATTGTATCGACAAAGAATGATTCGTGCCTTCCACAAGAAAGTAAGAGCCAGAATGTTTGA
>NW_006238928.1:4347707-4371992 GCF_000226075.1 Solanum tuberosum
AATATTTCTTTGTATTTGAACTACGTTCGACCTGAATTCTCAAGAATGAGATACGTAGGCGGCCTATGTCGGCTTCGGTCACCCCTTTATTCCCTTTTAAGTATTTTCTTTTGTATTTGAACTACGTTCGACCTGAATTCTCAAGAATGAGATACGTAGGCGGCCTATGTTGGCCTCGGTCACTCCTTATCCCCTTTTTAATATTTCCCTTTCGTATTTGAACTACGTTCGACCTGAATTCTCAAGAATGAGATACGTAGGCGGCCTATGTTGGCCTCGGTCACTCCTTATCCCCTTTTTAATATTTCCCTTTCGTATTTGAACTACGTTCGACCTGAATTCTCAAGAATGAGATACGTATGTGGCCTGTGTCGGCCTCGGTCGGGTTTCTTTGTAATCTTTCTTATTTTTGTTAATCCTCGAGAGAGGGAACTACGTTTGACCTGATTCCTGCCTCAACGGGATACGTAGGCGCCACAAGGGCTCGGTCATACCTCCCATAAGATTTCTATTTCTTTTTACAATAGAAACTGGGACAGAATTTTTGAGAGGGACTCAAAAAATTCTCAAGAAAAAGATCTCTCCAACAAAGTCAAGACTGAAGTAACTTCGAGATTTGCAACTGGGACAGAATTTTTGACAAAATCTCAAAAATTCCGTTATTTGTTCACCAACAGTTCGAGATAAGCCAAGACGGTTAACTGGGACAAATTTTTGAGGAGGGCCTCAAAATTCCAACAGGGTTCATCTGAAGTCTAGAACAACTTCGGACGCTCCCCAACAAGTAATTAGATAGATCTCGAGACATCACCTCCAAATGGCGTTCATTAAGTTTGACGGGACATGACACTCGGCAATGACCTTTCCCAAATACTACTTTTCGAAAATCTGTTTTTCTTAAAACTTTTCCTTCGTGTTTCAATTATTTTTGCACAAAAATGTTTTGTTTTATCTACCAAGAAGCGGGAGATCGGAGAAATCAGCCTGAGATAGCAAGACAAGGAGCAGACAATCGAAGAGATCAACACAGATCAATTCATTTTAAACTAACAATTTTTCTATGGATGTAGGTCTACAGGTTTGCCGCAAGATTAGCATATTCCTCCATTTAACGAATATAGGAGAAGTCAAAAGGGCGAGGAGCTCCCCAAAATTGACAACTTTTCTGTGGATGCAAGAAATATTTTATGCTTCTTATACCAAGAATTGGGAATACGAGTAGCATTACTTTATTCAAATTCTCAGCAAGGCAAGGTTCATAACAAACATACAATTACGTTCGGAGATGGGACAAATGAAAACCTTGAAGAGAGAAATATAATTATTTCCCAGCAATTAAAGATCCCTGGAAATATTTATCTGCATTATACTATCAGATATGATAATATTACTACCAGGAGAGTCATTTATATCGTATTGTCGAATGAGACGATACCATCACCCGGAGAGAAGTTTATATCGTATTGTCAAATGAGATGATACCACTACTCCGAAGGTCATTTTTATTTATATTGTCAATTGAGACGATACCGCCGTCCAAGAGATACCCAGAAGATCACCTATGTTGCTGGGTGAAGCATAATCTTCGTTCGGTATCAGGGAGGCATCATCGAAGTCATGCATAGCAAGAGGAAATCCTGCACAACAAAGAGGAAAAGTCATGGATTGAGAGAAAGAAATCATGTATTGGAAGAGAAGGATTCATGCATCGCGAAAAAAAAGTCATGCATCGCGGGAAAGAGATTCATGCATAGCAAGAGAAGGATTCATGCATCGCGAAAAAAAAGTCATGCATCGCGGGAAAGAGATTTATGCATAGCAAGAGGAAGAAACCACGCATAGCAAAAGGAAACGTCACGCATCGCGGGAAAGAGATTCATGCATAGCAAGAGAAGGATTCATGCATCGTGGAATAAAAAAAGGTCATGCATCGCGGGAAAGAGATTCATGTATCGCGGGAAAAGTCATGCATTGCAAGATAAATAAGTCATGCATCGCGGGAAAGAGATTTATGCATAGCAAGAAGAAGAAACCATGCATAGCAAGAGAAAACCTCATGCATCGCGAGAAAGAGATTCATGCATGGCAAGAGAAGGATTCATGCATCGCGGAAAAGAAGTTATGCATTGCAAAAGAAAGATTTACCCATCACAAGAAAATCAACATCGACTACATTATTTTCTTTGAAACAACGACATCAAGAGAATCGTCAACATATTACATCAGCCTATTTTACTACTTTGACGTCAAAGGAAGAACACATTGAAGATTATATTGCAAAATAAGACACAAGCTTTATTTGCTTTACGTCAAACTCGATGGAGTTGACGTCAAATGTTCAAGGAGAGCAATTAAGTGTCAACACGGTAACAGACACTATCTCCCCATTTGAATTGCATTTTATGCTAATGAGTTTTATTTCGGTCTTTGTCGAGAGCATCCAAAAGGATGAATTCTCCAAAACAAACCACAGGTGCGGACGACATCAAAACGGATGCAGCACAACGTGGAACCTTTTCTTAGCAGCGAACTGGGACATAGTCCAAAGAGGAGTGTCAAACTCTTAGGACGCGAGCAGAGGAGCGACTTCCACCACAATCAAACCACACCCCTATCAGAAGGCATGTGGGTTTTTCTCTGGTTTGTCTGTTTCAGTTTCGCTTCCAGAAAATTTTGGTCTCTACCGAAAGCGGCTTTCCAATCTGAGTGACAAATGCACCAAGAGCTTTGGGAATTATGTCCGTGTTAGTTCTTAATTATGGGTGTGAAGTGCACCACATTCATGGTTAAGAGTTTGTAAGCATCCTTTTCATACTCGGCTTACTTTGTCGCTTTTCTAAAACCAAAGGTGATCTAGCATAATAGATTTCTTTTTCAACCGATAGAGTCGAACTACAAGTAGCCTGATTTCCTCAGTTGAGGGATATGTAGGCGGAATCAATGTTGAAAATTCGGCTGTAGTCCAACTTCCACTCTCAAATATTATTCCCGAGCATTCTGGTATCTTCCTAATTCGGTATTAGAATGGCTTTTAAATTCTTTCAAATCGTGCGTCAAATCAAGCGTATCGAACTACAAGTGGCCTGACTTCTCATATGGCCTGGGATATGTAGGAAACCCATTTTCGGGGTTCGGCCATAATCCTAAAGTCCGTACCAATTCCCTTTTCCAAAGATAGAAATGTGGTCGATCAAAATTGGATTAGTCAATTTCATTTTCCTCGGATTTCTTTCATCAATCCGAGTAAAATGAGGGACAGTTGTTGACACCCAATTTTGGACCTCCACAATAGGATTAATCACAGAGCTTCTTAAATTCCAAATGATTTGATATAATTAGTTTTTATAAAGTTCAAAATATTTTATTTTATTTTTTTCAAGTTATTTTCAATCAATTTTATAATTTTTATAATTTTTAAATATTGTATATGCTTTATATAATTTTGAATATTTAGTATATTTTATATACATTCGAAAATCATCTCAAAAAGAGTGTAATTTTAGCAAGTATTTTATTAAATTAGTTTAGTTTAAATTATGGTTATAATTTGGAATCATTAGTTTACATTTAAGTTAATTATTTTATTTCGTTAAGATTAAGAAGCTTGTAAATTAATTATATTAATTCATTCTATTTAATTATTGGCCAACATACTAATTCATCTTATTTGATTATTAGCCAAGCTTACTAAATTTGATCAATTTGGTTAAGTTCTTAACTTCCATCGGCTATAATTGCAATTCTTTCTCAATTGCAATAATAGCCAAGCCTCACCTCCAATTTTATAACATTTTGGGCCCAATTTTGTATCAATTGAAGCCCATTCCCATATAACAACCAGCAACCCAGTATAATAGTAATTAACAACTCCTAATTCTGCCCAACATATTCCCAAACCTATTCCTTTTCCCCTGTAGACCCGACCCATCTAGCCCCAATGCAGTGATTCGACCCACCCCTACGCGCTTCACTTTTATTTCTCACGCGAATACACGGAACAGTAGCAACTCACGATTCCAACGGCGTGAACAACAACCAAACGACGCTCCAACGTTCATCAACTCACGGCGCGGACACGGAGACACACGGAAAGCAGCGAAGAACAGAGAGAGTACACTGCGATTTTGTTTTCTTCTTCACGTCCCCCTCAATCCGTACATCGCAGCAGCACGCGTTTTCTCCCCTTTCCTCTTCCGGAATGGGGCGAAAATTGCAAGGAAAAGGTGCCTCACCTAAAATGGTGAAAGATTGGGAGTTTGAATTCGAAATGGGCTTCAATTCCTGTTGGGAATTCGTCTTTTTTCCCCCCAACTGAGAACCCTAAATTTCCCCTATATAATATCTTTTCCGTTCATTTGTTAAGAGGGGGAGAACGACCATTAGGAATGAAAATATAATAAAAATTGTTAGCTAGATAGTTATATTAACAGCTTCAAAATCGCAGAGATTGGGAACACAAATTTTGCTTAGTTCTCTTGTGCGTTCTTTGTTTACGGGAGTTCATCGGAATCTCTATTTGTGGTTTGGAAGGTTCTTAAATAGCTCGTCATTCCGGTCTCGCTGCACCGAAAAAGGTGACAACTCCTCCTCTTTCACTTTGTTTTATTTTTTAGTTAGTTTGTCCTCTGTTTGATGAAGTAGTCGTATATCTATGTTTGTTCCCTTCCGTTTGAACTCTATTAGTGCTATAATGCTTAAATCAGGAATATGTAGTAGCTAATTTTATGATGCAATGTCCTCATCTCTTATCGTTTGCTGTTGCTTTGGTCTGAGAATGAGAAAACAATAGAAATTCCATGTGTGTCACTTCATACCCTTACCCCTCTATCATGTTGGTTGCGTTCTTATTTTGATGTTGACTCGATGTCTTGGTAAATGTTGAAGGATGTTTATTCCCTCCGTCTTGTCTTATGAAGATGAGAGTATAAGATTACATTCCTACTTGTGCCTAAAATTCTATGATCTTTTATGTTACTATCGTTAATATTATGTGTTGATTTGGTCCATATCTAATATGCTCGGCTCCTCTTAATGTCATGAGATTCTTTTGCCACCTTGTCTCAGTTATGCAAAAAATGTAAATTTTTATTTACGCTTCATCAGTCAAAAGAGGGGTTTGTTTATTTGAGTTACTTCAAGTTATATTAAATTAGTATATGTTCATTATGGTCTAATTCTCTCTCTAGTTTTAAAGGTCTTAGGAGACATGCTAAGGTGCTCACTGTTAGTACTAGAATAATTATAGATCTTCCGCAACCATCATAAATTTGGTGCACATACATCATTAAATATCATAAGGATCAAAATCCATTTCGGATGCAGAAGGAATATCCTTATCAGAAATTTCAGAGGACTTATCATTAGCCCTAACAATATTCAATCGAGGGTCAATTTTAATCTTATATCAGCAGATATCACAGAAGATAAAGTATGTAATGAAGCAACACGATTACGAGCTTGACCATACATCGGTTCAATAGGCGAGATATGCTGAATAGCAAGCAATCTTCTATCAGAAAATGAATGTCTATTATAAGGGACACTTTTTTCATCAAACTGAATACAAATCTTTCAATCTGAATTTTTAGTAATATGAGAATATTAAGAATTAGTTACAGCATCAGTCATTTGTGCAGGAGGTATAACCGAATCCCAAGTCCAAGTGGTAGGAAAATTAATTTCTTCCCATTTTATAGGTCTTCTAGTAGTTAACTTAGATCTAGCAAAATTGGTTTCTACCAAAATAGTTTGATCAGATGTATCATATAACTTACATCTAGGGTTTAACGTAGCAAGCAGTTTATAATAGATCCTATAAGATAGACAAATTAGTTCAGAACCTGGTGCATAATTATAACCATGCATTTTAACATTTAAAGTTAAGGCATCTGAAATATTAGCATCAGTCAAAGATATTTGCAGATTAGGCTGAGTATTGAAATAGACTGGGCCAGAAGCGACAATGGATTCAATCGAACCAATCAAAGATTGATGAAAATTTAAATTTCTTGCATCGCGGAGGGCAGCAAGAAATGTCTCGGGTAATCCTTTAAGAGTTAGAGGCTTAAAATCAATTGGAATCAAACCCATATGCAAAAGCTTATATTGAGATTTATATAAATCAATATTGCGTTTATTTAATAAAAGGATAGTCTATTCAGACGAGTTTAACGCCAGAGATTGCTCAGTAATTTTTATAAGCTGTTTATTAGAGATTTTATCGAACCAACCATAATCATAAATGGTTTTAATATCAACTTTCAGAATAGTCTATTTATTTAACAAATCAAGATTTTGAGGTATATTTACCTCTTCCAAATGAGTACTTTTAGTACTAGTATCTCCTAGATCCATGATCAAGAGGATATATCTATGTAGAAATACTTCACATCAATCTCATATTTACCTTGAAAGTTCCTAGTCTCTGATACCAACTAAACCAGGATCTCAGAAGACAGGTGGAAGTCCGCGCGGTCATCTTCAATCTAGCTTGTTAACACCCGAATTCAAGGAATAAATTTGAATCGAAATAGTTACAAATTTTTATATAGTTTGATGACTGTATGTAGGGGTGTTCACGATTTGGATAAAAACCGATCCAAACCGAAAAACCAAACCAAACCGATAAAATAAAACCGATTTTATTTGGGTTTGGTTTGGTTTGGTTTTAGATTTTTGAAAACCGATAGTATTTGGTTTGGTTATGGTTTTATTCGAAAAAACTCGAAGAAATAACCGAACCGAACCGATGAATTATATACACATATTTTATTAATATACATACTTAATATATTATTTTTATAAACAATTTTAAAGATCTTATACATATTTTCATTAAAATTTCTTTATAATTTACTTATTGAAAGCAAAAATTCCCAAGATGAAACATTTATCTTATTAATTTCATGTATATGAGTGTCTATGATTTCTTTATAATTTACTTATTGAAAGCAAAAATGCCCAAGATGAAACATTTATCTTATTGATTTCATGTATATGAGTGTCTATGACAATTCTTTGTGGGGCTGAAAATGTTATTGTCTCTTCCTTCTAGGCCTATATAGTGAATTTTAAAGCTTTATTGATAGTAAATTTAGTGATTGAAAGTTTAGTAATTTAAGTCATTCTAACTATTTTTTGTTTTGAATGGATTGTTGTCACTTTTTTTACATTTTAAATGAATTGTTTCTTTTATTTTTGTGTATTGTTAATAACCGAATAACCAAACCAAAACGAAACCGATAATCACCAAACCGATAAATGTATATTATATTTGGTTTGGTTTGGTTTTGATAATTTTAAAACCGATTAAGTTCATTTGGTTTTGGTTTTGGTTTTGACCAATAACCGATCCAAACCAACCCGTGAACACCGCTAACTGTATGGAAGGATATGATCCTTTTACCCAAGCAAAGAGTCTGTCGAGATTCAAGTATGTATTGTTAGTTAGCCCATGTGTCTAGAAGTTCTAACCGGGTATAAGGCGCCCTTTATACTCCTTAACGGGCTGAGACCACGGCTGGCTAGACGGAGTCACTAAGACAAAGCCACTAACTTGTTGTATTGAATCTGACTATACCACCATCTCGGAACCAAGTCAAGAAAATATATATAAATTTATGCATATTTAGATAAAGTCTAGATCTTTCATTGTAGATATAAAAGTGAAGTTAGTTATCCGACATAGATATAATTCTTTAAGAAGAAGAAGAAGAAGAAGAAGAAGCAGCAGCAGCAGCAGAATAAGAAGAAGAAGAAGAAGAAGAAGAAGAAGAATAATAATAATAATAATAATAATAAGAATAATAATAAGAATAATAATAAGAATAAGAATAAGAAGAAGAACAGGAACAACAACAACAACAACAAGAATAATAATAATAATAATAATAATAATATTAAGAATAATAAGAACAACAACAACAACAACAACAATTACAACAACAACAACAACAAGAATAATAATAATAATAATAATAATAATAATAATAATAATAATAATAATAATAATAATAATAATAATAATAATAATAATAATAATAATAATATTAAGAATAATAAGAACAACAACAACCACTACAACAACAACAACAACAATAATAATAATAATACCAACTTACAGGATCTCAGAAGAAAGGCAGTCGCCCGCGCGGTCATTTTCAATCTAGCTTGCTAACATCCAAATTCAAGGAATAAATCCGAATCGAAATATATAAAAATTTTCATATAGTTTTATGACTGTATGGAAGGATCTAGTCCTTTTTACCTGAGCAAAGGGTCTGTCAAGATTCAAATACGTTGTTATTCAATCCATGTGTCTAGCAGTTCTAACCGGGTATAGGCGCCCTTTTTCAACTCATTAACGGGCTTAGAACCACGACTGGCTATTGAGGAGTAGATTCCTCCTGACTTCGTCCAGATAATTATTAATCATTTCTTCTTTATTTCAATCTTGAATGGAAATTTTTTTGGCAATATGCCTAACTGAGCTATCAGCGATTATCCCTTTGTGCGGAGAAATACAATATTCTTGGATCCTTGTTGCAATAAGATCCAACGGTTCTTGTCCGTATAGAGACTTTGTCTTTGGATCTTTTTTCATCAATTTGTCCCAAAAGTTATTATATAAGATTCTATATAAACAAAGAATTTTCTCCTCGGTGAATCCTTCTTCCGGGGTCCATTTATGAATCCATGGGATAGAGAATTCAATGAAAAAATAATTTTTTTCAATTTTTTCAATATAACAAATATGATCCGCATGGTATAACTCGTTAAGATCTGGTGAAACCTTAACCCATTCTTTATATAATTTAAGAAATGGATCAGGCAAAATCTTTGTCGTTGGACCGTGGTATGACCACCAGTTCAAGAACCAATTAGGGATTGATTCCACAAAAATCTTTGCACAAATTTTAATAAACCAAGTATGCTTATCCCTCTCGTTATTGTAGTAGAGGACCTTATCAAAAGCATTAAAATAGTCCCAATAGGCGAAATTAATAGGGACCTTATTTAGGCTGATTTGCCTCTCTATCATTGTAGAAATGCCCCAATCTTCAATAGATATAATCTGATTAATAATCATCTTGGAGAAGTTATAAACATTCTCCCAGGTGTTATACCCTGAGAAGTGCTGAAATTCAACACTACCATTATTTATCAAAATGGTCTCATAATAAGATAGAGTTTTTTATGACGCACTCGGGAAATATAATCCGTTAATTATGTATCACTAGAATATCTTCCAGGGTTCTTCTTTTCTCTGAATTTCAGAGTTTTCTAAAAGAAATATCATTTCTTTCTTTTATACCTTTTCAAAAGATTTGATATCATCAATATCTCCTTTAGCTATAGAGACAAAAGCATCACTTTGCTTCTGAGACGCCGCACTTTGAGAGATTTTGGAGTTTAAGTTAATTAAACTCATTCCTCCTCTTTACAGAATTGGGAAGTTAGAAGAGGATCCGTATGACTATCCTGATGATGATCCTGGGGATGATCTTCCCCTTCCTCATGGGTTATTACCCCTGCCTCGACCCTTGGTTACCAAGGAGGGTCCATCCTGCACACAAAACACTTTGTTTTATTCTGAGTAGTATTTTCCATAATCAGTCAGATAATCGTCTGAGTAATATTCTAGAAGAATATGAGAGAAATCTTCTCTTAATATGTCATCAATAAACCTTTTAAGAATAAGATCTTTCAGATCTCTATGTAAGGAAAGATCCCGAAGTTTAGTAACAAGTGTTTCATCATCCAAGAAAGTTTGAAAAAACATTTTATTGAATGTATTCACGGGATAAGAAATCTGGTAATGAGTTATCAACTCCCTTTTTATATTGGATTTCAAAGTCAAAAGGAGCTAGCCAATGTTATTAATTTGTTTCAAAATCCCTCTGTAACCAATGTTAGACGCATATGTCTCAATAATCTTTTGTCAAGCAGTGTTAGCAACAGTTAAACATGGTAAAGATTGAACACGAAGTTTAATATTTTTTACCAAAGTGGTGTGACTATCAATCCATGGTGATTTATGATCTTTTTTTAGCCTGTCGTATAAAGGGGCCAAATCATGAGATAATTTTTTGTAAAACTGGGATATGTAATTTAAACTTCCCAAAAATCTTTGTAACTAAGTCTTGTTGGTGATAACATCAGGAAATTTAGATGCAAAGTCGATTGCTCTTTGAATCGAGGTGACTTTCCCTTGACAAATATGATGTCCAAGAAAGCGAACATTAGTTTGAAATAAACTCATTTTAGGTTTAGAAATCACCAAACCATGTTGTATAATAATTTTTTTGAAGATGTCTAGATGCTTGATATGCATTTCAAGAGTTTTTGAATATACCAAAATATCATCAATATAAACAATGATAAAATCTAAGGGTTGAAAATATCATTCATGATTTTCTGAAATTCAGAAGGAGCATTTTTCAAGACAAAAGGCATCACATTCCATTTGTATTGTCCAAATGGGGACATTAAAAGCAGTTATATAAGCATGCTCTTTAAATATTTGGATCTGCCAATATCCTTATTTTAAATCAAATTTTGAAAATATATTAGCATTAGATAATCTGGATAATAAATCTCTTTTGTTAGGAATAGGATACCTAATCCATTTAAAAAATTTATTTAAAGGTTTATAATTGATAACCAACCTGGGGACACCTCGTTCCCTTTCAGCAGCATTATTAACATAAAATGTAGTACAAGACCAAGTTGATTTTGAGGGCTTTATCAAACCCTTTTGTAACAAACTATCAATTTCTTTTTTGCAGAATTTTACCAATTCGGTGTTCATCTGGAAAGGAGGAGATTTGGTGGGAATATCATTCTCAGAGAAATCATCTTCATATGGAAGAGTAACAATATGCTTTTTTCCTGGGATGATCAGCACAAATATCAATAGCAATTTATTCGAAAATTAGTTTAATTTTTTCCTGTACTTTGGTGGATTTCAAAGTATCAAATATATTCATACTGAGCAATTCAAGTTGCAGAGAATCAACATGATTTTGCTTGATATTAATTAAAGCATTAATATCACGAGAAATCGGGTCAGTGATAAAAGTATAACTAATATTCATGTCTTCATAAGTGGCAGAAAAACCTATAGCATCTATGATAGTAAAAGGATAAATAGCATTTATAAAAGGGGTTCCAAGTATAATTGGAGGGTATAACTTATTTTTAACCAAGAAAAAGAAATGCGGAATGAAAACTTTATTTAGGCAAATGTGAGTATTAGGCAATTTATACTTTATATCTAAAGCATAACCAGAAGCAGATTTAACCATGTGAGTTGTTTTTTCAAAATATTTAGTAGGTACAAGACCTTCATGAGTGCAACTAACATCAGCTACGCTATCAATCATAGCAGTATCAGTTATCGAAAAGCTATTATCAATCAATATGGTATATTTGACATACCATTTATGAGCAGTAACAATCTGCATCATTCCTAAAAGCATACCTTGTCTAGGATCAAATTAACAAGTTTTGCAATAGTATTTTCTTCAGCAACATTTTTAGCTTTGTTATTACCAGTTTCTATCTGAGTAATACGATGAAGACAAATCATTTGATTTTTTTAATAGATTTAATCTCATTTTTCAAATTTTCAATTTCATTTCTCAAATCATCAAAAGAAGAATCTCTCGTAGAAATAGTTGGTTTATTAAGTCTGTTATTATTTCCAGACAAGGAATAAGGTGCAGTATATTCAAATTCAAAATCATTCTTTTGTTTTTCTGAATTTTTTGAAAAACTTGAACTAGCAGTATTACTAACAGCTAATTGAATATTTTTTTCACGAAGATTGTTAACGGTAACTTCTTTCAAAAGTTCTATCACATTATCAGAAGTAATAGTATTCAAATTCATATCTTCAAATTGAGATTGTAATTTATAAAACTCATCATTTTCACAAGAGCATATATCACCATGACAATTATTGCAAGCATTCATATTAACATGCTGATTATTATCAGATAAATCAGGCAAATCAATTTCTTCTTCAGAACTTGAATCAGAATCATAATCGAACTCAGAAATAGAAGTGCATAAGAAACTGTAAACCTTATCATGAATTTCTTCATCTAACTCTAAGGTCTTCAGCTTTTCAAGCTTACAATTAGGTGCTATAGGCCCAAAATTTCCACACTTATAACACTTAATCTTGGCGAGCTCACGTTTAGAGCTATTCTTGGTAAATCTATTAGACTTACGAAAGGCTCTTCTATCATCTCGCTCTTCCGTAGATCTATATCTAGACCTCTTCTTTCTATAAGGTTTATCAGGATCTCTAGAATCTCTAGAATCCCTATGCTTCTTCTTTTTACTATTAACCGCAGCAGTAGGTAAACCTAACTGGGTACAAAAGTTTGCTATCTGAGATCTTTCCTTGAGCTTATCAATCTTAAGCTGTCTGGAGAGCTTCAATTCATTGCACAAGTTTATACCTTCCTGAGTACAAACTCCTATCAGCTAACCATAAGTATAATCTTTATACGGAATTTCTCGAAGCGCATTTCTTAGAGTCTTTTTAACACGCTCGGCAAATAAAGGGGGACGACCATCTATAAACTTAGCTTTCCAATGCTCATAATTGTTTTTAGGTAGTTCCATCACCCTACTTATATAATTATCTTTACACCATCGAAATTCTCCCAAGGTTCTACAACGTAGACCATTTAACAGGGTACGAACAGTCTCATACTGATTGGTAAATCTACCATTAAAATGTTCTAAAATGGATAAGACTAGGGAATAAATAGCGTCTTCTCTATTTGCAACTAGAGCCATGCCCAAGCTATCAACACCTTCACCACTAGAGGTGGCATTAATCACAATAGCCTTTTGCTCCAGGCTCATATAATTATCCCACCAACCTATGAGCTAGCTAGTAAAACCTGCAATAATTATTTTGCAAATATTTCTATTTGTATTTTTAACATTTTTACAGATAGTTGCATACATAAGCATTCTATGAACAAGAATAGTTAACTGCCTATCAGTCAGACCATCAAGATTCCATTCATAAATTTCAGACCCACTATAATAGGTATTAGTCTGATTCTAGTCTTGTTCCTCTATAAGCACATCTTGAGGAGTTGGTCGAGAATAATAATAAGTTTGCATTCTGGGTTTATGAGAAAATTTTGTATTACCACTATTCTTCTTGGGATAACTACGAAGTTTATTAAATTCAAAAGAAACATGATTTTTAAAATCAAAAGTGTTTTCCATATCATCCGCAAAATTTTCTGACAAATACATAGGTTTTGCACTAAAATATGAAAACTTTTTATTAAGAAGTTCCTCGAAATCATAAATTGATTTGAATTTAAAATCCTTAATCGCAAGAGACCTCTGCACATGAGTAGACATAGTAAGAGCTTCAGAATTAGTTTTAGAAGTCGAAGCTTTATCAGAAACCTTTAAGTCATTTTTTATTTGAATTATTAAAGTAGTTAATTCATCTAATTTCTTATCAAGAGAACCAATATGTTCACCCAAAACTTTAACATAAAGTCCCAAATAATTATTTTGAGAAATCAGGTTATTAATTTCATTGATGCTGACTGCCGCAACATCTTCTTCAACAAATTTTTGAAAGGCAGTAAAAGTAATACCAGTATTATTTGGTAAGGTAAAAGATGACTGAGGAGGATAAACAACCTTAATAATATTACCAGATTCATCTTTATAATATAGTTCAAGAACGTTGATGAATAAAGGTAGATAAGTGGTTATAAACCAAGGTACAAAATACATAATTTGATTATGTAAAGCACAAGTTTCATAAAACTCTTGAGAAATATTATTTAAATCATCAGCACTATAAGAGTCAATAAACCAAGTTTTAAACTGGTTCCATTTATAAGTTAAAATTTTATTTTGAACGTATTTTTGTGCCAGTGAACCTGGACTAAAGTCTATTTGGTGTACATTCATCATCAAGTATCATTAGGATTAAAATCCATCTCAGATGCCGAAGGAATATTCTTATCAGAAATATCATTTGCTTGAACAATATTCAAACGAGGATCAATTTCTATTTTATTAACAAGTCGCTTACTTTGATCCGCAGAAATAGTCGAAGGTATACTATGTAAAGAAGCAGCACGGTTACGAGCCGGACCATACACATGATCAATAGGGGAAATATGATGAATAGCAGGCAATCTTCTATCAGAAAATAAATGTCTACTATAAGGAATATCACTAAACTGCATGCAAATCCTACCATCAGGATTTTGAGTAATATGAGAATACTCAGAATTAGTGACTGCATCGGCCATCTGACTAGAAGAAATAACTGAATCCAAAGTCCAAGTAGTTGGAAAATTAATTTCTTCCCATTTTGTAGGTCTTCTAGTAGTGACCTTAGATTTCGCAAAATTAGTTTCTACTAAAATAGTTTGATCAGATGTATCAGATAACTTACATCTTGGATTTAACGTAGAAAGCCATTTAAAATAAATCCTATAAGATAAGGAAATCAATTCAGATCCAGGAGCATAATTATAACCATGCGTTTTAACATTTAAAGTCAAAGCATCAAGAATATTAGCATCAGTTAAAGATAACTGTAAATTCGGTTGAGTATTAAAATAAACTGGACCATATGCCACAGTTGATTCAATTGATCCCATCAAAGATTGTCTAAAGTTCAAATTTCTAGCACCACATAGAGCAGCTAAAAATGTCTCAAATAACCCTTTAAGAGTTAAAGGTTTAAAAGCAATTTGAACCATGCCAATATGCAAGAAATTATATTGAAGTTTATATAAGTCGATATCGTGTTTATATAACAGACGAATAGTCTGTTCCGACTAATTTAACACCAAAGATTGCTCGGTAGTTTTAATCAACTGTTTATGAGAAATTTTATCAAACCAACCATAATCATAAATGTTTTAATATCAATTTTTGGAATAGTCCATTTGTTTAACAAATCAAGGTTTTGAGGTATATCTACCTCTTCCAATCTAGTACTTTTAGTACTCATTTCTCCTAGATTCATGATCAATAAAGAGCATATCAATGTCGAATACTTAACATCAATCTCATATTACCAACTTACAGTATCTCAGAAGACGGGCGGTAGTCCGTGCGGTCATCTTCAATCCAGCTTGCTAACATCATAATTCAAGGAATAAATCCTAATCGAAATATATATAAATTTTCATATAGTTTTATGACTGTATGGAAGGATCTAGTCCTTTTTACCCGAGCAAAGGGCCTGTCAATATTCAAATACATATTGTTATTGAACCTATGTGTCTAGCAGTTCTAACCGGGTATAGGGGCCCTTTTTCAACTCATTAACGTGCTTAGAACCACGGGTGGCTAGACGGAGTCACAAAGACAAAGCCAATAACATGTTGTATTGAATCTGACTGTACCACCATCTCAGAACCAAGTCAAGAAACCATATATAAATTTATTTATATTTAGATAAAGTCTAGATCTTTCATGGTAGATATAAAAGCGAAGTTAGCTATCCGACATAGATATGATTTTTTAGCCAGACATAGTCACGGCTCAGATCTGAGAAATAATACTAAAATGATTTAAACAGAAATAAAATAGTACCTTGGAAGGGTGGCCGACTCCAAGGCCTAGAAGAGAACTATACAATTTATTAACTCCAGTAAGTATCCCGCGAACTTCAGACTTTTCAAAAGAGAGCTTTACAAGAGAGAGCTTTAAAGAGAGAGCGAGAGAGGGTTTTTCGACCTGTCTCTCCTAAACTAAATCTAAACTTATTTAGGCTGATTTGCCTCTCTTTCATTGTAGAAATGCCCCAATCTTCAATAGATATAATCTGCTTAATAATCATCTTGGAGAAGTTATAACCATTCTCGCTGGTGTTATACCCTGAGAAGTGTTGAAATTCAACACTACCAGTATTTATCAAAATGGTCTCATAATAAGATCGGGATTTGTATGACTTACCCGGGAAATTTAATCCGTTAATTAAGTATCACTGGAATATCTTCTAGGGTTCTTCTTGTCTCTGGATTTCAAAGTTTTCTAAAAGAAATATCATTTATTTCCTTGATAACTTTTTAAAAGATTTGATATCATCAATATCTTCTTTAGCTATAGAGGCAAAAGTATCACCTTGCTTCTGGAAAAGTATCACCTTGCTTCTTTAGCTAACGGGCTATTTTCTGGAATATCTTCCAGATGTACTGACGAAGACGCTGCACTTTGAGAAATTTTGGAGTTTATGTTTATCAAACACATTCCTCCTCTTTGCAGAATTGGGGAGTTAGAAGAGGATCCGTATGACGATCCTGATGATGATCCTGGGATGATCTTCCCCTTCCTCGCGGGTTATAACCCCAGCCTCGACCCTTGGTTACCCAAGGAGGGTCCATCTTGTACATAAAACACTTTGTTTTATTCAGAGTAATTTTCTCCATAATCAGTTAGATAATCGTCTGAGTAATATTCTAAAAGAATATGAGAGAAATCTTCTCTTAATATTTCATCAATAACCCTTTTAAGAATAAGATCTGTCATATCTCTAGGTAAGGAAAGAGCTTAAAGAATAGTAGCAAGGGTTTCATCATCCAAGAAAGTTTGAAAAAATATTTTATTGAATATATTCACGAGATAAGAAATCCAGTAATGAGTTATCAACTCCCTTTTTATATTGAATTTCAAAGTCAAAAGGAGCTAGCTGGGCCTGCCACCTAGTGAATATCAACTTAGAAGCATCATGTTTAAAATCTTTATCGAACATATACCTCACGGATTGAGCATCAGCTTTTATCAAAAACTTTTGATTGTATAAATCGTCCTAAAATTTTAACACGCATTTAACGATGGTTAGCATTTCATGAGCCACCGTTGCATATGTCTTCTGAGCTTTGCTCCATTTCCCAGAATGAAATCTGATCAAATATTCGTTTTGTTATTTGGATTAATTTGTTTCAAAATACCTACGTAACCAATGTTAGACGCATCTGTCTCAATAATCTTTTTTCAAGTAGGGTTAGCAAGAGTTAAACAAGGTAAAGATTGAACACGAAGTTTATTATTTTTTACCAAAGTGGTGTAACTATCAGTCCATGGTAATTTATGATCCTTTTTTAGCCTGTCGTATAGCCTGTCGTATAAAAGGGCCAAATCACGAGATATTTTTTTGTAAAATGGGGATATGTAATTTAAACTTCCCAAAAATCTTTGTAACTGAGTCATGTCGATGGTAACATCAGGAAATTTTGATGCAAATTTGATTTATCTTTGAATCGGGGTGACTTTCCCTTGACAAATATGATGTCCAAGAAAGAGAACATTAGTTTCAAATAAACTCATTTTAGGTTTAGAAATCACCAAACCATGTTGTATAACAATTTTCTTGAAGATGTCTAGATGCTTGATATGCAGTTCAAGAGTTTTTGAATATACCAAAATATCATCACTATAAACAATGATAAAATCTAATTAAGGGTTGAAAATATCATTCATGAAATTCTGAAATTCAGAAGGAGCATTTTTCAAGCCAAAAGGCATCACGTTCCATTCGTATTGTCCAAATGGGACATTAAAAACAGTTCTATAAGCATGCTCTTTAAATATTTGGATCAGCCAATATCCTGATTTTAAATCAAATTTTGAAAATATATTAGCATCATATAATCTGGATAATAAATCTCTTTTATTAGGAATAGGATACCTAATCCATTTTAAAAATTTATTTAAAGGTTTATAATTGATAACCAACATGGGGACACCTCGTTCCCTTTCAGCAGCATTGTTAACATAAAATGCAGTACAATACCAAGGTGATTTTGAGGGCTTTATCAAACCCTTTTGTAACAAACTATCAATTTCTTTTTTGCAGAATTCTACCAATTCGGTGTTATTCTGGAAAGGATGATATTTGGTGGGAATATCATTCTCAGAGAAATCATCTTCATATGGAAGAGTAACAATATGCTTTTTTCGATTCCAAAAAGCACTGGGATGATCAGCACAAATATCAATAGCAATTTATTTGGAAATTAATTTAATTTTTTCCTGTACTTTTGTGGATTTCAAAGTATCAAATATATTCATACTAAGCAATTCAAATTGCAGAGAATCAACATGCTTTTGCTTCATATTAATTAAAGCATTAATATTACGAGAAATCGGATCAGTAATAAAAGTATAACTGATATTCCTGTCTTCATAAGGGGCAGAAAAACCTTTAGCATCTATGTTAGTAAAAGGATAAATAGCATTTATAAAATGGGTTCTAGGTATAATTGGAGGGTATAACTGATTTTTAGCCAAGAAAAAGAAATGCGGAATGCAAACTTTATTTTGGCAAAAGCCAGTATTAGGCAATTTACACCTTATATCTAAAGCATGAACAGAAGAAGATTTAGCCATGTGAGTTATTTTTTCAAAATATTTAGTAAGTATAAGACCTTCCTGAATGCAACTAACATCAGCTCTGCTATCAATCATAGCAATATCAGTTATCGAAAAGCTATTATCAATCAATATGGTACATTTAACATACCATTTATGAGCAGTAACAATCTGCATCATTCCTAAAAACATACCTTGTCTAGGATCAAGATTAACAGGTTTTGCAAGAGTATTTTCTTCAGCAACATTTTTACCTTTGCTATTACCAGTTTCTATCTGAATAATACGATGATCACAAATCATTTGATTTTGTTTAATAGATTTAATCTCATTTTTCAAATTTTTAATTTCATTTTTCAAATTATCAAAAGAAGAATCTCTCGTAGAAATAGTTGGTTTATTGAGTCTGTTATTAATTTCAGACAAGGAATAAGGTGCAGTATATTAAAATTCAATTTCATCATTGCTATGATCACTCTGTGCTTCGCCAGCTATGCACCCTTCATCATCGTTGTTGGTGTGACTTGCTGAAGCCATGGAAATATCATCTCCAGGCTCTGATACCAAAATGATAAATGGATCACACAATAGACTATAAGGGATCTTTAAAAATATAGAGAATCCTGACAATAATTAACGAAAGCTTCTACTATCCGAGTCCGCCCTGCGCCTTCCTGGCCAACGGGTAATCCAACGGATTCCTTCGACAACTTTTCATAAACCTGCCTGGATAACTTATATCTGACCTCAGTCTAACTGTTCAAACTGCCTTCATATTATATAGACACAAACGCCATTTCTTAGGGTAACTTAGTATGATATAGCTTAACACAAATAGTTTAGCCTATCATTTGGGCTAAGCACAAAAAGCAAATACTATAAAAGAAGAACAGTACCTGGAGTCGAGCTCCAAACCCGCTGATGTCCAAACCAAATTGAAAGCTTTTTATTCAAACTTCGGAAAAACTTACAATGGAAATATTACAATACTTAAGGAGATAGACAGAGAGAGAGAGGGGTTTCTAAAACCTGCCTCTACAAAATAAAACTTTACCTCTTTATATAGAGGTCGAAGAATCTTAAAAGATAAAACAAAATGGCCCACACACTTTACAATGGCCAATAATGCAAAAATAAGGCCGACAGACTAGCGTGGCCTCTCCATTACTTGACATGGCCGACATATTACTTTTGGCTCAACTCCTCTTCTTTATTAAAGTTATTTTGGAGTCTTTTGCTTTATCAAAAATCTTCTTCTTTATTAAAGTCGCTTGGCTTATTACCCCAATTATTTTGTCAAGTGGGGTCTTCTTTCATAACTTGTCTTTGCCTTTGTAGGTGGCTCTGTTTGAAGATTCGTCCACTTGCTCTTGAAATTTTGGTAGAAGATCATCAATATGTATTTCGTCATTGCTATGATCACTCTGTGCTTCGCCAGCTATGCACCCTTCATCATCGTGTTGGTGTGACCTGCTGAAGCCATGGAAATATCATCTCCAATATCTATATCAAGATTTTCTATAAGGTCTCTTTTGACTTCTTCCATGTACATGGCTATAGACTCTGATTTAGATATAATTCCTTTCTTCATATGAAGCTTCCTTGTAATTTGCTTGAAAGGACTTATATCATCTCCTTGAGTTTCCAACTGACCTGTATTATGGTATTTGTCGATTTTTTGATTTATAAGATCTAAAATCTCTTAACCATGAATTTTGCCTTCAAGGTCTTTGTGTACTAATTTGTTCTAGAACTTTGTATAAAAAGTCCTTTGTAGACACGATAACCCTTCAGAAGTATTATCAACTTCTACAGACCATTTCATAATCCATGGGATTGAGAATTCTATAAAGAAATACATTAATGACATCCCTTCAAAGAAAATATTATCTCTTTGTAAACTTATAAGTTAAGGGGATATATCTATCTATTCAGAAATAATCTCTTGTATTGTTCTAGTAGAATTTTTATCGAAGGACCATATAATGTAGGAATATTAAGGTATTCAACAACGAGTTATGTACCTTGTAATTCGCAGTGGAAGTCGTTGATCTGTTTCTTTGACATGATTGCACTCAAGTTCGTCTTTGAATCACTGGGAAATAAAGATCTATTCACAAACTAGAAGTCTTCTTCTATGTACTGATTGATTTGTCTCAGAAACTCAATTCTTTGTATCTTACTGAACGCTTATTTTTTTGGTTTTCTGTTTCACAAGTTTTCCTCTCTTTCTTTTTACACCTTTTCACATTCACTTTAAAACACTCCCATTAGGAGTCTTTTAAAGAGAGGTTGAACAGCTACTTTGTAACTGTTCTGCCTTATCCCTTAAAAGGATTTATCCAATTAATTATTAATTGGATAAGGAATGAAACAGATCGGGTCGGGACGGTCCACATGGGCGACCCATGACCCAAAACTTACATCTCCCACTTCGCACAAGGTGGACAAGACCCAAGTCAACATTATATAAATCAGACACACAATTCATACGACAAATAGTTCATGCGACCTGTGAGCATTAAGAGCTTACCTTTAAGGTTTTACAAGCCCTACATAAGAATTCAATCACATGCGGAAAGAATTCACTATTATTTTAAGGACACTATTACTCACAATACCCCAGACTTCATTCACTACTTCAGCAGTTACTTATTTGATCCCTCATCCTCTAAAGGATATTAACTCGAGTTCATATTTAACTTTATATATACGATTACACTCGAGTGTAATAGCCGGCTTATGTATACAAGTTGAATTGTTCATTCATTCATCTTCCCTTTCTACTCGAATATATATGTTCCATATCAACTGCTTTCCTAGACATGTACTGCATTGCCGAATCGCTCATGGCTATTAGTAACATGCTAAAGTAGCAACACCGATTTGAAACTTCAAGAAACACAAAAAGGTCAAAGGTATTCATTGAAAAAGTCATTTTAACTTTCTGGGTCTGACACAATGAAGAAGCAGGGAATATTCTTTCATTGACCCATTGATCGCTTGACACACGTGGTATGAAACACGTGCTACGATGTTTACACCTTAGATTGGTGTAGGTGTCTCATTCTTTCGATTATTCAACATCGTACAGACCTTGGTCTAACATCTCCAGATGTTTAACCCTAGTTTCTCTCTTCAGTGATCCTTAAACTCATTTTCGTGGAGAAACTTTTGTCTGGATCACAAAACAAGTCATAAAATGGTGGTGAAACTCCTCTCTTCACGTTCCCCGACGTAAGAGGCAATTGCTAATGTGAGAGAGACAATCTCGCGACTTGTTCGACACTCTTTATTTCTTTATAAAATATCACATGCATACTACATTTGAACATAAATTCAATAGTTTTATATATAAAAGAATATTATAATAATCAAGTCATTTTACAACACTGAAATATCATAAAATCATACGCAAACCTAGAGCCTTAACATATTTTTCAAATAAGTCTCTAGAGATAGCCTTCGTAAAAGGATCAGCTATCATTTCACGTGTAGGAATGTATCGTAAAGTTATTTCTCCATTTGCCACTACGTCTCTCACAAAGTTATACTTGATGTCAATGTGTTTGGTCTTGCTGTGATACTTAGGATCCTTCGTGTACGCGATAGCTGCTTGACTATCACAATTTAGAATCATGGGGCCCTTAGAAATCTTTGCAATATTCAAATGCTCAAAGAATCTCTTTAACCAAACTGCTTCTTGTACTGCAAACGCCCAAGCCACAAATTCAGATTCCATGATTGAAAGAGCTGTGCAAGTTTGCTTCGTACTTTTCCATGAAATAGCACCACCATTTAGTAAGAAAGCATAACCGGATGTTGATTTTCTATCATCCCGGTCACCAGCCCAATCTGCATCTGTATAACCTCTTATGAATAAATCAGATCCACTATAACACAGTGTATGATCTGCAGTCCCCTTCAAGTATCGAAATATTCTTTTTACTGCTTTCCAATGATCTCTTCCAGGATTGGATTGATACCTGCTAACTAGACTCACAACATAACAAATGTCTGGACGAGTACACATCATAGCATACATCAAACTCCCAACAGCACTAGAATAAGGAACTTGAGACATGTATTCCTTTTCTTTTTCAGTCTTTGGACACATTTCAAGGCTTAAGTTTCACCCCTTGCTACAGGAGTATCCATGGATTTGCAACTATTCATTCAAAAATGTTCCAATATTTTCTTTATACAAGTTTCTTGAGATAAACTCAAAATTTCTTGGAACGATCTCTTTGGATCTTAACACCCAATATATAGTCTGCTTCACCCATATCTTTCATATCAAACGATTTTGAAAGCCATGACTTGACAGTTTTCACATACTCCAAATTCTTTCCAGCTAATGAAATATCATCAACGTAAAGAGAAAGAATTACAAAATTTCCATTGGACTTTTTCACATAGATGCAATGGTCTTCATCGATCATGGTGAAATCAAATGACATCACCTCCTTATGAAATCTTAGATACCATTGTCTTGAAGATTGGTTTAGGCCATAAATTGATCTTCTCAATTTACATACTTTTTTTTCTTGACCTTTAACAATGAAACCTACTGGTTGTTCCATGTAGATTTCCTCGTTTAATTCTCCATTGAGAAAAGCGGTCTTCACATCCATTTGGTGTAATTCTAGATCTAAACGTGCAACAATAGCTAAAAGTAATCCTATGGAAGTAAACTTCACAACTGGTGAAAAAGTTTCCTCATAGTCTATTCCAACTTCTTGAGTAAAACATTTTGCCACCAATGTGCTTTGTGTCTTTCTATTGACCCATCCGATTTACGTTTAACTTTAAGAATCCATTTATTCACAATAGCTTTACGTTCCTTAGGAAGGTCAACTAGATCCCCGACTTTATTGGTTTTCATGGACTCTAATTCTTCTTTCATCGCTTTTAACAATCCATCCCTTTCAGGTCTCGATAAGGCCTCAGTTACAGAATTAGGTTCATCCAATTCTGTGGGAGATACCAGGAAAACATAATCCTCAATCTCATAAGATTGTTTAGGTACACCTTTTCTTGTACTCTTACGTATTTGAAGTTCAGATTCCTCTATAGGATTTTGAGATTCATAACTCCCACTCGGACCAGGAATTATTTCTTGATCCATTAAATTATCAAGTATGTTTGACAACATTACCTGATCTTCTGAATTCAACATTTCGTAATACTTTCATCCTCCAGTTCATCAATGAACACATATCCTTTAGAGCGTTCAGAGTACCTTATAAAGATACATTTCTTTCCTTTTGGACTTAGTTTACCAAACTCACCAAAACGATCTTTACTATATACCGCACAACCCCATGGTCGTAGATCATTCAGGTTTGTTTTATGACCAGTCCAAAGTTCATAAGGAGTGGAAGTCACTGACTTAGAAGGCACTATGTTGAATATGTAAGTTGCAGTCAATAATGCATCTCTCCAGAAAGAGATAGACAAATTTGCTTGCGCTATCATTGATCTTGTCATGTTTAATAATGTTCTATTCCTTCTTTCAGCTACACCATTTTGTTGAGGTGTATAATGAGTAGTTAATTGTCTGATAATACCCTTTTCAGTACATAATTCTTCAAATTATTTTGACAAATATTCACGTCCTCGATCGGTTGTTAAAGCTTTTTGATACGCTCAAATTACACCTCCTTACAGAAGTATAAGCGATCGTTATCAAGTAAAGAACCCAACTTGTAGGTTGGGATCGATCCCACGAGGAAAATGGTTTAGACTTTACTTTAACCAACAATTATATTCAATTAGTCAAATTATTTCCAGAAACAGGTAATAAAAGGGGGGTTGTGTTTGTGTCAAACAAATAGTAAGAACTTAATAAGTAATCAATAATCAAACTCAACTTTGGTTGTTATCAAGATAAGAGAA